>NC_073719.1:16635733-16945876 GCF_023634085.1 Falco cherrug | reverse complement strand
GATATACTGAACCAAGCGAGTGCGGACTCTTAAGTACTGCGTTTCCCATCTCCCGCGAGGGACTGGGCCAGGAACAAGGGGAGCGAGTGAGTGTATGTTTGTGGATATTCCACAAGATGGGGGCGAAGGGCAGCAAGCCTTCGACTCCCATGGGAAGGGTACCCACTGTACCTAAGAATACCCCTCTGGCATATATCTTAGACAATTGGAGATATTTCCCTGGAACTCTAGGGAAAGATAAGCAGAAGATGATAGAATATTGTACTAAGATATGGGGAGGGAAGAAAATTTCTAAAAATGTCTTTTGGCCAGTCTATGGGTCAGAAGAAGATTGGGTAAGACAGCAATTAAACCTCTGGGTTAATAATAAAAAACCCCTTAACCCGGAGGAGAGTCGATATGCGCAAGTGTGGCTAGAAAGACCGGGAGCTAGACTTTACCCACTGAATGAAATGAAAACTAAACAAAAGAAAAAGCAGGAAGAGTTGGACGAAACCCTTCTAACCCCCCCTCCTTACATACCTCCTCCTGCTCCCGCAGAGGTCCCCAGAGCGCCCACTCCCCCACCAGAGTCGGAACAAGGGTCTCCCCCTCTTCCTAGACACATAACTAGAAGTCAGAAAGGGGCAGCTCAGATGTACCCCCTAAGGGAAATACCCATGGGGGGACCTCAACCTGTGATCGGATATATTTCCGTACCCCTAAACTCGGCTGACCTACGAGATTTTAAAAGAACCGAGATGGGAAACTTAATTGAGGACCCACTCGGAGTGGCAGAAAGATTAAATCAACTTTTGGGACCAAACCTTTATACTTGGGATGAGATGCAATCTATCCTTGGTCAATTATTTACTACCGAGGAAAGAGATATGATTAGACGAGCAGGAATGAGACTGTGGGATGCTCAGCATGCCCAGGGACCCCAGGCAGATATTAAATGGCCACTCCAAAGACCTAATTGGGATAATCAGGATCCAGTGCATAGAACTCATATGCAGGACCTGAGAACTATAGTAATTCAGGGGATTAGGGAAGCAGTACCCCGTGGCCAGAATATCAATAAAGCATTTAATGAAATGCAAAAGAAAGATGAAAGCCCTACTGAGTGGCTGGAACGACTGAGGAAAGCCCTTCAGCTGTACTCTGGGGTAAATCCAGACGACCCTTTAGGGCAAGCGCTCCTCAAAACTCAGTTTGTGGCAAAATCATGGGAAGATATCAGAAAGAAGATTGAAAAGTTAGAAGACTGGCAGAATAGAGGGTTGGATGAATTATTGAGGGAAGCTCAGAAAGTCTACGTAAGGCGGGAAGAAGAGAGCAGCAAGCGACAAGTAAAAATGATGGTAGCAGCAGTCAGAGAGGATCGCAAAGGGCGAACTGGTGAACACAGAACTGCTGGAACGAAACAAGGGAACGTAGTAGTAAAGAAGGAACAGAGATGTTGTTTTTACTGTGGAAAAAGGGGACGTATAAAGAAGAATTGCAGAGAAAGGATCAGGGATGAGGAAATATTGAAAACAGAATAGGAGGGTCAGGGGCTCTATATCTTAGGGGACCGGAGTCATCATGAGCCCTTGATAAAATTAAAAATAGGTCCCCATAAACAAGAGTTCACCTTTTTAGTAGACACTGGGGCTGAGAAATCAACTATTAAGCAAATACCTGAGGGATGTAAAGTTTCCCCTGAAAAAGTACAAGTAATTGGGGCAAAAGGAGAACCCTTTAAAGTAAGCAAAATCAAAAATGTGGTATTCGAAACTGAAAATAAATTTGGAATGGGTGAACTCTTGCTCGTCCCTGAAGCAGAATTTAATCTGTTAGGACGAGATTTAATTGTTGAATTGCAATTAGAAATTAAAGTAAAAAATCAAGAGCTAACAGTGTCTGCTTATCCTTTGACCGTGGATGATCAAAAACAAATTAACCCCGATGTCTGGTACTCTCCAGACACAATTAGTAGACTGGAAATCCCACCGATTAAAATCCAAATTTCCGAACCCCACATACCTGTGAGGGTAAGGCAATATCCCATATCCCTAGAAGGACGGAGGGGATTAAAACCAGAAATGGATCGATTGTTAGCACAAGGAATCTTAGAGCCTTGTATGTCACCCTTTAACACCCCCATTCTGCCTGTGAAGAAACCAAATGGGAAATATCGGCTCGTACATGATTTAAGGGAAATAAACAAAAGAACTATCACCCGGTTCCCTGTAGTAGCAAATCCATACACACTGCTAAGCAAGCTAGGACCCCATAACTCCTGGTATAGTGTGGCTGATTTAAAGGATGCCTTTTGGGCCTGCCCACTGGCAGAAGAATGCCGTGATTATTTTGCCTTTGAATGGGAAGACATAGAGACAGGCCGTAGACAGCAATTGAGATGGACCGTGCTCCCCCAAGGGTTCACTGAGTCCCCTAATCTGTTTGGACAGGCCCTGGAAGAGCTCTTAAAAGAATACCAAGTACAAACGGGAAACATGCTGTTACAGTATGTAGATGATCTGCTCATAGCAGGGAATAATAAGGAGGATGTAAGGAAAGAAAGCATTTGGCTCCTAAACTTTCTTGCACAAAAGGGACTACGGGTATCACAAGAAAAGTTACAATTTGTGGAGGAAAAAGTGAAATACTTGGGGCATTATTTGTTTAGCGGCGAGAAGATATTGGATCCAGAGCGCATTAAAGGAATTCTGGAATTACCTATGCCTGTCACTAAGAGGCAAATTCGGCAGGCATTAGGGCTATTTGGGTATTGTAGGCAATGGATAGAGAACTACAGCTTTAAAGTTAAATTCTTATATGAACAACTGTCTAAAGACAAAATGCCCAAGTGGACCCCTCAGGATCAAGAGCAGTTTGCCAGTCTCAAAAGGGAGCTAAGCCAAGCGCCGGTTTTAAGCCTCCCAGATTTAAAGCGGCCATTCCATTTATTTGTTAACATATATGAAGGAACGGCATTCGGAGTATTAACTCAGGAATGGGCCGGACAAAAGAAACCGGTGGCATACCTATCAAAGCTGTTGGACCCTGTGAGCAGGGGTTGGCCGAGTTGTTTACAAATCATTGTTGCTGCTGCCTTATTACTTGAGGAAACGAATCGCATTACCTTTAATGGAGAAGTTGTCTTATATGCGCCTCATAATATCAGGGGAGTGTTACAACAAAAAGCAGAAAAATGGCTTACAGATAGCCGATTATTAAAGTATGAGGGAATACTTATAGAATCCCCTAAACTATCTTTGAAAACTATTGGAGCAGTTAACCCCGCTGAATTTTTGTACCCAGGAGAAGGTAATGAACTATTGCACAATTGTTTTCAAACAATTGAACAGCAGACACGCCATTAGGCCAGACTTAGAAGAAGAAGAACTACAATGTGGAGAAGTATTATTTATAGATGGGTCATCACGAATAGTGGAAGGTAAACGATTGTCCGGATATGCCATCGTTAAGTTGGAAAAAGGAGAATTTAAGACAATAGAATCAGGCCCCCTGAGTGCCAGCTGGTCGGCTCAAGCCTGTGAGCTGTATGCATTGTGGAAAGCATTAGTGTCACTGAAGGGAAAGGATGGAACTATATATACAGACTCACGCTATGCGTTCGGAGTAGTGCACACTTTTGGGAAAATATGGGAAGAAAGAGGATTCGTTCACTCACAGGGAAAAGAACTGATACACCCGGAATTAATTCGGCGAGTTCTGGAGGCATCAAAAATGCCGAATAAAATAGCAGTTGTACATATAAAGGGACACCAGCGAGGTACAAGTTACCAAGTTAGGGGAAATAATGCAGCTGATACAGAAGCAAAACGAGTGGCAGGCAATTATAGTACGATTTTAACTATACAACAAATACCTGTTAGTAAAAATTTGAGTTTTGAGTCTGCAGAAAAGGAAAAACTAGAACAAATGGGAGCTAAGGAACAGGCTGGTAAGTACATATTGCCAGATGGGAGAGAAGTTTTGCCGAAGGGCATAGCACTTGAAATATTTTCAAAAATACATAGTAAAACACACTGGGGAACCCAGGCGTTAGTTGATCATTTCAATCAACAGTTTGCCTGTATAGGCGTATATAACATAGCAAAGACAGTCACGGCAGCCTGTGAGACCTGTCAAAAGGTTAATCGAAACAACATGAGACAAAAGCCTCTTGGAGGACGTTCCCCAGCATACAGACCTTTCTCACACATACAAGTGGATTTTACTGAACTACCCAGGGTAGGGCGTTACAAATATTTATTAGTAATGGTGGATCATTTAACACATTATGTTGAGGCTTTTCCTACCTCCAAGGCAACTGCTAACCAAGTTACTAAAGTGTAACTTGAAGACATTATACCTCGATATGGAGTACCTGAAGTAATCGACTCGGACAGAGGAACACACTTTGTGTCAAAAATTGTTAGAGATCTAACAGAAAGCTTGGGTATTAAGTGGGAATACCATACGCCATGGCATCCACAAAGTTTGGGAAAAGTTGAAAGGATGAATGGAGAAATCAAAACTATTTTGACTAAATTAATGATAGAAACCAAATTATCATGGATTAAGTGCCTACCCATGGCACTATTAATTCTCAGAACCAGACCCCGAGCAGATGTAGGAATATCAGCGTTTGAAATGGTGTATGGAATGTCCTATAGAATTGAAAGTCCACAAACAAATGTTTTAATTCGAGACCGTGTGATTAATGAATATGTTTCACAATTAGCAGAACATCGTAACAAGCTTTGGGAACATGGACTGATTGTACAACGACCACCGTTGGACTTAAAAATTCATAATCTTAAACCTGGGGACTGGGTATTGGTTAAAACGTGGAAAGAAGAAACCCTAAAACCCAATTGGGAGGGACCTTATCTTGTTCTGCTTACAACAGAAACGGCTGTCCGGACTGCTGAGCGTGGATGGACTCATGCCAGTCGCATTAAAGGCCCAGTGACGAGACCCCACTGGAAAGTAATCAGTACTCCAGGTGACACCAAGATAACATTGAGAAGATAAAGTTATGATAGAGATTTTATTTGATTATTTTGCCGCATTACCTTTTGGTATAAAGTGTGTATTATTGTTTACATTTGCTATAGTTATCTCGCTTTTTATCTATTATATATGGAAGTGTAAGAAGTGTAATTGCTAAACTTATGCAACCACACAATATCAAGTATAGAAGATATGCTGATGTAAATAATATATGCACTCTAGATATATGAATTAGATGTAATAATTTGAACTGCAATTATTATCCATTTGCTTGTTTTAAATGTAAGGTATGCCAGGATAAATGGTGGACACACTGTGAATTCGGATACCCTCCGACAGGAGTTTGCACACAGTGTTGGAAAATCCAAAAGAACTCTTACTGAGTGGAAATTAAAACAATTAGAGTCTAAACAAGAAATTATTCGAGAATCCCATGAGTGGTGGGAAATTTTTGCCAAAGGAATAAACCCTCAATATTATTGTTACCACTCCACCGAACCAGTCCCCTTTGTAGCTGAAATCTTGGCTATAAAGTGCAGAAGGGAAGTACTAACCGTGTCTTGCTTTGCCCCATTAGTTAAAGCTGCAAAGTGGGAAGCCTATGTAAACAGGCAGAAAGCCCGAAGCAGCTGTTCTCCTGAAGAATTCCCTTGCTGCCGAGAAGATGGTACACCCCGTGGCTCGAAGCAACCGAGTCGACGGGCAAGGCAGAGGAGGAACAAACTGTGGAGAACAGAACCAGAACAATGGGATGCAAAAGCAGCAATGGCCAAACTTCCCCAGGACTGGTAAAAATATACTTAAATTAGCAAAATTGACAGACACCCTTTTTCCTGGTATACCGTTAGTTTTGTTATTGATAATAACCCAAGCAAATGGAAACCCTCATGAACCTTTTAAATGGACCTTAATCAGGTGGGAAGGACAAGTAACCATTCAGACTCAAGTTACTCCAGGAGCCCCTAGTTTTCTCTGTGCGCTGTGTGATCTCATACCGGTAAAACCCTGCCTGAACAAACATGGATTTTATTTTTGCCCTAGTTCGAACCATGAGAAAGGATACTGTAATTACCCAGGACATTATTATTGTGCCTACTGGGGTTGTGAAACAGTAGCCTCAGACTGGGAGGTTGACCAAGACAAGTATTTATGGGTAGGGTGGGGTCCTTTCGGATGTGACCCACCGAAACATGGAACAAATGGAGGTTTTTTGAATGAGGGTACATGTGACAAAATCTACATTAATGTGACACACCCAGAAGATGCAGGTTGGTTGATAGGAAAAACATGGGGGGCTAGACTTTGGGAATCAGGAACCGATAGGGGAGGACATTTCCTTATCAAAAAGGAACCGATACCTCACGATCCTTTACCAGTAGGACCAAATCTGGTCCTGAATCCACCCACTTCATCTGAAGAAAAGGTTGCCCCCATAATTGTCGTAACCCCTTCTCCAGACTCCCTTTCGGAAAAAACTAATGACACTGTGACTGAATTCTCCTTATCCAGGGATCTAGAGTTGTCAGAATCCAATGACCCCTTATGGAATCTCATGCAAGCCTCTTATCGTGCCCTCAATGAAAGCAAACCAAATTTAACTGAGGAATGCTGGTTATGTTATAATGTTAGACCACCATATTTTGAGGCAATTGGAAAACCAGGAAGGATTCAATGGTCTAATGGTTCAAACCCACGAGAATGCCCATGGGATGACCAGAGGAACCATACGCAAGGAATTACTATTCAATTGGTAACAGGTCAAGGAAAATGTATAGGTACAGCGCCCGAAAAGTATCAGCCTTTGTGCAACCGAACAGTCACTAACACCAATATAGAGAAACACAAGAATCAAAATGACAAATGGGCTATCCCGACACCAGGAGCTAAATGGGTTTGTTCAGACATCGGAGTAACGCCTTGCCTATCCCTAAACGTGTTTAATCAATCTCAGTTTTGTGTACAGGTGATTATTGTTCCTCGTCTGATCTATCACACCTCTGAGGAGGTGTTACGCCACTTTGAAGGAGACCTGAATAGACAAAAACGAGAGCCAATTACAGTGGTAACCCTAGCTACACTGCTGATAGCGGGCGGAGTTGGAGCAGGTACAGGCATAGCCTCCCTAGTAAAAGGTCAGGAATTACAAAGTTTGCAGATGGCTGTAGATGAGGATTTAGCAAAAATAGAACAATCTATCCAAAATTTAGCCACTTCAGTAAAGTCTTTATCAGAAGTAGTGCTGCAAAATAGAAGAGGATTAGATCTATTGTCCTTAAAGGAGGGAGGGTTATGTGTAGCTCTCAATGAAGAATGTTGTTCTTTTGCTGACCATACGGGAGTAGTCCAGGACACCATGTCTGAACTCCGGAAAAGGTTAGATCAACGTAAGAAAGATTGTGAGGCGGGCAGGTCATGGTATGAAAACTGGTTTAATATCTCACCTTGGCTAACCACTTTGTTGTCTGCTTTAGCAGGACCACTTATTATGTTGATTCTGGGACTTATATTTGGGCCTTGTATATTACGCTATATTTTACACTTTATTAGAGAACGGTTTGACATAGCTAAATTGCTTATTTTAACTACGAGGTCTAGGGCAAAATATAAGAGTGTATCTATTAATGAGGATGAAGATTGTTGCGAATGCGTTATGCCACGTGAGAACTATGCCTATTGTAATTGTGAGGTATTACCTTGTGAGTGTTATGATAAATGTTGGGATCGTGGAAAAAGGTTTGTTCGCAGTGCCGAGAATGAAAGCAGCGTCTAATAAACAATAATAGGATAAAAAGAAAAAAGGGGGATTGTAAGAAACTATGGACTAGGGTATTGTTTATTAAGATTTATGTTAAGCCCAATGTAAAGATTAGGCAACAAAAGATAAGATAACCGCCAGGTGTCCAGGATGCCGCTTGTGCAAGATAAGATAACCGCCAGGTGTCCAGGAACCAACAGAAACAGGACAGACAACGCCATATAAGGACATATGAGTGAAGGGTCAACACCTCCACTACCTCATGAACACAAAAGTAAAAAAAGTATAAAAAGGGACTGTTTGAACTGCTCAGGACGGCAGTTGGCGAAGCGCAGACTCCCCTGTCGTCCAGCGCTGTCTTTGCTCGTATTCTACTTGCTGTAATTAATAAAAAATTTAATTGGATTATGATCCATTGTGGTCTCAGTTTATAACATGAGTAAATAGAGTATTCTGTGCTGTCCTGTACACGCATGTGTGTACATGTATTCATAGCCAGTGAGTCGCGGCTCCTAAGCCTGATTTAAAAACTGAATGAGTTCATTATAATCCCCTCCCCCCCCCTCCCAAAAAAAAAAAAAAAAAAAGCTCTGAGGAATCAATCTAATCTGCTTTACTAAATGAACATGTGAAAGTGCTTACCAGGGATAAACCTGGGGACTCTACATATTTCTCTCTTTTTCCTCCAACAGAATGAAAACACCTTTGAGACAATAAAGGAGTTGGAAGAGGAGCCAGTGTGTCCCATTCAGTATTCTCTGTGTATCTGCATGCACCGCTTCCCCTGTTTGGTTTCTGATCGAGACGGGAAGGACAGGGAGGGTGTAAGGACATTGCAACTCTCAGAGAGAAGATAGGCTTTTGTGCTGGCTTCAGCCAGTTCTGAGCTCTTTGGGGCTTAAATCTCCCCAGGATGGGTGTGATGTTGTCTACTCCAGGGCAAATGGAGAGGAGGAGGGGCACCTGGAGGGAGGACCCCTGGCGCAGGGGACACCCTGAGCATCAGAAGTTGTTGGAACCAGTGATGACTAGAGCTGTGACCAGGGGGGACCTCTCAGATTTCTCTGCATGTGGTACCCCAGTTGCTGGGACATACATGAAGCAGAGATTGTGCCGTGTGGTGGGAGGGTACTTGGTTTGCAAAGGGGGAGCTCAGGCCAAGCCCCTGCAAGGCAGGTAGAACTGTGCTTCATGTTCACCTTGCCTATGGCAACCTGCCGCAGAGAAGCTGAGCACAGCCCTTTGCTGACGCCCAGCAGCTTGTGCTCCCTGCTGTGCCCCTCTGAAATGTTTTGGTTGATGGTCATTTCATGGCGAGCTCTATTGTCCCCACAGCCAGGGCTACTGCAGCAGTAGCAAACCAGGGCTTCTAGTTCCTCCCCGACGCCTGCCTTCCTCCCCCTCTGCATCTCCCCAGCTCTCACAGAGGAGGGGTTGCCAGTGGTGCCTTCTCCAGGCAGGGCACATCTGCAGCTTCCATTGAATACCCTCCTTCCCTTTGAAAGCCCTGCCTCTTTCTGGCGGGTGGGGTTTGCTCATTTCCGTGAGCGCTTTTGCAGGTGGTGGTGACACGGGAAGGAAAGGGACATACAGTGCTGGAGGTAAAGAGCCGCTGCGCGTCTGTTTACACCGTGTTTGTACAGCTGAGGTGGGTACAAATCGGGGGTGGCTTTGCTGGAGAACTTTGCCAGGGATATAACTGACCACCTGTTTGGGAGTCCCAGAGCAGCACGTTCGGTAACAGGAGATCGCTGCGCTGCCTGCCCTTGCCGTTGCTGTTGCGCATGCGGCAGTAAACACCTCCTCTGCACAAAACTGAGTCCGGGTAGAGTCCACGGAGACAGTGTTGGTAAGAATCCCAGGTGCTGCAGAAAAGCAGTCTGAGGTCTCAGCTGAGCTGTACTGCTTCAGAAGGGAGATTAGCCATAGATAGGTACGTGCTTTCTTTCTCAGAGAGGGGGAGGATGGTGTGGGATAGTCCTTTGCTCGGTGGTCCTGTGGGCATGTGCACTGGAGAGGAGCCATCACAGGCCACCTCTTCCTGAGCAAGCCGCCACTGTGGGAGGCACTGAGATGCTCAGCAGAGGCAGTTTAGGAGCGACAGGGGTGGCTGGTGATCTGTCCCGCTGCTTGGAGGTAATCCCCTCCATACAACCCTGAGATGCAACGTACCCAGCTAGAAGGAATCCCAGAAGAGATGGACAAAAAGATGAACACGTGCAGGTATTGCTCCCCAGCAACATGTGAAAAAATTCATCAGCAGTACATATCCTGGCATGTATCTGTTCATACGGACGGTGGATATTTATGGTTTTTAGTGTAAGTCAAAAGTTGTTGGACAGTCTGTTTTGCCTTGGAACGAAACCATAAAATTAAATTTTGCGAAGCAACCCATGTTTCAAATCCGTGGACAAGGTGAAATGCCATGTGCGTGAGAGCGTTTCTCATCAGCGCGGATCTTTGCTGTCTCTAAAGCAGTGCAGGCTGGGGCTGTGGGGGCTACTGGAGACATGCAGCCCGCCTGCACTGCAGGAAGGTCATTCTGGTCTGACTGTCAGCTGGAGCTGTATGTTGTACAATATTGTACGTGTTGTGCCAAGCTTCCTGCAGGTAAAGAAAGCAGCAGTCATGTATTTGACAACAGCAATCATAGGTGATGCTGTGAAGAAATTCAGGGAAAATCTGCGGCGCAAGTGATTTTGACTATTAGTAATGTGTCATTAATTAAAAAATAACCGGTGCATGGGTGTTGGTCAGAAACGCCTGGTTTCTCATGTGTAAATGCACCAAGTCAGAGGCACTGATGCAAGTGCCTGGATGAATCGGTAAAACAGGGCTGGGCTAGCCAGGGCTGGCACGGGCAGCGTGTGCAGCATGTAGTGGTTTAGGCAATAGCTCTAATTCAGAGTTATGGTGGAGGCGCTGGATGTGCTTGGGTTTGAAAGCACACGGTCTTTGTTAGCTTCAATGGAAACTGCAGGATTCTGCTGTGCAAATCAATGAAACTGTGAGATACAATCCACTGTTCAGGAAAGTCAGAACATGTTTTTAAGGAAGTCTCTGTTGGGAGGTAAAACCGCTGCTGAAGCGATAGCAGCGATGGAGCGTGTGTAAAAGAGCCTGGGGAGACCCGCAGCCTTCTGGAGCCAGGCAGAGTATTTAGGTTTGCATAACGCCGTCCAGCTTTACCCCCAGCACTGCTGTGAAGTGTCGCACCTCATCTGAAACCAGCAGGCAGGGAAATAGGGAAGTGATTCTCCCTTCCCCGCCCTGAGGAGGAATGTGGCCTCTAGAAATGCTGAGGGACTTGGTACTTTATGCAGTAAGATTTGCACATGTATTTTGCCAGAGATACCGAGGCTAGAAAAACGTGGCAAGCAATCATTCTATGTTGAAGACACCCATCATTAGAAATTATACCTATAAGCACTTTTCAGCTGCAGCGCTAGGACTCCTGGAATAAAAGGGGTTTCAGCACCAGCTGTTTCCCTTTGAACTGGTGGAAATTAAGTGTCAGGATTACCTGCTCCTCTGCTGTCAGACAAATGGCATGTGAAGTGAGTTGGGAGGAACTATGAAGATGCACAAAAACCTAGGTGAGCTGAAGACGACCAGATGTCAAGTTTTCAATCTGCATTATCTGTGCTCCCGGGAGCCTGGGAGCCCAAGCCCGTGTGCCGCCTCCTCCCGGGTGTGCTTCCTAGTGAGAGGATCCTTAGCCCGAGTGGGGCGGCTGTGGTTTGTCTGTGAACCTGTGGGCAAGGGTCAGGAGGGAGAGGAGAGCCTGACGGGGAAGAGCCCGTTTGTCATGTCAGAAGCAGATGGTCCCTGTGTGAGGCCACTGACACCAGCCCCCCGGTTCCCGTGAGAGTTGCCCCCCTGAACGCAAAGTGCCAGGGCCGGGAAGGCTGGGCTGGGGCTCGGGCTGGGGCTGTGTGGGCGTTTGTGTCAGTCCGTGAGTGACCTCTCCCTGCCCCTCGCCTTCCCAGCCCGGCCTGAAACGGGTTTTGCTCGTCTGTTGCGCGCTGTGAGAACCGCTGGGTGCTGGGGGAGCGGGGAAGCAATGGCAGCCGCTCTCATGTAACCCACCCGCTGTCACCCTGGGATGTGCCATGTTGTGTCAGCGTCACTCCAGCCTGTGAGCAGCAGCTAAATACCGACAGAGAAGGGAGAAGAAACCCAGGGTGCAACTCTTCTGGAGAGCAGCCGATAGCACTTGCGCTCTGTTTGTCTTGTTCCATGTCAGTAATACATTTATATAACTTTTCGTAGTGATTTTTTTTTTTTTTTCTTTTCTACAAGATCACTTCTACAGGATCCGTATCGCAATGTCTGGAAGTACAATTCAGTTTTCCAGCAACATCAGTGGGTCTTCTGCTCAGGCATCTATTGTCAGGGCAGCAGTTTGACTGAAATACTCTGTCTAGATCCATGTCTAGAGACACATTTGTGTCGGGCAAGGAATAAAGCTGGGGTCTTGAAGATTTCAAGCCTGTGACTTTGTTGTTCGTGATTTTCTGTGCACAACACACAGGGAAACGGAAATTGCTGGAGGAATCCTGTGTGGCGCACAGTGTGTCAGAGATACAGAGGTGTATATCTACGTATGAGAGAGAGAGAGGTTGTGCATGTTTAAGAAACAGGAAGGGCCTAGTTGTGACCATATATAGTGATTTTCAGCCAATTTCCCGTATACGTTAAAAGGTATAATGCCCTGGAAGAAAGGATTTCACACAGATGCATCTTCAATCTGTATGATGATAATTTTCTCTCTAGGAGTGCACAAATTTGAGGGGATGTTTTATTTTGTGTTAAGATTTTTGTCACAAGTAGAATGATTCAAGATGCACTCTAGGTGTAAATAAGTAGTATTAAGTCATGCTGGTTATAAAAATGTGTGGTTTTTCACTGCACGTGAGAACTCAGGATCTACCTTTCATACGTCATCATCAGCTGAGAAAGAAGACGTGAAGGATGCCATTGAATATTATGGGGTGTGGGTATGTAAACCCAAGTATTTTGGATTGCAGTCTGATTCAGTAAGTTGTACTATACACTAAGGTTAAGAAAACTTACCAGTCAGTGAATAATGCTGAAGGGAGAGTCCTGTAGGTGAAGGCTGTATCACAGTCTGAAGTAAAGTTGGATACAGTCTTCTTATGGTGGGGTAAAATCCTTGTCACTATGCCGGATGCTTGCTGTTACACTGATTTGGTTTCAGTTGGTTTGCTTAAATTTTGAGCGGTGTTTTTCCTCTTGTGCACTGCTGAGAAACAGTGCGGGCAAATGCGGGTTTTTTTGCCTGTGCAAAATGCACGTTCAAGTGAAGAGGGAGATTTGTCTGTAATAGGCTGATCTGTTTGATGAAACATGCCGGTCTTCCTCTTTGTAAGACAAAGGTCAAAGAGAACGCCTTGAAATGTGGTGACCTTTCTGAGGCTTCCCCAGCCTCTGCAAAATACGCTCTTGTTTGGCCACGTGAAGTGTTTGAAAAGGGTTTCTCAGAGGGTATCCTAGAGGGGAATAAGGCAGGCGTCCTGCTTGTGTTGGGCGTGCGGGGCAGGGCTGCGCAGCGGGGTCTGGCGTCCTCTGGAACACCCGAAGGGACAGCGTAGCAAATGATTTCCACCCCACAGCCGGGCATCACGAGAGAGGGACGTGCCTAATTCTAGCAGGCAAAGCGCAGGACTTAAGCCTGTTGCAAGGCGGTAGTAGTTGGCCAGTGAGCTTGGGAAGGGGGAGGGTGAGACAGGTGGTGGCTGGCTGAGGTGCTCCTTCCCTCTTGTGAGCGGAGGGGTCTTTGCCGCGGGGGAACAGGGCCTGGCTGACGAGGGGAGGGCGAGGAGCGTGAGGGTCTCAGCCCGCTGGGACACCAGGGCTGCAGGCCCTGTTCAGAAGGCACCACGAGCCAAGGAGGCGTGTGGGCAGGACTGTGACACGGGGCAGAAGCAGTCGGAGCTGTTGAGAAACAGCGTGGGGACAGGGGCTTGAGGGGGCTGGGTAGGGTTAAGGCATGGTGCGGTTTTCCTGCGAGCTTGGGTTCCTGATTCCTGGGATGAGGGCAGGAGCAGGCAGGTTTCCCTAATAAATCCTTTCCTTTGCACCTTGGAGTGGAATTTATTATTTCGGAAGCTTGGCTGAAGAAATAATCCTCCCTTAGCCAGTTCTCTGTGTGGTGAACGGTAAGAAGCTTGTCATGTTCATTCCCCTTGGGTTAGCTTAGACGGCCGGGGACTGTAAAATGCCAGACAGTAGAGCGCGATGGAGGGAGGAGGGTGGGTGAGAAAAATGTTGGCAGTTTTAATGAAAAATGGTATTAAAGCAATAAAGCGTGAAAAATAAACATGCTATGTGACAAATGCAGGCAGTTACAGAAAGCGAGCAGGCGAAAAGGTAAAAGCAGCGCTAATGCCTAGGCAAATCTAACCCAAGAAACTGTTGTTTCCGAGTCCTTCTCTTGTTAAGAAGATGGTGACGCAGTGAACCTTTCATTTAGTATCCCTTGATTTTTATTATAAAAATGGCTTTCAAAATGCCTTATTTCTATTATAGGATGAGTTTGCAACAGGAATTGCATCGATTAACTGTATTGTTTTTTCTTGATAATCTTTCTGTCTGTAGCTGTTTACTTAAGGATAAATATATTTTAGAAACTACCAACTTGATAGAAAAAACCAGCACGTGAAAATCCCACTGATAAGGCAGAAATTTTACATCGGAAAATGAGGAATTGCACAGTGCTGACAAGCAGTTACGTTCAAAACCTTGGGAAGAAAGGTATGCAAGAACGTGGGTTGAAAATGAGAAAAGGGAATTGAAAACAAGTTTTCAAAACGTTACAGCAGAACTAAAGCAGCTGTTTGGTGAAATTAAAGAAGCTGGGAAAACTACTTCCCTTGTGGAAGAAGTGTCAGAAGATGGTTTCAGCGATGAATTGAAGAGTTCTCATGTTGTTTCATCTCATGCAACAGAGTCAAGTAACAGCTTAGAAAGTAAAGGTGAATTTGGAGATATTAAACTTATGCTAGGTGGGAAAGTACCCAAAATGGAAACTGTAATCCGAGTCTTGGTGTCCTTTCTGATCAAGATAACTGAAATGCAAACACGGAAGATACCTGGAGTACGGATGAAGAAGATTGCACAAATAATATCAATGATACAAAGGTGCCTCTAGCAAATGGAGAGAGAGAAAAAAAAAGCCTCTTATGGAAATGGAAGAGAATGAAGAAGGAAGCAGCAGAAATGCAGTGGGAGGTTGTGAATACTTCCTGAGATACAGCTTAAAACCCAAGTCTTTTGGATGACGTTTCTAATATGATTCCTAAAATAAGACCAGTTTCTACACGTGATGAAAATGCACTTTTTGTAACAGAGAGGGAACCTGGAAAAGACTCTGGATTTAGTGACGGTTTTCCCAGGGACTGCTTTATCGACAACAAAATAGGAGAAACAGAAATGGAAAGTCTTTTTGCAAATGCTCAGCAATCATGTGCCATGCTGAAAAGGAATCTTGATGAAGAACTAAAACAAGATACGGGAAGATTTAAGGGTAAGGTAGGAATGCTGCAAGTAGTAGTCCTGGCTTTGGAGAAAGAGAAGGTACAGCTGCCAAAAGAGGTAGTTCACCTGCTACTCCTTTATTCTTTAATCTCGCTCCGGATCAATGGTCCTGTTCACTTCAGCTATTTGTCACGAAGGGAAGATGCTTCCTACAAATTGGGTTTTGTTCTAATGGAAATAGGTGACTGGTGAATAAAGAGGGCAGTGGAGAGTTGTCTTTTTCCCCATTTTTGGAAAACGGAATGCATTATTGTTCCAGTTTAACAGCAGGTGGCACTCGGTTCCAGTGCAAGTAGTTATCACTTCATTGCCATAAAAAGAAATCCATATAAATATGTCGGTTCTGATTCTGAATCAAAGAATGAAAATAGCTTCTGAACAGGGTCTTGACTATTAATTCATGTGCTGTGCTATCTGCATGGTGTGTCTTCATTGTCTTTTGTGAAAGTTCCTCTTTCCTGTGAAACCATTTGTGTTTGTGGGTTTGGGATCTTTTTTTTCTTTCCTCCCCTTGTTCAGGGAGCAGTAGCCCAGCACAGTCCCACTTGATTTTTTTCTGGTGGTGTTACAACTAACGCTGCAGTCCTTCTAACTGTCCATCTGTAATGCTTTCACTTTTTTGTTGTTCATGTTTTAAGAGACACTATTGTTTCCTTTCTAAGGGCTGTATTTTTGTTATGTCTCTCATGATGAGTGAATTTGAAGAACTCTCAATGACATAATACACACTGTAGTGTAATTTTGTGAAAATGCTTCTCTATGGATTAAAAAAAAGATTTCATTTTGTATTATTTCAAAGGTAAACCCTGAATCAATCCATCTTGGGTGTGGTGTTTCTGTCTTCTAGAAATACTAAGAAATACATGAAGCTTAACTTTGTTTTTATAGGTTGAGAAGAAAAAAGCAAAGAAAGATGTTCAAGAGCACAGGCGGGGGCAAAACAGGAATGCCTGGATAAATTAAATACGCCACCAGGCAACATGACTAATTGGCAAATGAAGCAAAAGATTACTCTAAGGAAGAACGCCTGTTTGAAAATGGAGAATGAAAACACTGTAGCAGAAAAAACCAAAAAGAGTTTTTCATCTGGGGAGAGCTCAAAATTGATTAAAATGCCAATGAAAGGGTAAGCTAAGGAAATAATCTCTAATTCTTAGTTGTAGTGCTATGTAAGTGTCTTAGGTTTTCTAATACTGTAGTAGTTGAAGTAGTTTCCCCAGGGGTGAAAGCCCTAGTGAGTAGTCCACTGCTTCTCAAAAAGCAAAGAAAATTTCTTTTTAGAGAACATGAAGCTCACGATGGAGGTTCAATTTTGTTGCCTGCTCTAAAAAAAGAAAAGGGGACAAAAAAAGAAAACAAAACCCACGCAAATTCCTGTGATTTACATGTTAATACTGAGGCAAAATGCATCTTCAAAACCAGAAAGAAAAGCAGACTGGAAAAAGCCGTTACTTTTTTAGGAAATGGCCACCTAGAAAAGAAAAGTAGGAACTTGGGGTTTGCTACTACTCCCTTTTCTAGGTGATTTTAGTGATCTCCGTGCAGTTGGTGTTTTCATTAAGTTAATATGCCCTTTGTCAGGGGAAGATGATATTACCGAACCGGTCTCAAAAGTCTAAAGAAGGCACACATCTTTTTATGTAAACCTAAGCAGGAGTTTTTTCCTGTCTGTCCTTCAAGGAATCTCTGCTCTAGATGCTTTCTGTACCGTGGCTATTTGGATATAGTCCAGCTTAACCTGGATCTAGCGCAGATTCCATGTGTCCCACTCACTCCTAGGGGCAGGTTTTTTAAGCACTTGGGCATCTTCCATGATCTTTGCAGTCAAGTCTGTGGTTTTATCATAGATATTTGTCGTCTCAGTTGTTTCTGGACATCATCTTAAGTATGTCTGTTTCACAGAAATACTTTTTGCAAACCTACTCACTCGGTGATTTTTTTCTTTCTTTCCGTGTAATGCACTAAAGTTGCCCTGAATGCCAAAGGTGCAAAGGAAAGTAAAAGAGCCTTCAAAGCAGAAGGCTCATCAGCAGATGAGCTCTTCCAGTGGCAATCATGGTCAAGTACCGGACGATAGCACTTCCAGAGAAACGTCTCAGGATGAAGGAAGGTATGCATATAAGGAATGTTGAAAATAAAACTTCCTGATAAAAACTGACCTGAGAGCTGGAGGCAAGTTTGGGGTTTTTGTTGTATTTTGGGTTTTTTGGCAAATCTGATGCATATGAAGATTCTTAGTCTTTCGTGTGACCACACTACCTGATGCGCTTTGTGTTGACAAACACTTCTTTTTTGTTTAGAGTGCCTTGAGCATGCTGGCCAAGTCAACAACGAGGCCACGTGCACAAATTCTGATTAATTACATGAGTGTGTGCACAGGCATAGAAGTATTACATGTGTTTAAAAAGGGCGAGGAGAGACTTACAGAAAAGCAAAATTCCTCTTTCACTGCAGGTATCTCAGGATTTTTTGCCCTGCTCCCCGCTCCACCTTTTCTCTTGCAGCTGCGTACCCTCCTGACTTCTTGCCCACCCTGAACTTACCTGTGTGGGTTGTGGCCAAGTGAGAAAGAGAAGTTGTTGACACTGTTCAGCACTAGCTAAAAATCTGGTGTGTTATCACCGCTGTTTTGGTCAGAAATCTAACACACAGCGCTGCGTGGGCTGCTGTGAAGAAAATAAACTGCATCCCAGCCAGACCCAGGACACCAGAGAATCCAAAATTACAGTTCTTTGACCTAGGACACCAGAGAATCCAAAATTACAGTTCTTTGACCTGTAGGAGAAGGATTCTCAGTACTGAAGAGAGCTAAACCCCTGGTATTAAACAGGGAATGCACGTAACCGTAGAGCTACGTGTCTGTAGCTGTAAGATTTCTGTCACTTTGTGTGAAGCTGAGAGAATAGTTCTTTCAACTACTTGCTTAATATCTTGCAGAAAAAATAGCCTTCCAATAGACATAATGGTAGACAGTAACTGTTTCAGTCTTCAACTACATCTAACAAAGTTGTTATACTAGATTTTAGTTCAATTCATTTCTGCAGTGAAGTTTTCAAAGCAACTGTAGTGTTATTCATAATCAACGTAAGCATTTCAGTACTGAAAGATATTTCTGTTTTCTAGACCTGCAGCAACAACCGGGAGTGAAAAGAACAAGGTACTGTAAAACTGGTTCCTTGATAAACGGTTTCTATCAGTTTTTAATCACTTAAATGGGAACTGTGTTTATGTTGTTGTGATAAAGAACTTAGTCCCAAAATAGGATTACGATCAAAGTTTGCAATTTATTAAGCAAATAGAGGCAAGCAAAGAGCGCTGGGTGCGCCGGGAGCCTCCGCTCCTCCAAGACGCGCGCTGTACAAAGTTTATTTTTGGTTTATATTTCCTAAACTAAGACATATTCCTAGCTATTTCTAAGAAAGGGTCGGTTTATGTCAATGGGTCCTTGGAACAGGCGTGTACTTTGTGGCGCATGCTCTTTCTGTCCCCGAGGGTCTTCTTAACCCCTGTCTGGCGGTCGGTGGATGAAGTCAGCAGTCTTCCTCGGCTCACCCTTAGGATGACCCTAGATTTTACGCGTGCGCCCTGTAAACTTCTCTTACTTAACACTGTGCTGTTAGCAGCTCAGCCTGCATATCAGGGTGTGTAACCAGATGTCCTTTTTAACATACAGAAATGAGGTATGTAGCCAGATGTTCTTTGCAAGATACAGGAACTATAGACATTGATCACTCTGTTTTTCTTAAGCGTGTGGTTATACAAGGGTCTGTCAGACAGAAGGTTACATTTCATCCTGCGGTCCTAGCATTGTTCTATATCGACACGAATCAAATGCACACATTTCACCATCCCCCATCTTCTTTTTTATGGTATTGATTCGTGTTTTCGTTTCCAGTCGAGTCAACACTTGTCAAATTGGTGTCAATTTTGGATCTTTTTTTGTTTTTATTATCATCAGGGAATAGGTTTTCTCTTTCCCTGGTTCTGGGTGAACAGGTACCACAGATATTTGTATCCCTTGTATAACCGAGTGTATTAATCTGGTAAAACAAGGTGTTAAACATGGAATGATTAGCAATCCTCCACATATCCCCAATACAATGATCCCAATTTTAGTAAGCCAACCACCGCCTATAAATTTCACTCCCCCCCCCAATCCTTCTAGATTGATTACATTCCAAGTTTGAACTGGGACATGTGGAATTTTCTTCATTTCTTTTATCAGCTGATTTACGGCTTTTCCTTCATCATCAATCTCTAAACAACAATTACTAAGGTTAAATTTTCCGCAGACGACTCCTTCTTGTGCTAACAAACAATCCAGAGCTAAGTGATTTTGGTATTTTGTTTTGCAATTAATCCAAGTGCATCTCCGGTTTTATTCACAACTATTTCTACTACAGCTTGTAGCCTAATTACTCTATTAAGCATATATATTGGGGTCCTATAACCCCAGGATTCATCTTCTGCCCACGTAGCTGGATCATAATAGGCAATGATTCTTTCAGGAGGCCATTCATTATATTTCCAATTTCCATTTGTAAGCTTCGTTTATGGCGCCTTTTCCTTAGCTCATCAGCTTCAGCATATACTGGGACCCCTAATCGCTCTCCCCCGAACTCTGGGTAACAGGAAAAAACTGGGTCTTATAGTTCCTAATACACAGGATCCTGTCCAGTTCTTTGGTAAATATGCATAGGCTAGTTTGCCACAAATCCAGTAACGTCCTTCAGGAGTTGGCCAACCGTTTGGTGTGTTTGTTCCATTGGTCCAGTTCTTACATTGATGATTCATTTCCCGTGGGTTTCCCCATTTATCCCAGCTATTCTGAGTTTCATTCCATAGGTAACCTCCTTCACACTCCAGGTTACCTACTTGTCTTCCTTTGGTTTTTTAGATTTTGCCAACAACGTCTTCCAACTATACTCGTTTGGAGTACCCATTGTTGTTTTCTATTACCCTTTTTCATTGTTTCCCATGCTTGGGGATTGCTGATGTTGCTCTCCATAGCCTCCCATGGCCATCGTTCACCTTGATTTGTTCCACCACAAACATAACAATTAGTTATATTCAATGACTTAGCAATGTTTTCAGCAAGATTTATAAATAGATTTTTAGCAACTGTGGGAATTTCGTATTTTACTCCTGTTTCTGTTTCATGATAAAATGAGTTGAATAACAGTCTATATTGCACTGATTCTTTTATCCTTTCTTTGATTTTAATATTAATAACTACTCCCGGGTCTTCTCCAGGTCCATATATCTTAAGTCCAATTTTGGTTACTTTCTTCTGTTTCCAAATCTCTAAATTTATAAGGTTAAATTTACTAGATTGCAGGTACGGGTTGTACAATTACTGTCTGTTTGTACCCTTGTGATTGAAGCTTGTAAACTTCCACGTGGATTACCATATCCCCAGCCTGCAGTATCCCAACATACACAGGACCATCCCCTTCTTCGGCATAGGTGTGCCAATTGATACCTCGCGGTTTGACTAGGTACATGATCAGGGTTTATTTGACATTGACGTCCGCCGGGGCAGATGTATTTTGGTTGATTACTATAGTACCGTCTCCACTCCAAACTCCCACAATTAGTGTCTGGATCATCATCTATAATATCACATGCATCAAAGATTACTGATACTGACGTGTTCAAATTGGTTATAACCCGACTTGTTCCAATTAATCTACCTACTTCCGAATTTGTCTTAATTTCCACCCAATATTGAGAAGGGAGTTCTTTTGGATCATAGCAGACGGTCCTGTTACCTTTTCTGCACAGAGCATACTGGGTTTGGTTATGAATGCAGTTTCCTATTTTCTGGTCTTTACAGTCATAGACCGTATGAGACACCAAGGTTTGGGAACTTACCCGTCCCCTTCTAGTAGTTACTGTACATTGATTGCAGTTGTTGGTCGTAGCCTGGGTTAAGGAACTCACCCCAAGCAGGACTAGAAGAGGTCCGGTAAGGGCTATAGCGATCGATGGTCACAGCCCGAAGGGGTTGCAGCCCTTGGCAGACCTTCCAAGCCGCAGCACCAGTTCCCTATGCGGTCTTGCCCTCTTCGTTAATCTTAAGGGATCGCCTCTTTTAAACAGCCAGATGAGATAATTTGTATGCTGCGTCCCAAAAATTTTGGTATATATTGTGGATAGCTTATTACTGCCTCTTATTTCCTAAAAACACTTCTTGATTAAATCAACAACAATAAAACCTTACCCAGGGTAGGTTATGGAAGGGGGTGGTGGCTTTGTATCGAATACACCGAAACTCTAAGCTGTTATTTAGATAGTGTTCCTGTCCTCCTCCTGGGGAAGTAATATACTTAAAACATTTGGAACACTTAGCCCTTAAAAATAAACAACGCTGTTTACACGACGGACAGGCACTAGTACCGGCTCCTCTCCAGGGGCTTGAGAGGGTACGACTTTTTGTCAATCCTCGTATACATTAATACATTACTGGCTCTTAACTGTTCCCGGTTACTGCTTAATTCTACAGGAGTAATTACAATGAAATTCCCACAGCAACTTAGCTTATGCTCTTTGATGAAGGCTTCGTCAAGTTCTTCTGATGGTTAGTTTAGTTCTTCCTGGTTCCGATGTTATTTTCCACTCCTTCACCAGACCTTTTACTCGCAAAACTTGTGGCCATCCTTTCTCAGCAGTTCTTACAGCTGTTTCTGTAGTTAATAAAACAAGAAAAGGTCCTTCCCAGTGAATAGTGAATGCCGTACCACTTATCTAAAGGATGACACACCTATGTTTAGTTGAAAGTCGGGAAATGTCCAAGGACCCTTATTGCCACATGACGGATGCACAGACTGCTAAGTCCTTGGGTTGATTACCTTTAGAAGGGACATTTTGTCTTAGATTCCTGTTGTACATGCGATGTGGCGAAGATGGAGACTTTAAACATGGCCGCTAAGGAATAGAGTCTGCGTAGAGACAACTCCTCAAGGACATTGCGCAGGCACGAGATATGTAAATGGATTCTCAGAATTGTAATGAATATATAAACAATTTCTTGGAAAACTAATGAAGACGTCTGAGTAGCTTGTATAAAGGGGGGACTGAAAAGCCCCCTCGGTGTGCATGACTTTGGTGGAGCGATCCCCCATGCACCCAGCGCTGCCGAATAAAGATAACCTCCGCCCGCCTGCATATTGCTGACTGATTCTTCAAATCACCAGAGGGGAGATAGGTTTTCTTCTTCCCATGTTTTTATCAACACCTCATCTCCCGCTTTCAACTGATGCATTGCAAAACCTAGAGGTGGTGTTTGAGCCATCATCCCAATTTCTCTCAGCTCTTTTAATCTCTTTCCGATGGTAATGATATACTTTTGGATACTATGATCCTCAACTACACTGTTCCCTAGAGGCATCCCTTGAGAATAAGGCATGCCATATAACATTTCATATGGCGATAATCCAGTCTCACTGTGTGGTTTAGTTCTTATGGTTAAAAGTGCCAATGGTAAACATTTTGTCCAGGGCATTTGTGTCTCGATCATTAACTTAGCTAATTGTTGTTTTATTGTTTGATTCATTCTTTCTACTTTCCCCGAGCTTTGTGGGTGCCACGGAATGTGGTATTCCCACTGAACACCTAATGATTGACATAATAATTTTATTATCTTGGGAGTAAAGTGCGTGCCCTGATCAGAATCAACGTACTGGATTATCCCATATCTAGGTATCAAATGCTCTAATAAAATATTTACCACTGTTTGTGCCGTAGCTCGTGCTAAAGGATAAGCTTCTACGCATTGTGTTAAATGATCTACTGTTACCAACAAATATTTTATCCTCCCTACCTTTGGTAATTCAGTGAAATCAACTTGTACTTTCTCAAAAGGTCTGCAAGCTGGTTTTCTCCCCCCCATGGCTACTTGTCGAAACACTGTCTTATTTATCTTCCGACAAGTTAAGCAACCCTGTGTGATTTGCTTTGCGATTTCAAAAATCCCAATGCAGCCAAATTGTTTAAGGAAATGATCACTTAACGCCTTTGTACCCCAATGTGTTGTGCATGCAAATGTTCCAATATTTGCCTAGCATAGGCTTTTGGCAACATCTCTCGCCCATCGGGCAGGGTCCATTTTCCTTGTTCTAACTTAGCTCCTATTCTCTCCAATTTTGTTTGTTCCTCAGGGCTAAACTTCTTTTCTTCTTCCTCTTGTCTTTCTTCCTCCTGTGCTACGTCCTGAGTCCTCAAGGCTGCTTCCTGGGCTTCTTTATCTGCTAAATTATTTCCTCTGGTTTGGTAATCTAATCCCTTTTGGTGTCCTCTCACACGTACCACTGCTATCTCCCTTGGTTCTCTTAATGCCCTTTAAATTCTTACTCTTAATTCCTGATGTATAAAATTCCTCCCTTGAGTATTAGTTGAACCTCTTTCTTCCCAAATTTTTCCAACAGCGTGGACCACCCTATATGCATATTTAGAATCTGTAAATATAGTCCCGCTTTTCCCCTTTTTTAACAATTCCAGGGCCCTTCACAGGGCATACAGCTCACAAGCCTGAGCTGACCATGATGGACTCAAAGGTCCTGATTCCACAGGTTCTAGGTCCTTATTAATTCTTGCATAGCCTGATTTTATTTTCCCTTCCATACCCGGGAGGAGCCATCTGTAAACAGTGCTTCTCCTTTCTCCAATTCAGTATCCCTTAAATCTGGCCTTACCTTCGTCTGGGTTTCAATTACCTCTAAACAGTTGTGTTGTCATTTCTCCGATGGTTCTCCAAACAAAAACTGTGCTGGACTCTGAGCAGAGGTTACCCTCAGTTCTCAGTCAGGGGAGTCAATTAGTATTGCTTCCTACTTTAGGATCCGGCTATCTGTTAACCATTTTTCCGCTTTCTGTTGCAAAACACTTCTGACATTGTGTGGAGTATACACCTTTAAAGGAGCACTAAAGGTAATCTTCCTAACTTCCTCTATTAGTAATGCTGTAGCGACCAAAGCTTGGAGACAAGCAGGCCATCCTCTACTTACCGGATCAAGTAACTTAGAACAATACCCCGCGGGTTTCTTAATTCCTGCCCAGTCTTGAGTAAGGACTCCATATGCTGTCTGGTTTGATGTATTCAGAAAAAAAAATAAAAAGGTTTTCCCAGATCTAGGAGGCTCAATACAGGCACTTGCATTAATGCCCTTTTTATTTCCTCAAATTTGTGATCATCTTCTGTGAATCCCTGAAGTTGGTTATTAATTTCTCATATAAGAATTTAACCTTTTCGCTGTAGCTTTCAAGCCATGGTCTACAATATCCTAATAATCCCAATATCTGCCAAATTCCCTTTTTAGTTTGTGGGGGTCTTAAGGCTAGGATCCCAGATACCCTGTCAGGATCCAACTTCTTTCTTCCCTTACTCAGCCAATGCCCTAAATATTTCACTTCCTGTTTTACAACCTGTAATTTTGATCGAGAACCCTTTAATCCCTTTTCTCTTAGAAAATCTAACAACTTAATAGTAGTTTCTCGGGTTCCTTCTTCAGTTTCTCCTGCTACTAATAGATTGTCCACATATTGCAATAATTTTGCCTCCCTGGGTAATGTAAAATCTTGTAAGATTTTCTCTACAGTTTGTCCAAATAAATTTGGTGATTCTGTAAACCCCTTTGGTAGTACAGTCCATCTTAATTGTTGTTTTCATCCCGTTTCAGGGTCCTCCCACTCAAAGGCAAAATAATCTCTGGATCTCTCACCCAGGGGGCAGGCCCAAAAGGCATCTTTCAAATCTATTACGCTATACCAAGTATGTTTGGGAGATAGATGGCTCAGTAAAGTAAAAGGATTTGCCACTACAGGGAGTTTAGTGATTGTTTGCTGATTGACAGCTCTCAGGTGCTGTACCATCCTGTATGACCCATCAGATTTCTTTACAGGGAGGATGGGTGGATTATGAGGTGACATACGTGGTTCTAAAGTTCCTTTTTCCAGACGTCTGTCAAGTACAAGTTTTAATCCTTTTCGACCCTCCACTGGTATAGGGTATTGTTTGACTCTAATGGGACAATGCGGATCTATTATTTGCACTTTTATGGGGCCCATTTCTATCTTTCCAGTTTCCCCCTCCTTACACCATACTGAAGGGTTAATGGCTTCTTCATCCTCTTGTGTTAAAGTGTGAAATTTAACCTGCAGTTTGTCCCCTTGACTCTGAATCCTCAAGTTTAGTTTCAAAATCAGATCCCTTCCTAGTAAGTTGTACTCCGCTTCAGGGAGCAAAAGTAAACCATTAAGACAATTTTTTTTCTCTGTTTCTACTTCTACATCTTTCAAGACAGGTACTTGAAAAGGTTCTCCTTTTGCCCCTACTACTGACATATAACTCTTCCCTTTTTCTATTCCTTTTGGAAGTTTTCTAATAGTGGATTTTTCAGCCCCTGTGTCCACTAAGAATAAAACTTCCTCCTTATGGGGACCGATTAATAATTTTATCAAGGGCTCTGTTGATGTTGAAGTCCCCAGAAGATATAGCCCCTGACACCTCTGTTCTTCTCTGAATACTTTCTCATCCTGTTCCCGCTTGCGACAGTTCTTCCGAACATGTCCCTTCTTATTGCAATAGTAACAGACAGGAATTGTGGATCTTTCTCGATAAGATTGTCCCCTGGGTGTTTTCTCTATTCCCTTTTCCCTTCTCTCTCCAGACGGGGTCTTATTTCTCTGGCTTTCTCTTACTGCTGCTACAAAGATTTTGGCTCTTGCTTTTTGTTTTTCCTCATCTCTCCTAACATATACTTTCTGTGCTTCCCTAAGTAACTTTTCTAATCCTCTCTCTTGCCAGTCTTCCAACTTTTCTAATTTCCTTCTTATGTCCCCCCAGGATCTAGCCACAAATTGTGATCTAAGGAGCGTGGTTCCGGCCACTGTACTCGGATCAATTCCAGAATACATTTGTAGGCTTTTCCTTAATCTCTCCAACCATTCTGTTGGAGATTCATCTTTCCCTTGTTGTTCATTAAATGCTTTATTAATGTTTTGCCCTCGGGGAACCACTTCCCTTATTCCCTGTATGATTAATGTTCTCAAGTCCCTCATATTCTGTTTTCCTTGGGGTTGTTGATGATCCCGGTGGGGATCCACATTTGGCCATTTGTGGTCTCCCGGGGGTCCTGCCTGATTCTGTCTTTCCCAGATTCTCATTCCAGCTTGCCTAATCGTTCCCTTCTCCTCAGCAGTAAATAAGATCCCTAAAACGGACTGTATTTCTTCCCAAGTATAAGTATTGGGGCCTAGGAACTGGTCCAGTTTTTCAGCTGCTCCGAAGGGATCACCTAACAGGGTCCCCATTTCTTTCATCTGTAGTATTTAATGGGACTGCCACAAACCCGATGCCTCCCTGATTGCCTCCGAGGGGTACCTCTCGTAAGGGATACAGAGAAGCTCCCTCAGATACGGCAGTCCTACTTCTCATACGTGCAGCCGGGGGTCGATCTAATTCCGGTGCTGTTGGTGGTGGAGGCAGGGGCAACGGTGGTACTGGTGGAGATACCACGGCCACCGGAGGGGGAGCTGCCGCCGGGGGTGGATTGTTAAGATATGGAGGTGGTAGGTTATCTAATGGCTCCCATTTATCATCTTTTTCTCTTTCCTGTTTTTCTTCTTCTGCTTTTAGTGTAAGTATTGAGGCTGGAAAAGGACGTGAAGTCCTGATCCATAATCCTGCATAATCACTTTCCTCCTGACTAAAAGGTTCCTTTGAATTAACATGCATATTTAAGGCCTGGCAAATCCAGTCTTCAAAAGAACCGAAAACAGGCCAAAAGAGATGTGGTCTTATAGGCTCCTTTGGCCATTCTACCATACAATACTGGATCATTTTTAATTTACTTTTTCCTTTTATGGGGCCAACAATATGGAATTGTTGTTCCAATTTCTAATCATTATTGCTAATGGACTTTCTGGTGGTATGTCTGGCAATTTGCTCCCTTTCTCGTGGTCCCTGGTCTTCGATTTTGTCTGGCCCATCTAGGAATTTTACTGTGGCCATTCCTACAGCCCTTGGTTACCTTAGTAGGAGTGTCTTGCAGGGGGTTTAGGACCCACCACCCACCCACGAATCCTATAGGAATCGCTTTGGTCCTTCACCGGCCATGTCCCTCGCGGGAGATTGGAACCGCGGTTAGAAGACCTCCACAATGGCTCTGGAACAAAGTTCTGTCTCAGTCACACTCTTACACACACAGGCAACCGAATCCCACCCAAGGGAACGGTATGCGCCTTAAATACTTACGACTCTGTCTTCGTTCGGATCTTTGCACGCAGAATTACGGGCAACATATAGTGCTGCAGCCAGCAAGGGAGCTCATTGAAAAAATCAAATTCTTTGCTAGCCTTTATTCAGGTTCAGGATGGCGTTAGTCCCGACCTGACTCGAACAGGAGCCACCAAATGGTGGAGCGCCCCTCCTTGATCAAGTCAGAATTCAGGAACCAAAGCCATCCCAGATGAGCCCCCAGGTGTGAAAAGAACTTAGTCCCAAAATAGGATTACGATCAAAGTTTGCAATTTATTAAGCAAATAGAGGCAAGCAAACAGCGCTGGGTGCACCGGGAGCCTCCGCTCCTCCAAGACGCGCGCTGTACAAAGTTTATTTTTGGTTTATATTTCCTAAACTAAGACATATTCCTAGCTATTTCTAAGAAAGGGTCGGTTTATGTCAATGGGTCCTTGGAACAGGCGTGTACTTTGTGGCGCATGCTCTTTCTATCTCCGAGGGTCTTCTTAACCCCTGTCTGGCGGTCGGTGGATGAAGTCAGCAGTCTTCCTCGGCTCACCCTTAGGATGACCCTAGATTTTACGCGTGCGCCCTGTAAACTTCTCTTACTTAACACTCTGCTGTTAGCAGCTCAGCCTGCATATCAGGGTGTGTAACCAGATGTCCTTTTTAAGATACAGAAATGAGGTATGTAGCCAGATGTTCTTTGCAAGATACAGGAACTATAGACATTAATCACTCTGTTTTTCTTAAGCGTGTGGTTATACAAGGGTCTGTCAGACAGAAGGTTACATTTCATCCTGCGGTCCTAGCATTGTTCTATATCGACACGAATCAAATGCACACATTTCACACAGGGAAGTGGCTGTGATGAGGGAGAGCGATTTAGTGGGGCAGAAGGTTTTAGCCCAGCCGCAGGGTGGGAGCGGGCCAAACCAGGGGAAGTGATACAGGCTCCCCTGCGCCAGGCTGTGGGAAATGAAGGACCCATTACGGTGACGGTCCCGTTTTCAAGAACAGAGTTGAAGCATTGCAAAGCAACTGCAGGAAATTACCGAGACGACCCTAAGAAGGCGGCTGGTGTTTTTGAAATAATGATGGTTAAAACACAGGATGGTCCATGGCCGGAGCAGTGCGCTCCCCAGCCAGCTCTGGGAGCCGAGCGGCAACTCCCTGTGGGGCCGAGTGCTGCCCTGGGGGCTGGCAGGGGAGCCGGCACAGGGGCTTTTCCAGCTGGGACACGGGGGCACGGGCGAAGGGCCACAGTCACGCAGCCTCTCTCCTCGCCTTCTCTTGCAGACGGACAGCCCGGCGTGCAGGGTGGCAATGCCCTCCATCAGGGTGAGGCGGGAGGAGACAGCCCGTCTGCCAGCAAGGCAGGCAGCAGCACCACAGAAGGTGCACGCAGCTCGGGCACCAGGAGCTGCCAGCACTTGCTGCAAGCTCCTGCCTCTGCCAGCAGCAGCCTCTGCAGCTTCTGCCCAGGGCAGGGGAAAGGCCAGCAGCACTGCAACCAGCAGACACCGACAGCTTGTCCCATCTACTCGGGGCATCCCTGGTGAGCAGGGGAAAGCCACCAGTGCGCAGAGCAGGAGGCATGCCCCACACAGCCCTGCAGCCAATGCCACAGCTGGGAAGGAGACAAAGAGGTGCCTTTTGAGTACGGACCCGGACAAGGTTTGCACTGGGAGCCACCGACCCAGCCAGCAGACAGCGGCACAGTGGCACTGGGAACACAGGCTGGGTGCGGCGAAGATGGCAAGATCAGAGGAGGTCCGGGTGGCCCACAGTGGCAAGGCCTCTGCAGGTCAGCACGTGCCTGATCCTCATGCACGTAAAAGCACTGGTGCTGCTGGCAGGGTTTCTGTGCCAGCTTCCCTGGGCAGGAGGGATGTGGCTTCAGGGCAGCAGGGACAAGTGGAAGAGCGCCACCCCAAAACACAGCTGTCTCTCATAAAGACCAAGTGCAAAGGCAAGTCGCTGCGGGAGCACCAAGAGGCTCTTAAGGAGCATGTGGCCATGCCGTCAGTGAAGACGGAGGATCAGATGGCCACCATCACCACAGCCAGCAGACACCAACAGCTTGACTCATCTACTCGGGGCATCCCTGGTGAGCAGGGGAAAGCCACCAGTGGGCAGAGCAGGAGCCATGCCCCACACAGCCCTGCAGCCAATGCCACAGCTGTCTCCCAGCCCACCCGCACCCGCTGCCTCCAGAACCAGCTGCAGCAGGAGATGGCACTGTCCACCCAACCCATCCTGCAGCGGTTCAAGCGCGAGCTGCCTGCCTCCCCCTGCACGGCCCAGCCCGAGGGCTCTCCTGGCCACCAGGGCCATCAGGGGACGCAGAGCTCCTGCTCCTCTGGCAGAAACAGGCCCCACACCTTGGCGGCCCTGCAGGAAAGACCAACAGAAAGCCACAGTGCTGGGCCACAAGCAACGTGCCAGGCTGTGAGAGGTGCTCAGCTCCGGGTGATGGAGCGGGAGGACTTGATGCTGCCTGGCAGCACATACAGCCATCTCCTGGAGCAGAGCAGACGCCTGCAGCGTCTTCTGAAAGACCTGGAGAGGCAACAGAGTGCCCTTGAGATGGAGAGCCGCCTCCTGGGAAAGGACGGTTCTCCAAGAGCGTGCAAGGAGGCAGGGAGACTGCAGCAGAAGAATGCTAAACTAGCTGCCCTCACCTTGCGGCTGGGAGAGCGAGCCAGGCAGCTGCAGGTGACCATCCATCGCCTGGTCAATGCTCGCGGGCCACTGCCCATCCAGCGCTCCGCTGAGCAACTGTGCCCGCCATTGCTTCCTCAGGCGAGGGGTGGAGAAATGGGAGAGCCCAGCAGAGCTCTGCTGGCACGGGACAAGCGGCACGACTTGGCACAGAAGGCAGCTGAGGGGCTGGAGGCCCGAGCAGCTGCAGATGAAGAGGGATCCTCTGATGTGAGCACCCCCGGGCAAGCTTGTGAGGAGTTGCAGGTGCAGCTCGCCAAGGTGACAAATGAAAACACCCACCTGGCTGAAGAAAACGCTCGCCTGCGTGGGCAGATGGCTTTGACAGAACAGGTTCAGGCTGAAAATGCCAACCTGAAAGGGCAGCTAGCGCATCTGGCAGAGGAGCGAGACTCTGCCATCCAAGCAACCATCTGTCTTTTTACCCAACTGAAGCGGCCAAGCGCGAGCTGACAGCCATGAAGGACAGGGCAGAAAGGAGTCGACAGCTGGAGAGGGAACATGAGGAGACAAAGCTGGCCCACAGGGAGCACAGAGAATCCCTGCGAGCATTTCCAGCCCCGCTGAAGGAACTGAGTGATCGGTTTGAGAAGCTAAAGAAATGCTGCCAGCAGCTGTTTCAGAAATTGGGACGGCTGGAAGGAGAAAGATCCAACAGCACCGTTTCCAAGCCGCAGCAGGCTAACCTGGGAGCAGACAAGGAGTCCGTCCTGCCGGAGGCTATGAGAAAACAACCGGCAGAGCTTCGAGCATTCATCGCTCGTTACAGCTATGATCCTTTCGATGGTCCCAACGAGCGGCCTGAGCTGGAGCTTCCGCTAGTTGCTGGGCAATACGTTTACATCTTTGGAGACGTGGATGGAGACGGTTGGTACGTGGGAGAGCTGACCGACGGCACAAGGGGATTGATCCCCTCTAATCTCGTTGAGGAAGTTCCAGGTGACGGGCGACCTGATGACACCACAGTCTCCCCAGAGACAAGTGATTGGTGGCAGGGCATAGATGACGTCTGTCCTGTCTTCTCATAGAGCTTCTCATTAAACCTCTTTTAATGACCTCTCTGTGTAATCTCACTCCCTGTCCTGTTTGTCTGTGAGCTGAAGGGACTCTGTGCCTGCTATGGGGGACGTGGCGTGGGTGGACTGAGTGCCAGCTACTGGAGTCAACGCGAGGCCGTAGGCAGCTCTGGCTTGCGGTGCCAGCTACTGGTGTGCGTCCCAGTGCAGCCAGTGGAGTGAGAGGGGGTCCGAGTGCAGCTACCGGAGCCAGTGGGGATCTCAGCCATCAGGCACTAGGGGTGGGATTGGCGTGCGTCCTGAGAAACCACAGGGTATTTGCACTACAGTAGCATGTGCAGTAAAGAAAACTGGTCTTGCAGTTTGATCCAACGCTGCATCTGCAAACAAAACGAGGCGGAGGCATGAGGAACATGGATGGAAACCTCACCTGCCACACCAAAGTTACGCCACGGAAACTCTTCCCTTTTTGTCACCTGCCTCGGGTTTGGTAAATCTTTTGCCGAGTCTGAAGCAAAGGCCCATTGCCTCTTCTTCCTGTTTCTAACGGCTAACGTCTGGGTTTCACGGGCTGCTTTGTTGTGCGGCACCGCTTACACCCCAGAGTTGCCTTCATAAATGCATCCTTGTACTCGGAAAGGAAAATCGCCTGTCATGCCAGTCATACCGCTGTACTACCCTACCCGCAGGGCAACAGACCGCCCTGCTTGTAAGAGGATTTAATACAGGAAATAATCCTCCAGTATCTGGGTGTTTTAACAGTTCAATCACGTGCTCGCAGTCTGACTGCTGACACAATCTAACAAGAAAAAATATTAAGGGGGCTAAATCTGTGTTTCAAAAAAAGTGGGGTTTCTCTTTCCCTTCCTGAGAAAACTTGCTCCCTCTACGTTTCTGCCCTGTCATTTCATCTAGCAGCTTCGAAGAAGGGTTTCCCGGCCAGCTATTTTGATGTCATGGTGAGCTCTGAGATGTTTGAGTTTGTTCCTTTCACGCCCCCAGAACTTGGAGTCCTGTGGCTACAACAGCATCTCTGCTGCTGTACAAAAGCAGGGCCCTTGCCAGGTCCTCACGATAACGCACTTGATGGGCAAGGTGAACACGTTATTTTACACAGCTTCAGAAATCTCACTGCATTGTTGCCTGCGAAAAGCCACTTTCCTTTTGGCATTTGAGACACCTTTGAACACTGACCATAGAGCCCTGTGGCAACCTCTAGGCCTGGGGGAAACCTGCATTAGGGAGGAAATAGGCATCTCCTCCTCCCCTTCAGCTTTGCGTGTTGTTCTGTAGAAGGAAGAGAGTTGCCTTATTGCCCCAGGGTGGGGTAGGGGAGCCCAGAGGCAGCGGTGCCTGAGCCTGGGACAGGGTTCTCCGGCCTGGAGGCCAAAGCTGTTGGTGGGACTCTTCCCTCCAGCCTCCTGCCTGGTCCCTGCAGGGGGCAGGGGACCCGTGCTGGGGCAGCAAACACTGCTGTAAAGCCTAAAGGTGTCCCCAGGGGCTGCTCTCAGCTCTGCCTGGGAGCTGCTGCCGTCAGATTCACCCACTAGCAAGCAATTCCTGGTGCAGGAGTGACAACTGCGTGGAGGAGAACAAGTCTGGGTGTCTAATACCAAGGTCTCCAACATCAGCTGAGCAGCGTTTATTTTAATGGTTTGGGTTTTTTTTTCTCCCCAGGAGTTTCCATTGTGCCCCAAAGCCATTTTCTGTCAGAAAAGGTGCAGGCACGTGCACGAGACACGGGTGTTTCTCTGTGTTGTAACTGGGAACAAAGGCGGCTTTTCTTTTCGTTCCAGCTGGAAGGGGAGCACAGAGCGTCAGCCCCAGGGAGGCAGCCCTGCTCCCTCGTCCTGGCTGTGGGTGTGAGCCCTTGCACGCTCCATCTCTGGAGGAAAGGCACTGAAGAAGAGCAGCCTGGGAGGGACCTCCCAGAGCCGGCTGGGGAGAGGGCTGGTCACCCCGCGGCCCATGGCGACTGCCGGGAGCAGCTCGGCGTGGCCAGTGGCCTCTGGGCACGGGCCTGCGGGCCTCCCCTGCGTTGCTGTAGGCGGGCACCGGAGCGTCCCCAGGCCTGGGCGCCCTGTGTGGGAGCCATGCCTGGGGACAAGGCCCCGGGCGGTGGCAGCCAGAGCTGCTGCACGCACACAGGACTGAGCTCTGCAGAGGCTGCTGGCACCGGGGGGATGTGGGAGGTGCGGGCTCGGGCCTGCTGGGGCCTCTGTGAGGGGCAAGCAGGGGCTGCCCCACGCCGGGCACAGCCGCGCACAGCCAGTCCCCGCCAGGCTCCACAGCATCCACAGCCAGGGCTTTGTGATGCAGGCGGCGCACCGTGCCCAGAGGTCATTGTGATGCGGGTCCCCACGGCAACCCCCGCGGGTATTTAAGGAGCCAGAGCCCTGGGGTGCCCACTCCCAGGAGAGCCACTCCCTCAGGAGGCAGCATCTCCCCTGGGTGACCATGGCCGGTCGTCGGCAGGCGCCGCCGAAGATGCCCACGCATGAGGAGGCAAACGCCCCCCCCCAGCCCAACAGCAGGCTGCCGGGCCTGCAGAACCGGCGCCAGGTGAGGGACGGGGCAGGAGGGGGAGGCCGGTGGTGGGACAGGGCCACGCGGAGCTGCCTTAGTGCCAGGGCCGGGCTTGCCGCCACTGTGGGGGCCGCTGTGCCAAGGCAGCCGCCTCCAGTCCTTGACTTCTCCTCCTCCTGCCCGCAGATGGGCCACAGGCAGCCGCTGGCAGCGCCGCAGGACAGCCAGGGACAGGCTTCGTCGCCCCATGGGAACAGGCTGCCACCGCTCCCCTGCCCACAGAGCTCGCAGGCCGCTGGGAGCCGACGTGCACAGGTAGGGAGCCCGAGGGAGCCCGGGACAAACGTCTTCCCGAGTCCAGGCACTGCCGACAGGCAGGCGGGAGCTGCAGGAGGGGACGGGAGGGCCCGGTCACGTAGCGAGCTGAGCCCCCCAAGCCGTGCCTGCAGGCTGCCCGGGCATGCTGGGGATGCTCCCAGGAGTCACTGTGGGCCATGGCCGGAGCAGTGCGCTCCCCAGCCAGCTCTGGGAGCCGAGCGGGAACTCCCTGTGGGGCCGAGTGCTGCCCTGTGGGCTGGCAGGGGAGCCGGCACAGGGGCTTTTCCAGCTGGGACACGGGGGCACGGGCGAAGGGCCACAGTCACGCAGCCTCTCTCCTCGCCTTCTCTTGCAGACGGACAGCCCGGCGTGCAGGGTGGCAATGCCCTCCATCAGGGTGAGGCGGGAGGAGACAGCCCGTCTGCCAGCAAGGCAGGCAGCAGCACCACAGAAGGTGCACGCAGCTCGGGCACCAGGAGCTGCCAGCACTTGCTGCAAGCTCCCGCCTCTGCCAGCAGCAGCCTCTGCAGCTTCTGCCCAGGGCAAGGGAAAGGCCAGCAGCACTGCAACCAGCAGACACCGACAGCTTGTCCCATCTACTCGGGGCATCCCTGGTGAGCAGGGGAAAGCCACCAGTGCGCAGAGCAGGAGGCATGCCCCACACAGCCCTGCAGCCAATGCCACAGCTGGGAGGGAGACAAAGAGGTGCCTTTTGAGTACGGACCCGGACAAGGTTTTCACTGGGAGCCACCGACCCAGCCAGCAGACAGCGGCACAGTGGCATCGGGAACACAGGCTGGGTGCGGCGAAGATGGCAAGATCAGAGGAGGTCCGGGTGGCCCACAGTGGCAAGGCCCCTGCAGGTCAGCACGTGCCTGATCCTCATGCACGTAAAAGCACTGGTGCTGCTGGCAGGGTTTCTGTGCCAGCTTCCCTGGGCAGGAGGGATGTGGCTTCAGGGCAGCAGGGACAAGCGGAAGAGCGCGATCTCAAAACACAGGTGACGCTCACCAAAAACAAGTGCAAAGGCAAATCACTGCGGGAGCACCACAAGGCTCTTCAGGAGCATGTGGCCATGCCGTCAGTGAAGACGGAGGATCAGAAAGCCCAGCCCAGCAGGACAGGCAGTCATGCAAGCGCAGCAGCTCGTGTCCCCAAGAAGAACTGGGCAAGGGCAGCAAGGCCACGGAACAGCCCGGGGTCCCTGCCAAAGGAAAAAGACTGGGGAGAAGACAGAGACAATGAGCTGCCCCAAGAAGAGGGCATCACCATTCACAGCATCTGGGTCAACCCCTCATTCCTGGAGTTCTTCCAGGACCCCCACGCTGGTCCCCAGGATGGGCCCTGCTGGCTGAGCAGTGTAGGCAGAGGGGCAGCAGCAGACGCAGCTGGCAACCTACAGAGCATTTCAGCTATGCAAGGGGAACCCGTGGAAGTTGAGCCAGCAGCTGCTGCCCTGGCCACACCTTCTGAGGAAGAGGGGCACTGCGCACATCTAGCTCCCATAGCACAAGAGTCAATGAATGCACCCGATTCTGCTCTCCTCAGTGAGCAGCCCACAGCAGCACAGGCAGAGAGCCAGGCGGCTGCCCCACACAGCCCCGCAGCCTACAACATGGCTCTGCAGGACACAGACCAGTGTAAAATGAGTGGGGTCCTGAACGAGGCTGTGGCTGTGATCCAGGGACTCGGTCAGCAACTGGCAGAACAGCGGGACCCAGCACAAAACGTGCATGTGGTGATGGCACCAAGACCACCTTCAGCAACTCAGGACAGCGAGTCTTCCTTGCCTGGAAAGCCTCCAGGAGAGGCCAGCACAGCCTCTCTCGTGCAAGAGGAATGTGAGGATGGGGAACACATGGCTTCTGCCATGTCTGGAGACCATCAAGGAGAGGCCAGCACAGCCTCTCTCGTGCAAGAGGAATGTGAGGATGGGGAACACATGGCTTCTGCCATGTCTGGAGACCATCAAGGAGAGGCCAGCACAGCCATTTTCTCCCCAGCAGCGCACGAGGAAGATCTGGCTTCATTGCTGCCTCAGATCTCTCTGCATGATGCTGCCATACCCCACCTTGACCCATCAGGGGAAGACAAAAGAGGTTACATGGATTCTCCCTTGTCTGCAGAGTCTTGGCACCAGGTGAGCCTGGAGTGCATGTCGGGCACGGGCCATCACAAGGTCCTGTAGGCACGTATAGTGTCCAGGGTGTGTGCGGCAGGGAGATGGCTGGTGCTGTCCGTGTCAGCCCGCTGACATCCCCTCCATCTCCTGCCTGTGCTCTTCTTCTCCCCATGCAAGTGGCCTCCCAGCACAGAGGTGACGCACAGCCCTCCTCTGGCTGCAGGGACCATAAACCTAACCAACCCGACACATGGCACTGTGTAGTCTACCACTAAAGCATGTCCCTAAGCGCCTGTCTTTCCCCGGTAGCCAATAACGGATGCTTAGATCTCCTTTGGCTGTTAATGTTTTTATAGGATGCGCCAGGGTTCATGTCTGAGGAGGACAATTGGGAAGATGACGATGATAAAGAGCTGTCCCAAGATAAGAACATCATCTACCACAGCATCTGGGTCAACCCCTCATTCCTGGAGTTCTTCCAGGACCCCCACGCTGTTCCCCAGGATGGACCCTGCTGGCTGAGCAGGGACAGAGGCAGAGGGGCAGCAGGAGACACAGCTAGAGACCTGCAGAGCATGTTCCCTGTCCCGGAGGAACCCATGGATGCTGAGCCAGCAGCTCTTTCCCTGGCAACCGCTCCTGAGGAAGAGGGGCACTGTGCACCTCTAACTCTCATAGGAAAAGAGGTGGCAAAGGCACAGGAATCTCCTCTCCTCAGTGAGCAGCCCACAGCAGCACAGGCAGAGAGCCAGGCGGCTGCTCCACACAGCCCCGCAGCCTGTGCCACACCTCTGCAGGACACAGACCAGTGGGACGTGAGTGAGATCCTGCACAGGGCTGTGACAGCGATTCAGAGACCCAGCAGGCAGCTGGTAGAACAGCGGGACCCAGCACAAACCATGCATGTGGTGACTGCAGCAACACCTGCAGCATCTCAGGACAGTGAGTCTTCCTTGCCTGGAGAGCGTCAGAGAGAGCCCAACTCAGCCACTCTAGTGCCAGCAGAATGTGAGGATGGAGAACACACGGCTTCTGCCATGTCTGGAGACCATCAAGGAGAGGCCAGCACAGCCATTTTCTCCCCAGCAGCGCACGAGGAAGATCTGGCTTCATTGCTGCCTCAGATCTCTCTGCATGATGCTGCTGCACCCCACCTTGAGCCAGCAGTAGAAGATGAAACAGATGCCCCGGGGTCTCCCTTGTCCTGGGACTCTTGGCACCAGGTGAGCCAGGGGCGCGTGACCAGCACTGAGCACCACGAGCTACGGCCGGCAGGTGCAGTGTCCAGGCCATGTGCAGCAGGGAGATGGCTGGTGCTGTCCGTGTCAGCCCGCTGACATCCCCTCCATCCCCTGCCTGTGCTCTTGCTCTCCACGTGCATGTGGCTTCCCAGCACAGAGGTGACGCACAGCCCTCCTCTGGCTGCAGGGACCATAAACCTAACCAACCCGACACATGGCACTGCGTAGTCTACCACTAAAGCATGTCCCTAAGCCCCTGTGTTTCCCCCGGTAGCCAATAACGGATGCTTAGATCTCCTTTGGCTGTTAATGTTTTCATAGGAGCAGCCAGGGCACTCAGCCATAGAGGAGGACAAGCGGGAAGACGACGACGGTGGCAAAGAGCTGTGCCAAGGGGAAGACGTCGCCATCCACAGCATTATGGCCCACCCCTCATTCCTGGAGCTGTTCCAGGACCCCCGTGGTGGTTTCCAGGAGGGGCAGCCAGCCCCTGAGCAGAGCGATAACACGTGGCCCTGCTCCACGCCCAGGGATGAGCCCGAGGATGAGCCAGGTACATCCCCGAGTGTAGCGCTGGCCCGGCAAGGGAAGGCTTAGCCCAGCCGTCCCGGCAATGTGCACCCAGGCCAAAGCAGAAGGACTGCGTGCATGGGGGCTGGCCGTTCCCTGGCCACCACTCCCTGGGGAAAGCTCTCGGTGGCGGGGAGCAGGCAGGATCTTGCCCGGTACCTGCCCAGCCCCCTGCCTACACTTGTCTTCCTTCCACAGGCATGGCTGCCCTCCCGCATGCCCCAGCTCGACGGCGACGGCCCTCCCTCCTCCGCAGGGCGCTCAGGGCTCTGCGCAAGGCTTTCTGCCCTTCTTGCATCAGGCCACAGCAAGAGCAGCAGCGCCGTGCTGGCAGAGGGGTCCCCAGAGATGGCAGCTGGCCCTGATCCTGTGCGGTACCCAGAGGGTGTGGCACAGGGAGGCACGCGAGGCATGGGTGCATGGACGGCGCCCAACACGTTCAGCTGCCACGAGGACGTTGTGGTGCCAGACTCTGCTCCACCCTGGGCACGTTCTGAGAGCAATAAAAGCTGAGCACGTTCCCCCAGTGGTTGCCTGTGCCTGGTCCATCCTGGGAGAAAGACGTGTGCAGGCAAGGCCCATGCCGGCAGGCAGAGCTGGAGAGCCCCTGTGCTCCTTCTTCTCCATGCCAAGCAGAGCCCACGCCTTGGGCCTCTGCCCGTGCCTCTGGCGCTCCAGCTGCTGACCAGCTGGGGCCTCTGCTGCCCTTGCTCCCAGGGCCTGTTATTTGAGTCAGCCTCTGTCCTCAGGGTGTCCTGGCACTTGCTCGGGAGAGCCCTGGGCTGGTGCTGGCAGCAAGCCGGCACTCTGGACGGAACTTGCCTCTAGCTGACTTCCAGGTGCCTCTCTGCCATTCAAACCGAGGACTTTGACCATTTCCTTTGCATCGTAAACTTGGTCTGGTTTAACTAATGCTTGCACCGCACCACCCCGCAGCACCTTGGTCTCACGAGGAACCTGCCCATGGCAGGGGGGCGTAGGAGCACCTACATGAGCCACTTGTTTTTAAAGCCCTCCGTTTTTAAGACCTTGTCCTGAGAGTAGCTGTTTTGGTGAGAAAAGCCAGACCTTCGGTAGTTTAGCTGTTGGCCAGACGTCTGGGGGCTCCGTCTAGAGTTGGTTCTTGACATTTTGCCATATTAGCAGGGCAGCAGGACCATGCTACGAACGAAATGAGGTGCACAACAAACCTCTCAGAATAAACTGAAAGAGGTTTTTACAGACGTTTGAAACAGAAATAGGGAAGACTGGATAAAGGTGGGGAGGAAGACTGATGAGGATACTTGAACATTGCTGCCTGAGGAAGCAAACCTCATAGTAAACTGTTACGTGTATGTGCATTTATGTCTCTGTCTCAGGCATCTTTCCACTTGTGCATTTCCCTGACCTTTGGCTGTTCTTAGACGAGAATCAGTTCCGGAGGAGAGTGCTTCAGACTTCTTTCTGTAACACTGGGACCCAGGAAGTGCCTCGGTGGCACCCCTAGCTGTGACGAGAGAAGGATTTTCCTTCCGTGGAGCCTTTCCTTCACTGTGGCTGTTTAGAACAGGAGGAGGCATGGGAGACCTTCCAGGGTGCCTGCTAGCTGAAATGATTCTGGCGTTCTGTGGGCAATATAGCCACACCTTTCTCTGTCCTCCTTTATGGAGAACATCTGGCATGAACCTTGGGTGGTAATGGGTGTCATTGTGATTCTCTTTTGAAACGTAATTTTTCACAGTTTAAACTCCAAAACGCTCTAGTGATTACACGCATGCATGCAGTTGGGCATCCTTTTCCTTCCCGGAGAGAAGCCCAGAAAAACCTCAAGCATGTGGTGTAGCTGAGAGTTGCAACGGGTAAGAAACTAGGCAAGGAAGCGCTTTCTGACATCAAGCACCATGCGGGTTGACAGTTTCCCCCCTTCTGGCTTGGCACTGGAGTTTCAAACCGTGGCACCGCATGCCCGGCGGCACCATTTTCTGTGTTGGCTGCCTGAGGCAATGGAACAGCTGAATTCAGAGGGATCCTGTGCCCAGGGCTATGAGGCCTCCTGCCGGGCCTCGCCCCCCTCTCACAGTGCAGCCAGGAGCTGCTCTCAGGTGAGCGTCCCCTGTGCCTGACGGGAAATGGAGGCTTTGAGATGTTTGCACCACCCCTCAATCATCAAAACCGATGAGATTTTTGAGACATCAGCTGGAAAAGTGTACATTGTGATGGAGCTGGGGGAAAAGGGAGACTCCTGGTCGGCATGAGGAACAGAGTTGGCTGCTTTGGGAAGAGCCCTGTCAGAGCGGCCATGGCCCAGAGGAGGTGACTTTTCGACGGTCTGAGAGGGTTTTTCACCGTGACCGCCTTTACGGGATCATTTTCTGGTGACCCAGGTGAGACTCTGCTATTGAGCGTCGGTGGAGCTGTGAATCGCAGCAATTCCAGCTTCTTGGTCAACCAGGAGCGAAAGCGTGCCCAGATCTAGTCTGAGAAAGCATTTGGCACGTCATAGAGTTTCGCTCTTCCCTGTGGTCAGCCTTTGTGCCGTTTTCCTGGTCACAGGACTCGGGACTTTTGCTACGGTCCAAGAGCGATTCCCAGGTGAGGAAGAGGTGTACGCGGTTTGAAGACCTGTCTCCCAGCTGGACATTGGTGAGTTATCTCTGCGGGAGCTCGCGTTCCTCACAGAGGTGAGGAAGGCAACTTCACATGGCTACCAGGGCACAGCGAGAACCACAAACAGAAATCCATCCTGCATCTTCTCTGGTGGAGCTGTGCATGGGTGGTGCCGTGGAGCATTTTGGCTGCGGCCGAGTGCAAATGTCAGCTTCTCCCCATTTCACCCCAGAAAGTAGGTAGCACAACTGTTGTGGTGTGCTTCACATGGCTACCAGGGCAAAGTGAGAACCACAAACAGAAGTGTCCTGGGGCCTGGTTGTGGGCCACAAGTTCCTCTGGGGGGGCCCGTGGTGCTCGTTGGTGCCGGAGGGGGGGGCACAGGGGCCTCTGGGGAGGCTTGGAGGGGCCATAGAGTCTTCCCTGCCCCTAGGAAGGCATAGGGGCCTCGGGGGGCGGCACAGGTGCCTCTGGGGGGGCTTGGGAGGGATAGGGGGCTCTGGGGGGGGGGGGGGCACAGGAGCCTCTGGGGGTTTGGGGGAGCCCATAGGGGTCTGGGGAGGCATAGGGGCCTTAGTGAGGGGGCCTGGGGGCTTCTGGGGCCTCTGGGGGGGCCATAAGGCTATTTGAGGGCCTGGGGGGGCATAAGGGCCTCTGGAGGGACTTGGCGGGCAGGTGGGGGGGTACAGGGGCCTCTGGGGGGGCAGTAGTGTTGCTGCGAAGGGCCTTAGGTCCTTTAGGTGAGCTGGGGGGTGCAGTGACTATGCAGGGGCCTTGGCAGCGGCTGGGGGGCTGGTTGGAGGGCACAAGGTCCTCTGGGGGGCTTGGGGGGCATCTGGGGTGGATGGGAGGCACAGGGGCCTCGTGGGGGAGCCCATGGGGGGCCATGGGGCTGGGGGGGCCATAGGGCAGCTGTGCCCCCAGCCCGTTCCTCTATACTCCCAGTTCCTGCTGGTGGGTCCACAGAGGGCCCAGGTCGAGCCCCCTCCCCAGGCAAGGGGGGGCCCAGGACGGCGGACACGGTAAGGGGGCCGGGGGCGGCACTGACACACACACCCCAAGCGGGGGGGGGGGGCGTGCGAGCTGTCCCCCCCGGTGCCTCCCCAGCAGCAAACAGCCCGGGGGGGCTGCCCCACCCCCCTGGAGCAGGCAAGTGGTGAGGGGGCGGGGGGGACAGGATGGGGGCTATAGGGGTTAGGAGGGGCTGCAGGGGCTATGAGGGAGCAAACCGGGGCTGTAAAGGCTGAGGGGGCAGGGGGGCGGGGGTGCAGGGGGGCGCGGGGGGGGCAGGTGGTCGGAGGAGGCAGGGGGGCGGGGGACACGGGGGGGGGCGCACGGAGTGAGCGGGGGGGGGCTCTCCGGGCAGGCACAGTTTTGGGGAGGGATGGGGGTGCGGGTGTGGGCAGAGGGGGGCCGGGAGGGGCAGGGGGCTGGAGGGGCAAGACAGGGGCTATAGCGGGGGGGGGAGGGCGGCAGGGCCCACAGGGGCAACCCCCCCCGGGGCCGTGGGCATGCCCGTGGCCGGCGGCGGGCCCGGCCCGGCCCCGGAAGGCGGGTTTAATTTCCGGCCACGCGGCGCCCCGGCGCGGCTGCGGCGGTGCGGGGCTTCCCCGGGAGCCTGGAAGGCTTTCGGGCCGGGCCGTGCGGCGGCGCGCTGGGTGAGCGGGCGGGCCCGGGCCTCCCCGTCGGGCAGCGGCCGGCCGGGGGGGACGTGGCGGGCCGGCGCTCGGCCGCGGCAGGGAGCGCCTGGTGCCGGCGGCGGGCGGGCTGGGGCGGGAGGACGGCCCGGGCGCGGCGGGGCTGCCGGCGGTTCTCGTCTCCCCGGCAGTGGCGGTGCTCAGCGGGCTGCTCGCGGTGCTGCCTTTTTTTCACTCGGAGCTGCGCCGCTGCCTCAGCGAGGAGGCGAGGAGCGGCGGCGGGGCCCGGGAGGGGGGTCGGCCCGCGGCGCCCTGCCGCCCCCCCCGCCGCCTCCGGGTGCCCGGGCAGCCGCCGCAGCTCTGCGCGGGGCTTTGTCTTTCCCCCAGCCGCCGGCCGGGGCCGTGGCAGCGGGCTGGGGCCGCAGGGGCTGCCCTGGGGCCTGCGGTAACGCTGGCGCAGGGGGGCGGCTCCGGAGCCTCTTCAGCCCCTGCGAGCGGGCACGACGAAAAAGAAAGCCGGCGGCGGAAATTCCCCCCCGCCCCCGCGGCTGCTGTCTTTCTGTACAAAGTATTACAAAGGGCAAGCGCGAGGAATTGCTGGTGCCTCGTGGTTACGCAGCCGGGCCTGCTGGGCGCTTGAACCAGCGCGTCCAGTCAGGTAGCGTCATTTTTCTAGTTTGTAAATGAGCCTGAGGTTTCAGCCCCCTTACATTTCTGGACGGCAGTGTACTTGGTCAGAGAGCTCAGTCGCACTGCCAGAGCTGGCGCAGAGTTCCCTTGGGACTCCAGACTTGACTGTCTTGTTGACAGGCTCGAGAGCCTGCTTTGGAAGTCACTTGGCAAGGCACAGCTTCGCCGTGGTTTTGGTACTTGAATTCTGACTGTAGTGCCACTGCCACATGTTAGCCTTTCTCCAGAAGTTACAAAAGCATTCACGTTTTCGCTTTTTAAAAAAAACTGAACAGGCAGTATAAATAAAGGAAGCAAGCTGAACTGTAAAAAAAAGAATATAAAATAAAAATCAGTGAAGCTATCAAGGAGCTATGTGTACCCTCTAGAAGAGGGGTCCTGAAACTTTTTTAAACAGGGGGCTGGCGTGCAGATGAAGTGGCAGGCAGATTCTGCGGCTGCTTGGTTCCCCCCCCAACCCTGGGCGGGGGGGCATGTTTCTGTAAATACCGGGGGCCGGACTGAGGACCCTGGGGGGCTGTATCTGGCCTGCGGGCCGTAGTTTGAGGACTCCTGCTCTAGAAATTCCGCTAGCTAACATACCAATGGGTGAGACTTGTGCATTTTTCTTGGTGGAAAAATATTTCTGCCCTGTGAGCCCTGAGGATGGCTCTGGTAGCAGGGAGAGGCAGTTTCTGTCACTGTGCAGAAGGGTGAAGCTTCTGCTTTCCTGGCTGGGTTTGGTAGTGCTGTCAATGGTGATTGTGTGGTTCTACCAAGATCAGTCATTTGAAATGTTGCCACTTGTTATGTATAATTGGTGGCTCTGGTCTGGTGGGAAGCTAGATCTGCCCTTCATGCTGTGTGACAGGCCATCAAGACCATGTGTCAGACTGGTTATGCCTTTACTGGTGGCTATAGACAAAGAGAAGATCAGAGGGCAAGTGCTGCTCCTCACGTTCACTCTTTCCACCTTTTTGCAGGCTCCATGAGAGAGCACCTAGATGTGTTTGAAGCGTCTGGGAATGAAGCAGACATGGCTTTGCCACCTCCGTCAGGACCTCGGAAGGGGAAAATAGCAAGAGAAGCTACCAAAGCCCCAGCAGAATTGGGGCAGGGGAGGTGGGAGCCCTCAGTAGGGTTGGACATTCGGGAATTGTGTGCCAGACAAGTACAGAATAAATGCTACATGTGAAGCAAAGACACCGTAAGGTGAGGAGTGTGTGAAGGGCGTGTTTGTATGAGAAAGAGCAGTCTGAAGGCACAAAAGGAAAATTGGTTGAACACAGGGATAAAATAAATGAAAACATAAAGCAAAAGCAAGAAAACAAAAGTAGTAGGTAATGTTTATTTGGAGGGGAGCGTGTGTGTGTGTAAATCGCAAGCCTTAGGAAGAGCCTGACATTTCTAAAAAAATCACCCCCAAAAAGGGCAGGCCGGGGGGAGAAAAAAAAGAGACTGGTCTAGGAGAAACATGTAAGAACAGGGAAAGAACCTGGAAAGGGCATGAGGTTTAACGAAACTTTGAGTTGCCACTAGCAGCAGGGATGTCCACTGTTAGCCTGTACAAATGTGTGATCTAGTAGCGACACGGCCTCTCCTCTTTCTCCTCTCGGTCCCTGTGCTCCCCTAATACATCTGCCTAGTCTGGGCTCTGGTCCTGCCCCATTGCCAGGGTGTTTGTGCTGTGGCCAGGCTGAAGGGTCCTTGGGTTCTATTGTGCTTGTGGCGGTTCGCTGCAGTACAAATAATGGATATAAGCTAATTATTAATGTAAGCTATGTTGTCGTAGGGAGGCTGAGTGGAAGAGGAAATTCACTTATAAAGGTTTTCGAAGGAAGGATTTACCAAAGAGCTTTCTCTGTTGATGTGTTCTGTACCTTGGAAATGGAGACTGACTGTTAAAGAAAACCTGGAGTAAAACAAGAATAAAAGAAAAACAACTGAGAGGTTACTGTGCCATGTGCACACTACTGCCAAACAAAGAACTTCAGACTTGATGACAGAGCTGTATATAAGCTTGCATGATGAAATCTGAAGCTGGATAAACACAGCTTGGTCTTCATTTATAGTTTAGTGCCCGTAATCTGTCCAGCATCATAAAGATCTTAAAGCTGAGCCAAGTTTTACGAGACCTTGGGTGAGTTAGAGTTTCTGATGGAAACCATGCAAAAAAAGATGCCAAAGCAGACAAAAGTTAGGGTTCTGACTGTGTTATGCTTCAAGTTTCAGAATTAAAGTCTAAGCTCAAAGTAAAATAAAACTGGGGCACTTCTGGCCAACAGAAGAAAAAGTTAACTGGAGCTGCTGCCTGCTTGCTGCTTTGTTTTGGGGTTTTTTTTCTTTTTTGGTTGTTGTTGTTGTTGTGACAATCTGTAGTCTGCCTTTGTGGGTTTTTTTGTACTTCCCACGTTGTCAGAAATGAAAATGGAATACAGATTCTGTTCTGCCTTTTATTTTCTTGTTGACAAACATCTGGAGACTCAGCTTCTATAATAACTAAGCCTTAGCAAGTAGGTCTTGCTCTGCACTGTCTCTTGGGAGTGGTTATGTTACTGCTGGCTCTGCTCTAGAGGAGGAAGACAGCTCAACTTGTGTTTTCCCATTGCAGGTGTTGTCCTGGAGAAGGCCATGCATAAGTGCATTCTGAAGCCGTTGAAGAGCCATATTGAAGCGATGTTGAAAGAGTTTCATACTGCAGATGGTTCTTGGAAACAACCGAAGGAAAACCTTCAGGTGGTGCGGCAGAGGAATCCTCAGGAACTGGGCGTGTTTGTTCCAACACCAGACTACGTGGATGTTGAAAGTTTGTGACCCCGCAGAAAATGTATTCGCCTGAAAAGAAAGTCGTACTGCTGCTGAGAGTTTGCAAATTGATTTATACTGTTATGGAGAATAACTCGGGTATGGTGCTTCTTGTGGTTCAAGGTCATTGTTTTTCTAAACCTGGGGTTGTGTTTTGGTGGAGGAAATGAGACCACCTGATTCTGCAGCTTTGTCTCCTTCGCCTGGAGCTCTTGTAGCATCTCCTTGCCCTTTTGAGAGGGATTCTTCCTCTCTGCTTCCTTCCTGATCTCTCTGCATCTGGCAGCACATCTTACACATTCAGTGTGAAGCAGAGTTGTGAAGCAGCTTAAACACACCCCCCCCCCCAGCCACCAGCTTTGCTTGAGTGTAGGCATTTGAATTTGGCTGTCAGAAAGGCTGTCCTGTAAGCCTAGAATTTGACACTGGTTCTAAATTAGTGTTTTCCTGGAAATCGTAATAAAGGATACACCCAGTATCTAGCTGCAGTAATTCAGCAGTGTGTGTGCAATATGACAATTACAAGGGCTCTGTGTCAATGGCTGGGGGAAAGCAGCCCCTGATGCAGTGTTTTGGGTTTGCTGTGCCTCTGAATGTTCTCGTTGGACAATTTCTTTGTGTTTTTGCAAGAGAAATAACATCTATTTCTACACTGTAGCAGGAGTCCCAAAGTGACCTTGAAACCTAGATGGTGAAATGGAACCACAGACCAGTTAAGACCCGCTTGATTAGTCAGTGGCACAGTTAAAACGCTGTGCTGGACAGTATGAATTCATAGGTGCAGCTCTGTTGCCTGATGTCTTATCATACACTGCTGTGGTAGGTCACGAGCTAAGGTGAAGCAATGCTGGTGGTAGTGGAAGATTTTTTTTTTCTCTAAGAAAGTATAAGCTGCTGCAGGTGGTTGGCAGTTTTCTTTCAAGCGCTGAATCTGCAGCTGGGCTCTGTGCCGATCAGGATGCTTGCTTTCTTTTGAGATCTGAGGTGAATGGTGAAAGCTTGAGGCTGTAAAAGACCCCCAAGCACTTTGGCAAGATTTGGGCAGGAGCTTAGACCTGGTTTATTTCTGTGCAAAATCCTGCATTTTAAAATGGATATAGGAATCTTTGCCCAAAGTGATGTAAACTTTGTTTTTTTCTCCATACTGTATTATCACATTGAGTAAGGTATTCCCAACACGCAAAAGAAAAGTACTGAGAGGCTTCTGGTGAACCACTGTACTGAGGGGCTTGGGCTAAGATGCAGCAAATTGGGTTGTCTTGCTTTGTCGTGTAGAGTTTTAAAACGTGGCGTCGCGTCGAGCCAGCACCTGTTTCCAGTACCTGCTTTGTCCTGTAATCTCAGCCAGATAACAGTGCGATACCTGGAGGGTACGTCTTCGCTGGTCTGACTTTCAGTATCAGCCCTTCAGTCCTCTGGAGTTTCGCCACAGTTTAAATTGGCTCCCGATCTTGATGTTTCAAGTGACCATCGCACCGCTTCTGCAATGAGGACAGTTTGGCCAGCCCCAGAGATCTAGCCACATAGCGTTTTCTAAAGAGAAAGTTTAAATGCGGTAAAAGTAAGAGGAACACATACAGACCTAGGTACAGCAGAGCCTCTGTGTGTTGCGTGCTGTCGTTACCGATGATGCTTCACCAGCTAGTTGGGAGTTACGTGAGGCTTTGCTCACTGGTGTTTTTAACCATGCTCCGTGAAGGAAATGTGCAGAGTTTTCATGTAAAATCTAATAGGCTTTTATATGCAGGCTTCTCTGCTGGGTTTCGGACTCAGGAACTGGTACTTGTGGCTGGATCCTTCCAGAAGGGGGACGTCATCCGTGCATGTATAAAGAAAATGCCCATTGATTTTCTCTTAGCCACTGACAGAAGTGCGGGTGGAGGTCAGGCCAGACTGGCATGGCTGCCTCTTGTGAGTTCACCAGTTGAGCTGACGCCAAGGTGAGCCCAGTCTTTAAATTCCCTTGCGTGCCTCAAGGTCTGCATCATCCAATTTGTGCTCGTTAGAAGTACAGGATGAAGCTGGACGCTGCCCACCAAGTGGCAGATGCTGTTCTCTTTGCTGCACATCTGTAACGAGAGGCTCTAGAGTAATACAAACGTACTGGTCAGTAAAGGCAGCAAAATAACGCTTTCCTTTCAAACACTGGAACTGGTCAAAGGGTGTGATTTGTCTATCGCTGCCTGTGTTCTCTTTGACCCAGGGAGGCTGTATGGAGCTGATGACTTCTTGCCTGTGTTGACATATGTGCTGGCCCAGGGTGATATGCTGGAGCTGGATACTGAAACTGAACACATGGTGGAATTGCTGGATCCATCTTTGCTGCATGGAGAAGGTAATCGACTTATTTCTATTAGAACTGTGTGAAGGGCTGGGGAAGGGGGATTCTTCCTCACCTCGTTTGAGTAGAAACCCTTTTGACGGAGTCATGTAGTCGGTGATGTCGGTAGTGTAACAAGAGAACCTCTTAATTGTGTCCACCTTAGAATAAGGGAGGGCTGGTTAGCTTGCAGAGTTACAGCCCCAAGTGACCTGGGAATCTACCGACGTATATGCTGCCTTAGGAGGGAGTATGTTGTTTTCCGCCAAGAAGGAGGAGGCGTCCTGACTTAGCAAGCAAACACAGGCTGTGCAGGTGCCAGCTGTGGTTATCCTCCTGTGCCTGAAAACGTCCCGAGAGTATGTATGGGTCTGCAGCGTTCAACTGAGTGGTGAGACCTGGAGTGGGACCCGGGTTAGGTGCTTTGTAAAAACTTCTGGGGGAGTTCTCTGCCCCTCTGGGGAAAGTGCTTTTGAGAATGTTGCCCCCCTTAATGATCCTGGTTTATGCCCGATACTTGCTTCTCACAGAGTATTTTTATGAGGCCTAGGAATATGTTTCTTAAGGCACTCTTGAACGATGGCTGAAGTCCGCTCGAGGCAAGGAAATCTCCCTCCTTTGTTTTCACGGTGGTGGTTTTAACAAAGAGGTATTCTGCCAGCCCTTGGTAGGCCCCAGAATCTATCAGTTTATGAGGAAGTTTCAAAGGTTCTTGTGACCAAGCTGAGCTGTGAGTTTTAAGTATAGGTGTATATGTCCCATTTCTGCCATCTCTTGGGTTGCTGAAATTGCTGTATCCTTTTACATGCCGATACGCATGACAGAATTGTGTCGGGTTTCCTCCGGTTCAGTACTGGTCTGTTCCCTGCTTTGTGTGCGGAGTGCATCGTTCGGGAATCCTAGGACAGAAAATACTTGAGATGTGAAGCTGGAGATCATCAACACGCTCGAAAGGCAGAAATATTTACTGGGCTGTTAAGTCGTGTCGTTTTTAATGTAGCAGAAGTCGTTCATCTATTGGCTGGCCCTGTCTGTGGCACTGGTTAAACTGTACGGTGCAGGAAAAATTGTTTAGTGCTTTGGGGTTGTGTGGTTCAAAGGTAAATGTATTGTCCAGGTTGTCTGGTGGGTCTTGCGTGTCTTCCACGTATTGACCTCGTCACAGAGCTGAAAGCGAGAGGATGCTGTCGGTAATACAGAAAGAACTACTGTGAGCATAGACTGCATCTCTGAATGACTCCACAAATAGACCGTGCTGCCTCTTGATTGAACGCTCCCACTCAAATAGTTTACTTAAAGAGCAAGAGAAATAAATGATAGCCTGTCTTTTGTTTCTCCTGGTTGCTGAGGACTGTTGCCCCTGTTGAGAGTCCTTTTCCTTTGTGACCTGCAGCTCCTTTTGTACATCGGCAACTCTGTTGTGGCTGTACTTTGTTCTCCACTCATGTAATAAAGGTGAAGTCTGGAGAGCTGTACACGCTGCCTCCCGAACTAGCTGGACGTAGTGTTGGACCTAGGTGAACAAACACAGCCTGCCTTTTAAGAACAAAAGCAAAACCTTTGGGATGCTTCCAGGTACAAATCACACGCTCGGTCATTGCTTTGTTGCCGCTAAGGGAGTCACTTTTAAGTTCCTGAGCAGTGGTAGATGGTCTTTTATGTCGTTTAAACAGCTGTGTTTGTTTGATACCCGCTTGAAGCTCAGGAAGAAAACAAATGGCTGCTTGGAAACTGTTTAGAAGAAAACTCATGTTCCACCTTTGTAAAAACACTCAGGAGTAAAGGAGTGACACTGGTCCTTTAAATAACCGGCCACCCCCAGCGCTAGCGGACCCAGAGGTAGATACTATTGCACCCCTTGGTAATATGGAGCCCAGGCAACCACTGCATGCCTCTTAGCAGCTGAGAACACACCGTCCAGTATTTTGCAGGCCAGTAAGCTGTTTTTCTTTACGTATAAATATTTTGGCCATAGAATGCAGTGACTTTCGTGTATGTGTGCGTCTATTTATTAAAAAACCCCCAGAAATCGTTTGTACTTTTGACTGTGACCAGTTGGAACTGGCGTGGTGTTTGTGACCACTCTGAATTGTTCTTCCCCTGCTGTCCTTCCCAGGAGGCTATAGGTGCTTATGGAGCACTTTTGCTGATCAAGAACTTCCAGGAAGACCAGGCTGCCCAGCTGCTGAGTTCAGAAGCTAGAGATACTCTCCGGCAATGGCACAAGAGGAGGACAACTAACAGAACAATGCCTTCAGTTGATGATTTTCAGGTAGAGCTTCAGGCTGAAGAGAACCCCCCCCAGGGGATGGTTGTTGTGTTGGAAATCTCCATTTGAGAAGTATGATTCATAATGATTTCCTTGAGGCCACGAGTGGTGTGAAGCAGTGCTGAGAAGATGGCTGGTAAATTTGCCTCTGTTTCAAAGTCTTTCCACTTCATAACAGAGTGTGGTTATGATGGTATAAAGGAAACACTAAATAATGGAGCTTTCCCACTGTCCTTTGTATTTAAGTCGTGCGGAGTGAGGACAGACCAAATTGTATTTTAGATTCAGCTGCTTTGTACGCTTTGCTGTTAAAAAGAACAAACCCAGATTTCCAGTGGTATAAATCAGCACAACTCCCCAGTAGCGATTGGTGGCTTACCGTGGGTAATAGAGGGGAGACCTGGCAGAAAAGCTTGCCTACAATTCGAAAGTTTAAGCAAGGAGTAGAGTTCTATACTGTGGATGTCTTCATGTTTGTGGTTTGTTTTGTGGGTTTTTTTCTCCCCCCTCCCATTTCTTACTGCTCTTTCAGAGTAGGGCAGTAACTCCAACTGAAGAATAACAAAACAGTCGGGATTACTTTATCTTTTAAAACCAAGTCCGCATGCCTTTCATATAGGAAAAGATTGTTACATAGGTAGGCATGCTGTTGTCTGTCCAGATGCATCAGTTTGCGAACTGAAGCAAGGAGGATGTTGGAATCGAGAAGAAAGGATTTACTCCTTTGTGTCCTGTTGTTTACAGTTCATACCACAGTGCAAAGTTGCTGGAGAGGCTAACGACAACCGTCAATAAGTTATGATGTAGCTAAGAGCTTGATAAATGAAGGTACGGGGTCATCAGGAGGTAATTAAACCTTTCACTTGCGGCTCCTTCTGCTTTATCAGTGTCCGTGCAAACAGCCACGGCACATCACTGAACAGGAAGGAGCTGGGAAAAGCAGCAGTCTCCCACAATTTGCCTCTCTTAGGAAGAGGAGAGCTGACGAACAGAAATTTGAAACTGTGGCCAGTGCACAAAGCTAGTCCATCTTACTGGGATCCATTTTATATTCTGCTTACCTGTAGTTAGGTGTCACATTCAAGTAGCTTGAGTCTTTGTTCTTTCTAGCAAAATATTACACTTAATAGGAAAATTAATCACCTTTGTATTTCTGCTGGATGACTAAATGACAGAAGATTTTTTCAGCAGGATCTTGTATTCAGTTTCACCTTCTCTTCCTCAGCAACTGAACTTCAGCCAAGCTGCCTGTACAGCTGGACGCTGTGCTGCATGCTGGAAGATGCAGGGGAGCGCGGGAAGAGCTGGCACCAGGTGTGTCCAGGGCTGCTCCTTTGTTGACTCTTTGAAAGAGAGCCTCAAATCAGTAAGGTCGCTCCACTTCCAGGCTAGGCTTGGCACAAATTCAAGCACTTTGCTGCCTGCCCAGAATGCCAGTTTTCCATCTCCTTTCTCCACATCTGCAGTCCTGAAACGAAGCACCTTCCCTACAAGGAATGTGTAACACAGCTTCAGCTCAACTCATCTTCCCCACATTGAACCAGGACGTGGTTGCTACATGTCTGTGGTGCTGTCTCACAGCCTTACCACCAGCTTTTGGGTCCTGGAAAGGCCTTCATCCTCCCTCCCTCAAAAGGATGGAAAAGCAAAAAATCCGGTATTTTGATGATGATGAAATACAACTTGCTGATACTGCATAAAGAATCTTGATACTTACTATATGAGTTACAGGCATTTGCACAAACTTCAGCCTCTCCTTGAAGCAATCCTGTCCATCTAGAAGCATCGAAAAACAGGTCTTCTGTGTGTTAACTACGTTCGAAATTGAAACTGTAGTGTGCGTTGCCTTATTTAGAGCTGATTTGATTTTATGTATTTATTTTATTTGTCTTCACACCGGCTAACAAAAACGGATTAGTTCTGCTCAGTCCTAATGGTTTAAAAGCTGTTGCAAAGTTCCAGTGTTTCAGTCTGCAAGCTATCAAAAGTTTATTAAAAACCCAGAGTGCTCTTTGGAACTGAAGTCATAGGAGCATTCTTCTCAGTCTTAGCTTTTAACAGCTTGTTCTTAGGAAATGTACATTTTTGCCATTGTGATTTAGCATGCTTAATTTATTCAGCGTACAAACAGAAGTACCAGCTCAGTAAATAAACAGGTCTTTCTTACTGTCATTTTTTCCATCTCCTTTCATTTTACTGCTTTTAGTTTCTAATTGCAGTTAGTTTCTTTGCAAAAAAGCACGTGATGGCAGGCTGCTTTGCTCATGTGTCCAAAAGTGTTTTGTGGTTGGGTGGTTTTTTTTCCAGTTGCTTGTTATTTTACTTTTTAAATACTTTTTGAAAGGTAGAACTGCGTTTCCTTGTAGGGCTTGTTTAGAATTCATCTATGTTATCAGTTGTGCACATGTGTGAATTTCAGCAGAGAAAAAAGATCCAGCTTTTGCCTCATGATCATACGGATTTGCTTTAATGTTGCAGAGTAAATTTTCTTTCTGCCTCCCTGTTAGATGAAATTTGGTTACATCAGGCTCAGACACCAAGTTGCCATCGGTTAACGTGATGAAAATGTCCTGCATGAAAATGGATTGCCTTTTGCGTGCTGCAGCATAAAGAGTGTGAATGGTTTATCGTGCAGCAACCTGTGGATCAACACCCTTGTGTGTTGCTGGCAGAGGGTTGGGTTTTTTTCTTTTTCCTTCTGATGAACATATTGTCTGAAGCTTCTCTTCAATAGTATTGACCCAGCAGTTGCAGCATCATCTCTTGGGTGTGCTGCCTCTGATGTTTATTTTGCTTCACAGCATTTAGTTTCCTAGTAAGGCCAAACACCAAGTCCCGTTAAAACCACTGGCGTTTTCAATGGGGCTTTAAGACTGCTATCTGTTTGTTCGTAGTTGCAGGGTTAGAATGTGAGCCAAGGAAAGGAGGGTGTCAGCTTATGAATTTCTGTTATGCCTGCCACAGTCTTACCACCAACATCAAGTCACAAGGTGGCTGTAATGTACAGTAATCACTGGTGCGTGTTTCACAACTAGAACATAGCGAGGCTTGCTGTTTGTTGCTGAGCTTCCTGTTTTCAGAGGATGAGGTTTGGAGGTTTTGTTTCTGATGTCTGTTTTCTCATTCTACAGAACTGCCTTCGTGTTGCATTCCAGGAAGTTAACGGTGCATGTACAGGGAAGACCTTACTAGTAAGACCCTGTATCACTACCGCAGATGTATGTCAGCTTTGTGCTGAAAAGTTTATGGAGTGGACGATCCAGAAGAATACAGCCTGTTTCTTTTTGTTGATGACACCCGGCAGCAACTGACAGAAGGTACCTACCCTCAGAAGATTAAGACAGTTGCACAGCCGCCCGCAACCCAAGGTCTTTCGCTTTGTCTACAAGCGCATTAACAGTGATCCACATGGTGCCATTTTTCAAAACAATGATGAGTCAGCTTCTGAAAACCAGCAACTCCTTTAATTTCTGTTCCTTGTTAACTCTTGAAAACATCTTTGCTGGCTGCCTGCCTTAGGAGCTAAAACAAGTCTTAAACCATAAATACCTAGTTAAACATGTGCATTGCGTACAAAACCCCGTGTAAACCGTGCGTATGGCCAGTTACACAGAGCGTTCCACCAGCGTGTTTGAGCCAACAGCCCATGGGGCTGAATTTCTTGTACCACAGACTCTTTTGAAGCGTATTATACCGTGGCCCTTTGCAGGTCTCTTGCTGTAGCATGCAAAAGTGTATTTTCTTGCACTCACCCTATAGCCGAATGTCATTTTGATTCAAGTATATGTATGCTAAGACAAGTGTTTCAGTAAACCGGCTGGTATGAGCTCGGTTTCACCAGCATGAGTTTGACAAGACTGTCCGATGCAGCGGATCAGTTAACTCCTCATTACTTGGATGATTGCATCCTTTCCTAACTTTTTTAATTACAGAGATTCGCCATGTTTTTACGTGTGTGTGTGTGTGTATATGTATTTGTTCCTTCCAGTTCTTTTTATTCCCCTTCTTTTGGGGGGTTTGGGAAGGTGGGCACAGAATGGAAGTCTTTGTGGGGACCCAGGAAATGAAGTGTTTAACGGTAAAGCTTAAAGCATTTGCTGTAGGGAAGGTTTCTCTGTACCCACCGCATCAGCTGCTCATTTAGCAGTGCCTGATGTTTATAAGAGTGCCCTGTGGAAGTCTGCATGTTCATGAATGAGCTAACAGTAGCTTGGCTCTGTGTAGAAAGGAGAGGAACTATGAAGCACATATACCCATCCCTGCTTTTATTTTTTATTTTTCCTTCAACGTCCAGTGTTTCCAGGGCCTTTGCTTTCTCTTGCCACATTGGCAAAGCTTCCCAAGCTCTATTGCCCCATAGTCACGAAAGGTCTTCAGTAATTGCTGGGATGGTGAGTGGGTTTTGGGCTTCTAGCCCTCCATTCCTTCGGTCGTGAATTCCACTCAGTTAAAGACTCAAGAGAATTGCTTAAAACTTACATTTGGCAGTCACGCCTCAAACAATGAATTTGTGGAGATCCATTTATTTATTTACACTAACGAAGAAAAAACTGTAATACTGCATCAAAATGAAACTTAGTGGCTGCTGAATCACTGAGTAATAGCGTAGAGTCGCTGCTTAAGCCTTTACCACAATCATTGCAATGTTTGTTTGTAGACTGCTTGGTTTTTTGTAAAGTCGTGTGGCTGCGTGTGGTGCATTATTCCCAAGGTGCTCCTTACTGCTCTGATGCTCTGTATGTTCGCAGTACCGGGTAAGGCGGAAGGCTCTGTGGCTGGGGAAGAGTGGCTTGGACGTGTTGCTGCGCTCTCTGTTGCACCAGAATTTCAACGGCTGGGTTTGGCTGCTAAATTGATGGAACTACTGGGAGAAATTTCAGGAAAGTGAGTACCATGCTTATCTTTAATCTTCTAGAAGTAACCTCTCAACTGACATGGCTTAGGTATTTGACTTGCATGGAAGAGACCCAGAATCTTGCTTTAAGTAGTGTTCTGACTCGCTGAGGATTCCCTGTAATTAGAGAACAAGACTAAAAATACCGTGTGGCGGCGTAAGATCTCAGGGTTTCTATGAAAGCTAACTTTCCAGAATGAGTAGGGTGTAGCCTGAATTCCAATAGAGATACTGTATAAAAAAAGGTCCTTGTCTTGACAGCGAGAGAGTTTCGTGGAGGGTCAACACTTTCCCGTAGGGTCTCCAGCGTGCTTGTTCAGTGATCGTGAGCTTTTTGCAGTTCCTGCAGGCAGCCTTGGAACCAATTCTGTATGGCAGACAGTACCTTAGCTTGCTTTTTGTCATGCTTGGCTGCTTGTACTTGCTGAAAATTTAATTGAGCATCAAATGAACCCACAGGGAAATGTCCTGAACTCATGGTGGTAGGGCAACCCCATTGTAATCGGTAAAATGGGAAAATTGCACATTTTGAGGAATCTGGCTTGTGAGGAGAAGGGCTGCCTTGTGTTAGGTGACTGAACTTTGTGACCTGTTCTGCCACTGCCCCCTGCCACACACATTGAAGGAGGCAGTCCCTAAGCCAATGCAATTGAAAACGTGGAGTTTTAGGTTTGTTTGTTGTTTTTTTTTTTATGAAAGATTTCTTACGTGTATATGAGACCTGTGTGAGTGCTTAGCTTGCCCTGTTCTTTCTGTTCATAATTTTGAACCCACGGGCTGGTATAAAAGAATGGTGATGTGACAAAAATAGAATAAAATCTGAATTTAGACCGGATTTGTCCCTTGGGAAAGGAGTGCACCTGTTACTGCCGTGTGAAAGGTGTTTGATTAGCATATGACATCGTCAGACCTGCTCTTGGTCGGATTACAAGTTATGGGCTATTTAGCAATACATGCACCTGCTATTCCTTACTGTGGTTTTTCTTTGGTTTTATGTTTCCAAAGAAAGGGTGGATTTTTCGTCGATCTCTTTGTGAGCGTATCAAATCGGGTTGCAGTAAATATGTCTAAGCAGCTCGGCTCCCGTGTGTACCGGACAGTATCGGAGCGCTACTCTGCTAGCAGTGGAGAGCCAGATGAAGATGCTTACGGTAAAGTGGTTGTTGTGCCTTAAGTTGAACGGAAAGGTTCTTGTGTTGGGGGTTCCTGGGCCTGTACAAGTTCAGATAGTCGTTGATGAATGGGATCCTGTATACTGCTTTAGATAGCTTTTCCTGCTGAAGAGGACATCAGTTATGAGACTTGATTGCAGGAAGCGGAATGAAGCTGCGTCAGGGGAAGTTCAGGGTGGACGTTAGGAAAATCTTATCCACTGAAAGGGCGTTCAGTCAGGGCACCAAACCTGTCAGGAGCTTAGGGAGCATCTGGATGGTGCTTTCAGTCATACGGTTTAGTTTCAGGTAGTCCCGCAAGGAGCATGGAGTTGGACTTGATGATCCTTATGGGTCACTTGCAACTCAAGATATTCTAGGATTCTAGGAAATCTTCTTGAAAAATGATCTTAATGTAATAGAGAAGTCACTTAATGTGGCTTTGTGCAATGACTGTCTTTTATAATAGCATTGTTTTCTTTTGCCATAGATACGAGGAAAGCTCTTTGCAGAGATACAGAGAAGAAATCAATTATACCTCTGCCTCATCCTGTGAGACCAGAAGACAATGAGTAACTGTAAACTGTGATTCTCAGACAACCTAGTGTCAGTTTCCTTCTCCCCAAAGCCCCCAAGAACTCTACAGATGAGAAATATTAGGCTCAATGTTTTTCCCCGTGAAATACCAAAAAGCAACATTGAGAAGCTTCCCAACGCTGCTTCTGTCGGTATTGGCTGCATATTCGTGCTCTTACCCTATTGTTCTTCCTTTCGAACCGTGGCACTCTGGAGACTATTAAAATGGAATTGCTTCCTGTATGGTGGTGTCATGGTTTTCCTTCTCGGCCACAAAACAGTCCCCTCACTTTGTCACTCTCACGGAGCCCTGCTCCGAAACTGAAAACGCCTGGCCGCTGCTCCCACACAGAAGGTGCCAGGAAGGAGTTCTGTTGCTGGCTCTCGCCTTCCCTTTGCAGCCATATAACTGCTGCGACAAAACCTGGGCTCCGTTCTTTCTGAGCCACAAAACCAGAAATTGGGTACATCACAATACACTCTCCAGAACTCAGAGGTCTCTGTTTCTCTGTGCCTTTTACTTCCCTCATTCCCTAATTTAATTCTTGGATCCATCTGTCCCTTCACAGTCTGTCTGGATGTCACGGATGCTGTTACTTGGAGGCATTGACCAGGCACTTAGTTCCAACACAGGTTTCTGTCACTGTCTTCCCTGGAATTTCTTGGAGAAGAGTGCAGAGGAGTGAAGGCAGAAGGTTGATGAGCATTGATAACATGCAGCTGTGACCTTGCCTCCAAGGCAGTGGGTTGAGGGACGTGGATGATGAGCAGCTGTAGCTCGTTCCCGTGAAGTAGTTAAATAGCCCTGAGGAGTGTGGGAGAGGGGGTTGGATGGAGGGGGAGTGGTCTGACCTGACCTGACCTGACCTCTGGAGGAAGGAGAAGCAGCACAGACAGCAGAATCTGACTGAGGGTAAAAGCCTTGTTGCAGCCTGATAGCTTGCTTGTGCTGCAGCAGCGGCTGCCCTGTGTGAGGCTGCCTGAGTTGGGCTCCAGCTACCGCAACTGGCGCCCAGCGTAGCTGGGACAAGCGGGAGAACCTGCGACCCTTAACAGACATGGTGAGAGGCGAGCCGTTGCAGCTAATCGATACGGGTGTGTTGCGATATTTGTTGTCTGTCTTAACTCGGATCGCAACTGAAGAGGACGTGTATTACTTGTGCTCGTAACAATCTCCAGGCAGGGTGTCTTCTTTTATTACAGTCCCGGGCATGCAGGCTTTTGCTGCTATTCTGGTTTTGCTGTTCTCCTTAAGTGCCCAGTGAGGTTTGCTCTAGTATCAGCCATGGCAGTTAATGTTCTCTCGCTCACCTGTTGTGTTTTTAGCACCGGTTCCTGTGGGCGCAAGGGGTCCACTTCAGATCTTTGAGTCACCGCGTCGTGCCCTTGGGGCTTTTCCATTGGCGAACTGCTGCTGTAATTCCCTAAGGGGCTTCCTAGGTCAGGAGGTAGCGGATGGGAGCAGGTTGCCGCCCTGGGTCAGTGGTGAGTGCTGGCATGTATCATCTGACCTAGAGCTGATGTCTGTCACCACTTTAGCTCTGGAATGACTCTGAGACCCAGGGAACTCTGGTTCCCTTAAGCTGCAACCTTGGAGCTTTTCCAAGCAGTGGATGAAATTCCTGTCACAGGCTCTAAGGCACCTTAAGGAGAAGGGGGCACAGTCTGAGTTTTCCCCCATGTAGGCGCCAGGGAGGTACAGTTCTGAGCTTAGTGCTGGCCGCTACTGGGAGACGCTTTCAAGTGATCTGAGTGCAGCTCTGGCTACCCAAAGCTGGACAGGGTTGGCAAATGGTGATGTAGAGTTTTGGTGGTAAACTTGACCAGCCTGTCTTAACGAGCAGGCATGTTCTGTGTTTGCAAGCACCGTTTGGTCCCGCCTAGGCATCCCGAAAGTTTGAAGGGCCGCGGTCACATCTTCCCTGGGTCACACACAATGAACGGTTGCCTGTGCAGAGTTGCTTTTTAAGGAGCAGGCTGTGGTTCTATTTTCTCTGTTTGGCTTTGCATTTGGGAAATAATGTAACAGCTACAGCTCAACTGAAGGAGCACGATACCTGACGTGGCAGAGAAGGAGGTGCGTTTTACTAATTTTTTGGTGTGCGTCAGTTTGACCCCAAAATGACATTGTGTCAAAGCTTGTGGCCAGGTTCCGCTGTAGATGTTGACTTGGGGTATGAATGGCTCCAGGTGTGCTTTAGGAGAGCTCTGTTGGTGTAGGTGTGCTGAGCAACTGCTCTGCTGTGTGTGCAGCTGTTCTGGTTTGGCTTCCTGGTGCGAGCACGCAAAAGAAAACTCGCAAGTGTGGTCAGCCTTGCCGTAAAATCAGAACGCTTTCTGCTGCTGCCTGGATATCCGAGAGCCTCCTGAACGTTTCAGGCAGGCAAGAGATGTGCTCCAGTACATCTGAGAGTCCACAGCTCTGCAGTTCCCTAGAGGGGCACTCACTACAGGTAAGGCTGTAAGATGGCAGAGCTCTCTGCAAGTGACGCTGACGGAGTTTCTTTGGGTATATATTTGGATACATGTGCGAGCTGAAAAGCTATTGTTTGCTTTCCTGCTCAGTAAGCACAGATCACTTGGGTGGTCATGGACACTTGTCATTTACTGAGGAAGTTTCCACCCGTTGCATGAAAAGGGAAACGGTTCAGAGGCACTGTTTAGGGTTTGGGGGTTTTTTGTTTGTTGTAAAACCTGGAGGTTTAGCATTTTGTTCTGTGGTGTCGGTTAAAGAAAAAGTATTTTCACAGCCAGCGTGAGTCTAGGTACCGACTATCTCAAAGAACTCCAGTTACACGATAAACCTGCTTTTTTGTAAATTAAGTCTAGCATTTTAATTTCAAAGGGAACTATGGGAACTCCTGTCCGCATGGTGACCTAGCATAAGCAATGATGGAAAGGTGCATCAGATGTGACCTCCGTGTCAGCTCAGTTGTGCCTCAGACAGACCGCGTTTGGCACTCCGTGGCATGCTGCGCAGCTCCAGAAATTCATGCTAGGGAAAAAATGGGCAAAAATAATAGTCATGTAGACACATGAGTTAGGAAGAAATGCTATAAATTAGGTATTTCTGTTGACTGAGGCAGTTGATCTTGCTTGTGGATCTTTGGGGTGTGAACTTGATGCTGAACGACTCGTTTTTCATTTGACATGCCGGAATTATTTTAAAAGAGATAGAAGAGAAGCTTATGAAATGGAATAGGTTATTGAGTCTTCCTAAAATGCTCACAAGGATTATGTATAAAGCCAAAGTGAAGGATGATGTAATAAAATTCTGTGCTTTACAAGTAAATGCAGTACACTTAACTAGGACCCTGCACGGAGATCAGGTTTATTTCTGTTTTTAAAATCCAAAAGAAGTTTAGGAAGTCTTAGAGGTTGGTATTGTGGGAAATAAATGGCTCTTCCACAAAAAATTCCACGTCAGCAAGGCTCTTTGAACAATTCTTTTTGAAATCGGTTCTAACTACAGCCAGTTAGCAGTTTAATGTTGAAATGTATACTTGCTCTCCTATAAAGCAGTATTTCGTTTGCATTTCAGTGCTGTGAGTCTTGACAAATTTGGGAAGAGCCCGAGGGAAATTTTTCATCCTGAGATACAGAAGGTAGGAGGCGACTTCTTTTTTTTTGTTTGGTTGTGGCTTTTTATTCTTTTCTGGAAAAAGAAGTCGTTAGGTGTAAATGCTAGTGGTTTGTTCCTTTCGGTAGCAGGATAGTAATGAGGAGTAGGGTTACAGTTACAAAATAAGCTGTCTTTATCGGTTGAACTGGCTACTTTGAAATTAAACAAATATACAAGTATGTTCCAGGGGGTTTTGTGCTGTCTTCAGTACCAGTGTGCTAAAGATACTGATTTGTTTACAGGATTTATTTGCTCTTGAAGAGCAAGAGGTAAATGAGGTAAATGTAAACTTTTCACTCCTAGCACTTACTTAGTGACTTATAACAACTTCGGTATCGATTGCTTATTGCAGTAAAAAAATGTGGTATTTCTGTGCAAATATGAGATCGAAAATCATTTAAAGCACCGGCATAATATATCCTATTAATAGATGAGCAACTTAGTGCTATCATAAAATTCATAATCTGTGATCAAAAGTAAATTATTAGGTATCTGCTACTTGAGCATGCAATAGAGCTGGTATGAAGTGTATATTCCCGTGTGTAGGGCGTATACAAAAGATGTATAAAAAAGTCCTTAGAGGAAACATTGTTTTAGGTCTTTTGTTTGATTGTCTGTTTATCCTGTACTATTTGGTTTTATTTCTCAGGGACCTGTGAATTTTAAATTTGGAGTCCTTTATGCTAAGGGTGGGCAGCTTACAGATGATGAAATGTTCAGCGATGGTGAGTTTTTCACCTTTTTCTTGGCTGACGGTTGCATCAAATATTGAGCTTCACTGTGAGTACAAACAGTCACAGTCGTGACCCTCTTAGAATTCATCTTAGGAGCCTTGAAGATTTGTATATAAATCAAATTGTTATACTGGATAAACTGTTTCTTTTTCTCTAGTGTGCATTCCCACAATTAAGTGGTGTCGAGCTGAAGGGGACTACAATGGAATGGGGATGGAGCCGTTTGGACCGAGTCTTGAAGATCTCTTCAGTTTTTGTTCAAGGAAATTTAGTCTCGAGACAGTCCTATTACTCGCTGACCAAATGGTAGGAACCTGCTTTGTTGATCTTGACGGTGCAGTATGTTGGGATATTCAGTTTCCTTGAGAGGTCAGAACCAAATACGTTGTTTCTGTAATTTAGAGGTGAATAGGCCTGTTATCATGAAAGAAAAGACTCAACATTGGTTTTGTTTCTCTTAAATACAAAGTGCCCCATCTAAAGTGATTACAAAGTTTTAATTGATTTCTAAAAAGCAGACTTGCGCTGTTTGCAAACCGTCTGTTGCACTGCTCAAAGACAAAAGAAATTCGCCCGAGAAAGTTTTTGGAAACAAATGTAAAATAGACACGGGGAAAGAGCTGGAGAGGTTTATGTGTTGTCTGTCGAATTATGTTCTCTTTAATGCCCTTACATTTTACAATAAAAAGTTTCATTACCTCTTTTATCGTTAAGACAATGTTGCTAGTGTTTTTATACGGAAAAAAGTGTATGCCTAGTCTCTCTCGAGTGATTTATGGTTTGTTGGGGTTTTTTTTTCCTCTTTATCTAGATTAGTTGAATTGAATACGTTCACTCTGAGAACTTCATCCACTGAGATGTGAAGCCAGACAACTTAATGGGCCTTGGGAAGAAAGGCAATCTTGTCTACATAATAGACTCTGGGTTAGCAAAGAAGTAGCGAGACTCTCAAACTCACCAACATATCCCATATCGTGAAAATAAAAACTTAGCAGGAGCCGCCTGTTATGCATCCATCAACACGCATCTTGGAATCAGCGAGCTGGAGAAAGCAATAAATAAACTTTGAAAGTGTCGATGCACTTAATTTTAGCACAAGTAGATGTTGCTTTAATGAGGCATAGAGTATGATCCTTATTTATGGCACTTAACAGCGCAGTGTGCTTGGCCTCTTATCTCTTGATTGGGTGGGAATTGGTCCGACTGTAATTCTCAGGAATTAGCACCTTTTTTTTTAATAATTGCAAGGGTGATAGGCTTTTTCTTGTACTGTTTATCGTGGGCATAGTAACTCAGCTATCCCTTGTTTTTCAAAGGTTTTTTATGACGGTCTTGTTGCACAGTCTTTTGTTTTTCCAGTACTCCTAATGAGTCCACTTTTTTATACTGTTGTAGAGCAATCTCACGGAGATGACTTGGAGTCCTTGGGCTATGTACTGATGTATTTTAACCTGGGCTCCCTCCCCTGGCAGGGACTGAAAGCAGCAACTGCGACGAGCGAGGGGAAGCACGCGGCCGACTCAATATGAGTGATAAAGCAAGCTTGGATTTATTACGGCGCGATTATGTCTTATATACAGTTCCAGTTAATTATGCCTACTAGTCATCTGCTGATTGGCTAAGCTCTAAAGGGTTACATTTTCATACGTCCTCCTACTTGGGGTTTCTGCGGATAGCTAGCTACATATTTTTTTTTCCTCTCTTGTCTACGCGAATTCCTCAAAGTTATTTACAACATTAGGCACAAGGTCAGTGTTTTTCTCAGCTTCCTTATCAGCATGCCTCAGCATAGCTGCAAGGCCTGCTTCAGCTAACTTACGCTAACTTTGTTTCACAAAGATCTTTAAGGGAGTCATGGCCATGATCACACAGCCATTCTGCAACAACAGACTACCACAGCACAGCCCTTTCCCTTACCTCCTCCCACCCTTGGGGTCTGCAGCTCAGAAACGATCCCTTCCCCTCACGTGCCCTGCAGCTCAGGAGTCCTCATCTGAAATTTCAGGGGCAGAACTTATGAACGGGACTTCATCAGTCCAGCTGCCTGGGCATGCTGGACTGGCAGAAAGGCATCAGTCCAGTTTCCAGGGCCTTGGTGCAGTTTGGTCCCTCACAGCACAAGGGTTGTATCGACATGATGAACATCCGACATTAGGGGCAAACTCCATCTGCTCCTCTTCAGGGTGAGTTTAAAATGGTTCCCAAAGTCAATAGGAGTCATGCATGCACATCTGAGGGTCTTCACTAATCCATCTGCTAATTAAATAATAATTAAAAGCCATGCTGTCCACATGCACTGCAATCATTACTTTTCATAATTAGCTAAACGTGTAAGTCAGAACCACTGCTTCAATTATTTTTTGTCCGCTGCCTCAGCCATCGCTTGCTTTGATTGCCTAGGCTCTTCACCAAGATAGAAAATTGGTTTAGCTGGCATTTAATGGGTCTGTGCTAAGTACCACTACATGCTGTGAACTCCTTGATGCCTATTTAATGACTCTTGCCTATTAAAAGCATTTTCAATTGAGAAAAAGAGATGATTCCAGGATGACGTTCAGCAGTGGTCTGGAGCAGCAATTGAACAAATCCAACGAAACCCAAAGAAAATGGTCATGCCGCCTGAAGGTTGCTACAGCAGGTGCTTACAATTAGAAAGCACTCAAAGAAACCCTGGGTGTGGGCCAACACTGTTTACTACGTATTGACACGCTCTTTCTTCAGCTAAACACGTCTGTTGGACCACTTGCATTGGTGCTTTCCCCAGCTTTGGAGAGAGAACAGAAACAGTGTGAGCAAGGCAAGAGAGCCACGGGCACAGGGAGGCTCCCACCTGTGTGCAAAACACTGGCCCTTGGGCTGCTTTTAAGACTCAGCCCAGTCCTCACTGCCTGGAGCACATTTTCCAACAGAATTCAACTCCAGTTCAGATAAAAGCCTATGTTTTGGGCATTATTTTGATGTGGTGTAAGGAGAGAGAGGCACACACACTAAAATTAGGCTATGGCTGGTTATCAGCCCAAAGAGGCTCCCTAGCACCAAAGTAGGGTTGGGTCCTCTGCTAAGCTGAGCAGAACTGCCAGTTGGACAACTCAAGCTCAAACTTCTCTGGAATAAGGCCCCACCTTTTTCCTGAATGAGTATTATTCCCTTGCCAAACTGCAGTTCTGCTCAGACCTCAACATTCTGCCTGCAGGCTTCTCGGGAACAAACGTAAGTATTACTTTTATAATGGGGAAAGTTTCTTTTTTCATGCTGCCCTAACTCAAAAGCCAGCCAATGCAATTTTGCTCAAGCTTTCAAACAATAATGCCGTCTCAGAAAATGTCTACAGATTGTATTTTTGAATGACTCCAAAACCTGGAAGCCTGTGTCTACGTTGCAGGAGAACAGACTGCCCAGTTACACGATTGCTTGAATACTCCCAGATCATCCCATCACATGTAGGCTCTCAGCTTCAGCATTGAATTTAAAAGTGCAGCAGCTTTAGGCATCCCTGGAGGCCACAGTACAGGCAGGTACCTCAAGCAGAAATTCAGATCTTTGGTGCTGAAAACGGTCTCCTGGAAGTGCTCACCTGCCTCCATTCCCTAAAAATGGAGCCTAAAGCAACCATACTCCTAATGCAGGTACCACACCTAAGTGGCTAATGGGTAACTGCTGGGCTCACGCTGACTGTGCAGCTCACCACCCGGGGAAGCCGGGGGTCTCTTTGCCTGGGAGGGGTCCGTGTTACATGGCTCCCAGCAGCGAGCGGCAAGATACAGGTGTCTGGCACTGCACTGAATGATGATGTGCACATATATATCTCCAGGGCGACCAGGCAAGGCCAGAAGAAACTGACGCTCAGGCTGAACACAGGTAAACGAGCCCAACGGTGGATCTGGAAAAAATCTACACCTAATCCTGCCCAAGCCGGAAGGTGCTTAAATTCCATAAGTATATCCTTTTTCACCTGCAAGAGCCCCGGGCATTCAGAGGAGTCTCACTGCAAACCCCCAGCCGGCCTGGTGGTGCAGGGGAGCTGGAAACACGAGGCACAGCTACGCCCGGCAGGACTTGGAGAGGACTCTGTTAAATAAAGTCCCCTGAGGTGTTCAGTTCAGTAGGCATTCTCAGGACAGATCTAACATGCACCAGCTGGATGAGAGTCATCTGAAAGCTCAGCTGCAGCAGCCGTTCTCACTGAAAACGTATCCAGAGGAGACACAGGAGGTATGCCCAAGCTTCCAGAATTCCTTCAGCAAGTTGTGAATGAGGCATGAGATGAAAAATCTCTCCCCAGCGGACAACACACAGACAAAGCTCAGCATACACTGCCCTTCCCTTTTTTGTTTGCCTCTGCTTTAATCAAGGACACTCCACAGTCAGCTTGAATGAAAAAAAAAAAAAAAAAAAAAAAGGAAAAAAAAAAAACCTTTACAAATGCCCATCAAGCCCAAAAGTGTCAAGACTATAGAAAAATGGATGGGGAAAACCCCTTGAGAAGGTATTTAAAATATTCAGTACATATTAAAAATTTCCCTTTTTTTAAGTTCACTGAAGCTCCCCCTAGCAAGATCAGCTCCTGCTTAGGGAAAAGTGTGAACTGTGGTTATTTGTTCAAAGGTAACCTTTCCCACTAATATATAAAAAAAAATAACTGAACCAAGTATTTCAGAAGTTGTAAAGACTGTTTGAATCTGTGCTTTGGGTTTTGTTGGTTTTTTCATCCTAGTTAACACTGAAAGTTTACTCTTGCCTCTTCCAGAAGTAGCCAAACAGGCAATCAGGGATATTCTCCAGACCTTGGGTCCCACTGCTGGTGGCTGTCTGCCTGTTTTACAAAGTACTTGGAACACCAGGTTAACCCGGGACGGTACAAAATACATGGGCATCAGGTGAACCAGGTCTGGACCTCAGAGCCCAGCTAGATTTCCCAGATCAGTAAATGGCTTTTGAAACAAGCACTACCTACAAGTCCTTCAGGGTTGTCTTAAAATTTACTCATTTTGTCTCAGGTTTAGTGAATAAATAAGCTTCTCTAATTAGTGGCAACATTTCCTTTAATGTTCTCTATACCTGCTGAATGTAATCTCCTAAATGCCGAGATAATGTTATTCTAACGTCTTCAGGAACTGCCACCTCTGTAACAGGGACACTGACTGATCTGTGGTGAACAGCAGGAGTAGGTAAGCACTGTGAGAAAGCAAATCTCTTCCTTCATCCAACACCTTTGGTTGACTAAATGCATGGATTGTTTTTGCATTTGGTCACAAGTATCAAGATCTCAGTTATACTTTCCATTCCAGCTGTAGCAGTCAGGGACTTGTACTTCTAAGTTTGTGCATTCGCTTTACTCCTAAAAACACCCTGAAACCCCTCCATGAGAAATACTTCAGCCACAATTCTTCCTCTTCCAAGTTCCTGAACCTTGATTTTCAAATACATGGCATCAAATTACGATTCTCTCATCATCATAACTGTTGCAAAGAAATTACATGCTTTTCTCCCAAGAACAAAGTTTCAACAACTGTGGAATAAATCTGGACAAGTGGCTGGTGTAAAGGCAAAGTATCTTTCCAATGGTAGAAAAATACTCATCGCGCTTACCTGCCTGAAAAAGTGCTGTGTTGTTATAGCAAAGACATCAAAGCCACAGCTGGCCCTTTTAAGGTCACCTTGAATATTGCTTAATTTCTGGGACTGCTCATCACACTCTTCCTTCAGTCTCTGAATGAACTGCTTTTCAGCATCTCGACTCTCTCCCGGTTTGGGGCAGAATCCCCTCTTTGGGGTGGTTGGCCTTTGCTTGGGATATCCTGCAAAGGAGAGAAGAAAAGACCATCAGGGTCCCTTTATATGTATGGATATGACCTTCCTGTGTTTCTAAGGCCCTTGGGACTCAGCCCTATAAAAGAAAAAAAGGTCTGTAGCATTCACACAGATCTGTAATGACTTTCAAAAAAAGCAAGAGCACAGCGCAATATGTTTCTGTAGGGGCCAAAGCTCAAACCTTTGTAACAGTCATCTCACCGCAGGCTCTGAGCCTGAAGGTCTGCTATGAGCCGGGGAGAGCTCTCCTAAGAACGTCTTACTGAGAACTGAGGTTGTTAGAGGAAGGTTCCCTCTCGCCTATGTTAGACATCGACAACAACAGAGGTCTGCATCTTGATGCGTGATGCTGGACTCCCTTGGATAACAGTGAGAGAAATGGGCAGTCCAGACTGAGATTCAGCTTATCCTGTTGTGGATGTGGGAAACAATAGGATGATGTCTACACGCTACACATGATTTCTTTGGCCACCTCAACCCCAAGTCTGGTGACTTGACAGAGGTCCCAGATGGCCTTTGTAGATTTCCTTTTGCCTCCAGATAGGACAATGTGGGACTGGAGTTGTCCTTCCCTGAATGCAAACACAGCATGGGTTGCTTGCTATTGGGATTCGCGACTTCTTTTTCTCAGCAATACTGCAGTCTACCTTGCCAGTCCCCCTTGCTCTGCCCTTTGTAACACTTCTAAAGTTGCAGCACAAAACAGATCTGTACAGAAATGCCCCCAGGTGCCACATGGTGATGACCGTTACACCACTGGCCCTGCATGGCTGCTCTCTCTGCACCGTCGGTCACAGCAGCAGCGCTGTACGGTTTGCCCGCAGAAATGGGCCCCGACCGACTCTGGCTCCTCTGACGTGCTCCAGGTTGGCTTGAAGCAAGTCTGATCCTGTATAAAGATGTGGAACCACTGGTGTAGCTTGTGTTCAGGATATCAGCTCAAACACGGTGTCATATTCACGTGAATGGCTCAGGAACTAAAGCTCGCTCATGATAAGTCACTTTGGGGAAGTGAGGCTTTTATCCTAGTTTAAGTTCATATCCTGCCTGGGTCAGCTACTCATTTCTCTGGAGATACTCAGGAGGATGAAGCAAGAAAGGGCAGTGTTCTGGTAGTGTCAGGTTGCTCAAGCCACTGCTTGGACCATCTGTTTTGTCTTTATCTTCTTACCTTCCTGAGAACTGTCTGCAAACATCAGGCTGGGGCAACACCTTTGATTTAATGGTTCTTGTTGCTACCCTTGTGTCTCCTCAGTTGTTGCTTTCTAGCTCATTCCTGAATACTGGCCAGGAATTTCTGGTTCACTTCTTGAGCTCCTCCCACTAGTATCAAGCGTTTAGCCGAGGAGCTCGAGTCAGTAAGAAAGAGGCAGAAAACAGCCAGACACCTTGTTCCCATGTGTTACTAGAAATGGAGGACATTGGTCTGGATAGATGAAAAACGAACACTGCTGTGCTGGCAGCAAGGGTTGGGTATGGAAGAAACTGGGAAAAAAGAAAAGGAAAAAAAAAAAAAGAGTATCTTGTGGTCTTACAGTCTTGTAGCACGCAGTTCCTGCAAAACAACACAGGAACAATGTCTCCAACTAGTTGTCAGCAATGAAGGTAACAGGGGACAGTCTTCCACTGTGGATGCTACCTACCCCTTTCCCAAAAACCAGAAGAATCTTTCCACAGAGATGCATCTAATGGTATGAGTTAGAACCAATTTACAAAGCCGAGCATTTTTCCAGAGGTAATTTTGTTGCGGCGAATGAAGAGACGGGACGCAGCTTGATGCAAGCAAGTTGTCCATTTATCAGTGATTTTCTTACAATTATATATGTTTCTACCTTCTACGTATTACACACTGATTGGTTAAATCTTAAGCGTAAAAAACACTGATTGGTTGATATTTAAGGCCCACCGTTAGAACAATAGGAACTTAGTAGTTTATCTTGACCTAGCAATAATTTCTATTCCAAGGTTAGGGAGTTTCTTTCTACGCGGCTTTCTTGATTACATATCGGCGCCATCCGTTCCCTTATCTGGCTACTTGTTTCTCTGTCCGTCTGGTTGCCTCCTCAACTGTGACGGCTCAGGGGCCTGCAGTTAGCTTGTTCCTTTGCTCCCAGGGCTTGTGCCCTGCAAGTTCTAACAAGTCTCTATTCATCAGGCTATCAGTACTTGGACTCTTGTCCTTGAGGCCTTGTCCTACACTTCACCGACGGCGCAGACGAGGGGATGGAGCGCGCCCTCCGTCAGTTGGCAGAGGACACCAAGCTGGGCAGGAGCGTCGATCTGCCGGGGGGGCAGGGGGCTCTGCAGGGGGCTGGGCAGGCCAGGCCGAGGGGCTGAGGCCACTTGGATGGGGTTCAACAGGGCTCTGTGCCGGGCCCTGCCCTGGGTCACACCAGCCCCAGGCAGCTGCAGGCGGGGGGCAGGGGCTGGGTTGCTGCTGGTGGGAAAGGGCCTGGAGGGGTGGTCAGTGGCCGGCTGGGCACGAGCCCCCAGTGTGCCCAGGTGGCCAAGACGGCCAGCAGCAGCCTGGCCTGTATCAGAAACAGTGTGGCCAGCAGGACCAGGGCAGTGACCGTCCTCCTATACCCGGCACTGGTGGGGCCGCACCTGGAATGCCACGTTCAGCTTGCGGCCCCTCACTGCAAGAGAGACACCGAGGGGCTGGAGCGTGTCCGGAGACAAGTCGGGGGCTGGGGAAGGGGCTGGGGCACAAGGCTGACGGGGAGCATCTGAGGGCACTGGGGGGGTTGAGGCTGGGGGGGTGCTCAGGGGGGACCTTCTCACTCCCTACAGCTGCCTGACAGAGGCTGTAGGCAGGGGGGGTTGCTCTTTTCTCCCAGGTAACAAGCAACAGGACAAGAGCAAATGGCCTCAAGCTGCACTAGGGGAAGTTTAGATTGGATATTCGGAGACATTTCTTCACTGAAAGGCTGCCCAAGCATTGGAACGGGCTGCCCAGGGAGGTGGTAGAATCACCATCCCTGGAGGCGTTTAGAAAACACATAGATGCTGCACTTAAGCGACATGGTTAGTGGTGGGCTTGGCAGTGCTGGCTTAATGGCCGGGCTTGATGATCTCAAAGGTCTTTTCCAACCTACATGATTCCATGATTCTAAACAGACAATATAGACAATAAGAAGCACCAGCCCCATATTGACCTAACTGAAAAAGAGCATGATAATAAAATCAAATACATTGTTAAAATCATAGACAAAATCTGTACCAGTCAGGAACAGGACACAGATCTCCTTAGACTGTAGTTAACTGGCATAAAGACTGTGAGACAACCGCACGAACTGCAGGGTCCCTGCTTGAAAACGGCTTCCCCAGAAATTTACAGTGTACCTATAGCTTTATTGTTTATTGTGATAACATAGTGTATTTTCACAGAGGTGTCTGGTTTTGCACTTTCTTAAGAAAGTCTCCAAACTATTTCGACTAATTTTGTTTTTCTAATCACCCTTTGTTACGGCCTGTAAACAATCCCTAGCTCCAAACATAATTTAAATATTTTGGGCTGCAAGTTCAAAATAATAATAATAATAAAAAAACCCCACCAAAACCCCCAAAAAACCCCAAAACTGTAAGGAAGGAAAATGGAATATCAGATAGTCTTTACTTACTACTAGACAAGGACTGTTCATCCAGCTTTGAGCAGAATAGTGGAGTAGATGGCCTACTGCAGTTCCTTCAAACCTGGGTTACCCTATAGTCTTACAAGATTCTTGGGTTTGGGTATGTTTTCAGAAGTCCCTTATGATTTAATTTACATGGAATATCTTATTACTGGCTTCCTTCAGACTGAGTGGAAAGTCAATGGCTTTGTGACCTGCAAAATCACTCCCAATGTATTGTTGGAAAGGATTTTAATCAGTTCTCTGGGATGTACATCTTCTTTTTCTCAGATGAAAGCCCATGATTAGGAAAAAAAAAAAAAAAAAAAGACATGGACCTGGAGGAATAAAGGCTCATAGTCTAAAACTCATAATAGAAGAATGAGAATTCTTAGCCTGTACAAACTGCTCTTCATGTGTGGCTCTCAAAGGACACGGCAATGAGAATTCTTTAACCACTGTGCATGAAGAAGCCAAAAAACACCCACAACAAAACAGGTTTATTAATGTGCAGACTTCCCTCAAGCACTGCCTTTTGATGCAGCATACACTGTATACGAAAAAATTATTTAAGCTATTATTAGCAGCAGAACATATATTAGTGCAATTGTATATGACTTTACCTTATCAGGAAATGCATAACTAAAAGCAGCAAAAGCTATAGTTCAGATGGCTACTTAATTACTTGCTATGAATAGATCGATAAACAGCTTTGATTCTGATTTGTTTGAATATGTTAATTGAGCAATTTATCCCTGAGCAGGAGTGGTTTTGCAAAATGCCATGATCCCCAAGAGACAAAAAGGTGCAAAAAGTTGAGTTGCTGCACTATTTTCTGAATTTTCTGTTCTCTCTGATGCAATTTTATACAAAAGGGCTAGTCTGTTCTAAGTGGTTGATTGAACATCTGAAAGTTGTAACAGAAATGGTTCAACCTAGAAAAGCACCGGTGGTCAAGGCCACAAATGCTATCCTGACCCCAGGAAATCTATAGAGGTTTTACCACTGGCTTCAATACAACCAGGATTCTGCTTCCTGAGGAATACAAAAATGTAGATTTATTTTTTTTTTCATTTGCTTGTGTGGGCACCATAATGGAAAAATTTATATAGAAAGCTCTGTGGTGGAAGAAGCCATATGAGCACTTGGAGCGGTGCTGTGAGATGAATAAGGTGTCATATTTAGCAAATAAGGCAATCCTCCGGGGTGGGGGGAAAAAAACCAAACCAAAAAAAAAAAACCAACCCCGAAACAGAAAGGTATGAAAAATTAGTTCCTTAGCTTAGAAGCTATAGACTGAAACCCAGAATACGTAGCTTAGAAAGAAAATGTATTGGCCTCTTCCCTATGAACACACAAGTCATTGCTGTACTATATGTACAAACTGTTACAGGTGTTATGCGAATACTGCGGTGCAATTTTTTGTTACTGTCTAGCTTAAAATGCTTTGTTGTTTCTTTCTCTCACTTAAAGAAAAAAAAAAAGAAAAAAGAAAAAAAACCCCCACAAACAACCCATCTCAGAATGTCTCCAGAAACCTACTTTCCAGCCCAAAAAGCTGGCTTAGAAGGAGTTTCTAAGACAATTTATCTTTCCATATAAAAGGTGAAAATGTGGCAAGGTATCTGCAAAATACACCCAACCATTTCTAAGAAGCTTAAAAATGCAAATATCTGGAACTGACTATTCCTTAAAGAAATCTTCAGTAAGCTATTATTTTGTGTGCTGCTTAATTGGTCTCTTAAATCTAGAAGCTAGGGCAAACACCTGCAATTACAGTATTTATTTCTTTTATTATAATAGAAATACATACTAACAAGTACAATTTGGTCCTGAAATAATAGTCTTATACATTTAGAGGAGAATCTAGAATCTAACCCTGTACTCCGTGCAAACGACCAGCTTTCTGTGAAAATCATCTCCAGCTCTGTCCCCAGGTGAATTCAACTTCTAAACACCTGCCAAAGATACATCCATATACTACTCTTTTGAAACATATGCAAGAGGGGAGCTTGTATCCATCAGCAGAATCTATTCACAGTACTTCTAGTTTATTAACATGATTCAGGATCCTATGTGTTAAGGCCCAAGAAAGAAGAAATCATTTTCCACTTGCAGAGTCTCTGTGCTACGCTAAATTAAGCAAAATAATAGCAACAGAGACAAACCATGCATTAGAAATAGTCCACAAACAGCAGGGAGGAGGGAGAGGCGTAACAAGCATTACAGTATCTCTTAACTAACGGAATGCTTATGGAAATAGGGATAAGATGCACATGCATGCCAAATGAATCCTTATCTATAGCACCGTAAGAAAATATACCAAAATAAATCCATGAGGGACAGCAGTTTAAAATGTAAGACTGTAAGCATACAGCCATTAGTTTCATCTGAAATGCATTTTAATCGCTCCCATCACAATGAACTCATTTCACATCCATGAAAATGTGTTCTATGTTTCCACTTATAACCCAGTCTTCGATCAGTACCATTAAGGATTTATATAACATCAAATGCTATCATACACAATTAGAGCATAGAAGAAGTACTGGGTGCGTATTAAAAGAGCTTCTAAAACTGAATTCCATCTTTATGTGCTGTTTTACTGATTCTGGAACAACTAATACTTTTGTCTTTATCAGTTAGAGGTAAGAGTTGTTGAGGAGGCACATCCAGCAAGCGAGGATTTGTTCTAGGACTGTTCTCTTCCAGCAGAGTTGCACAACAAAAGGAGAAAATAAAAACCAATCTGCTTGTAGGCAGCAGCACATCATATGTCTCACACAACCACATTACTGACCATGCCAGTCTCCGCAATGTGTAAGGCAACCCACAAATACTCAGAGAAACCGTTTCAGAGATATTAGTTGGAAAATTCCAACCCTCACTCAGCCAGTGCCCTTGCTGACTGTAGCATACAAAACCTGACAACCAGAAGACCAGGACAAAATTCAAAGCAATTTTTCAATGCCTTTATTGATTAAACTTTCAAAGTTACCCTTATTTACCAAAAGCGCCCTGCTTGAAGGAGCAACAGATCTGAGAGAAGAACACAGATTTACGCTGCAACAAAATTCATTTCAGTACTAAGCAAACAGCAAAATTTCCCAAGAAAACAATTTCTTCTGCATATTCAATTTTTTCCCTCTTTGTGAACTCTGTGAAGGAGAACAAAGACGTATGTTTCCTGCATGGACTGGTCTAACAGCAATACCTGCGGAGTTGTTCAGATGAACGCCTTCAACACCGCGTGGAATTGATATGCCATTCTCAGCCTACCTGGTGTGTTCGGCAGCCGGGACGTCTTGCAAGAACAGGAGACAAACTGCTGGCAGCATTCAGCGCTGCTGGTAATGGCAGAAATCTGGTCCATCGTTGCACTGTAGTTGAGCTGCAGCACAGATAACTTCTCCAGGCTGTTGCCTCCCACAGAAGTCTGCGTTTGCAGATCATGGTACACAGTTGTCCATACTTTATCCTCTGAAAGAGAGGGCAAAAAGGCAAAAATTGGTAAAAGACAGACAGTGGAACTGAGTTAAAATAAATCTAGGCCTTTGACAAAAGATAAAAATATTCTGCAAGATGACTTTTTAGGGGGTAGTGTGGAAGAAGGGCACTGCACAGGAAAAGTTACCATGTGAGAGCACAGTTCCAACCACCGTGAGCTGATGAAAACAAGAAACCCTGATTGCCCTTGTAGTTTTGATAACCAATATACCATGTGAGGAGACTTCCTTGAACAACTGGTGCTAATAGTGACAGATGGAACTAATAAGGATTAACTTTGATCAGACACTGAGTAGAAGAACACAAGGCTGATGCACTAGAGATTCAAGGTTTCTATGTGAGCAAAATTCACTGTCCGTGGTAAATTGCTGTGTGGGCTGGAAAGCAATGCTGCTTTGCGGTACGGTAACGAAAGAGATGCACCAGATTCTCATGTGATTACATCATTTAGTGATTAAGACTGAAAACATTGTAGTTCATCAAGGTTTCCACATTTTTTTACCCAAGCTGTGCTCCTTGGGTAAGCCAAAATTACTGCTTATTGAGACTGGACTATTTTACAATAGCAGTACCATACGGCCTCATCAATTGTGGTTATGGTACGGATATCAGCGTAAGAAATAACAGAAGTAGGAGACAATGGAAAAGCAAAAGCTTCTGTTTAGCTGTGAAAAGAGAAAAAGAAGGGGGAAGGACAACCTCATTTTGGGGATGAGGAATATAGCAGCACTGGCTGAATCTCATGCCTAGTGCACATGCAGGAGGTGTGTAGCATGCCACCTACAGCAGACTGTATGCATTATATTGCTTTAAACTACTAAACAGCAAGTCAATGGAAGTGTCACTGTGTTCCATTTGTCAGCAGTTACCAGAGGAGATTTAAGATGAGATATCATAATAATGAACAACACACTCCACACTCCTCTTGCTAGAAGATTTGTGGAAGTTGGGAGTTAGTTTAGAAAGGAAATAAAGAAAAGGCACAGAACTACTCCTGTTACAGACCAACTATTACTTTTTCTTAGGGGGGCATTCCACAGGGAAAAAAATACAAATAAAAAGAGTGAGAAAGACCCAGGGTTTCAGAATTAAAACAATGATGGTCCGGCTAGTATTAGCGACACTGTCTTCCTGTAAGAATACTATTCTACCACTCAGGTGTGAAGAACTTTTAAATTCAAGTTGACTAGCTCAGTGTGAAAAACAACATCTCAGCTGATACTACTCACATTGTCCATCTCAAATAGCCAAGGACTGAAACAGGTCAATCCTCTCCTGCAAATAAAACGTAGAAAATTCTCTTTTTTTCTACAGACTACCCTTTAGCATAATGCCACAAAGCTTCCTAGAAGCTCATCAGGTTTTGTCGCTACTATTTATCATGTATAGTTCTTTAACATTCTAAGTTTTCCTGTTTGTTTTTTAAATTTTCTTTCTGCTGTTTTATACTAAGTATAAAACTCTGTAGAGACTCAGATTCTGTTACTGACAGCCAAGTCAAAGAAACAAGTCTGGGACTTGGAACAGAAAACGTGGAACTTTAAATAGATCTGTAAGAATCTATCCTGGTGCCTTGAGCTGGCTTGCACAGAAGCCCTGTTCCCTGGGTGAGCTGGCCAGGCCTTTGCCCCAGGTGGTTCAGCTGTTTCTGTAGAGCAACACCACTGACCACAGCTGTCCTTCCAGTGGTGGAGAGGTGAAAATATGCCATGCTGCTAACTTTGCTGTATTTATCACAAAAGCAGATTCTCCAGGGAGATCATCCGTCAGTTTCAGAGAATACTAATTCCCGTGACAGATGTGCCTTGCAGCAATAAACCCCGTAAAATGTAGTACATAGCAGTATGTTTTCAATTCATCTATGTAAATCTCATACCTGTTAACACAAATCTCTGAGTCATTCCAAAACTTATGTCCTGATATTGCTCTTCAGTCTTTTAACTACATGACAAGACTTTGATAGACTGAGGCGTACTCAAATGTGCTTCAGTACTTCCTCATCAAGTTCACAGAAATGTGCTTACATACACTGATGAGGTTTGGGTGTGACCAGAGTAGTCATCTTTCCATGTTATCCATGTTTCCATCATTCTTATCTCCAGGACTCTGTACTCCGCCTTCTTTTCCACTCTTAATTTTCACTGCATAGTGCCAGGCTATTTTGGATTACATGGACTCATGTGGCCCCATGTGTTTCTAACCGACATGGTGCAAGTCTTCCTAACCAAATGTTTGGAGATAAGATAAGCAAAGCAGATGGATCCTCCATAGGGAGCATGCATCACTACCCAAATTGTAGTAGCATAGGGATGTGGCGATGCGGAACATCACGTGTTGTGATGGAAACGTAGGAACTCAGCAGAAAACCACCCGCGAAGGGCTGGCTCTGCTACTAGTATGGAAGTGCCTGTGTCTTTCAATAAACTGCCATTTGGCCTTCCTCTCCATGAGAGTCTGAGTGCTGATGGTCCCTCAGGTGCTGCGCTGAGGTTTGGACACGTCATAAGCTGCTACAGGTGGTGACCCCGACGTGATCCTGGGAAGCAGCGCGCTGGACGACGCTGGACCTCTGTAGGGGCAATGAAGCCGAAAAAAGATGTTGGTGTTGATTCTGTGGTGCAGGTACTGAAAAAATGGGTGAAGGAGGCGGGGGGAAAATGCCCGCGAAAAGATGTAACAGAAATCATCCTGTGGATGAAGGGCAGAGGGTTGATTGTTAACCTGCAAGATATTATGTGTTGTGAACTGTGGGAAAAATTTGAACAAGAAATTTGGGAATCTGAGAAAACGGGCACGATGGCGTGGGGTACAACCTGGGGTAACATATGTCGTGCTATGAACAAAAAATGTGAAGGAGCTCAAATATGGGCTGCGGCAGGAGCATCTATATTTGGTACGGAGCGTCCTCGGCTCCCGGGAATAAATAGGGAAACACAGGTGGGCACTTCAATAGCACGGGACACTAAACCTCCTGGTCCTCCCCCTAGTCCACCGGGTAATCTACCGGACAGCCCACCGTCAGAAAGAAAGGCGGGATGCTATCCCGTAGATAAGAAGAATGCACAGCGGGAACAAAAGAACTTATACCCGACAGATGACTTGGCAAATGTAATGTGGAGATTCAAAGCTGAGGAACAAGAACAGGAAAGGGCTAAGGCAAAAGAAAGTAGTGTGCTGGATAGAGAACATGAAGGACGGTTGGCAGAGTTAGAAAAGGAGCAAGGACAGAAGGAAAAGGATTGGGAATCAGCAAAACGGTTCCAGGAGGCTATTAGGCAGGGCGAAGACAGATTGCGCAGACTAGACAAAGCAGGGGACAACACCCACACATGGCACCAGCGAGAACAACCGCCGAGTTATTCGGACGTGGCAACCCCCCCTTCATCTAGTTCAGATGAAGAGGACTCAAAAAACTGTGGTAACGCAGCCAGCAATGAGCTACCTGACACAGACTGGTTGCCTAGACACATCAACCCAAGGGGGGGAGCGAGACCAAGGACACACTCAGCACTGCTAGGTAAGGAAGACAAGGGCACAGTTTGTCCAACTAACAAAGGGAGGACTTTAACCGACATAGAAGAGGAGGAGGGAGAAGGAACAGTTGAGCCGCCAAAGGAAACTGCAGTAGATTCAGCTACCATACCAGCCCTTATGAAACAAATGCAAGCAACAGTTCAGCAAATACAGGACGTAGTGCAGCAGCAGAGAAGGGGAAAAGGAGGGATCCGAAGTTTTTTAGCGCTGCTACTGGTTTTGGTGTCCTTGGTCAAAGGTGATCTCCCGTACAACTGGACCCTGATACAACTTCAAGAATCGCGAGTCCTACAATCTATAGTGACTCCGGGTGCTCCCTCCTTCAATGTCACCGTCTGTCAGCTGATGGGCCCAGATCTACTGGATGGCTGGCGAGCCCTGAATTGTGCTAGTACCAGGAGCAGATGGGACACTGATGGTAGGAATACATATCGGTGCCCAAGTTCAAATCCCAGTAGAAGTTATTGTAATTCCCCTCATTATTTTTATTGTGCCTACTGGGGTTGCGAAACTATTGCCACAGCCTGGACCCCGAGTCAACCTGATAGATTTCTTACAGTAACATGGGGTCCCTTTGACTGTAAGACCCCTTCCAAAACTGATGGTGGGACGGTATGGCACCGTGGGACTTGTAGGTACCTCTGGATAAACGTCACTAACCCGTCCAGTCCGGCTTGGTTTATTGGCAAAACTTGGGGAGTAATGCTTTGGACATCAGGTACTGATAGGGGCACCCTTATTAAAAGAACCCCCACGGTACACCCCTCAACCTCAACCCCTAGGCCCAAACGTAGTAATCTCAGGGCTTCTACCCCCACAGACCCACGCCCCTGACACAACTCCCGAAGCGACTAAAGGTACAATTCATGTCCCTCAAAGGACTCATACCGAAAGCCCTGACCCTTATCCCCTTTGGTCTGTGATGCAGACGATGTATTTGACCTTGAATGAATCCAATCCAAACCTCACTAACCCCTGTCGGCTTTGCTATGACATCAAACCCCCGTTTTATGAAGGTGTTGCTTGGAATGGCACCTATAGTTTATCTACGGAGGATAACCCTGGTTCATGTAACTGGGAGAAGTCTAAGACAGGCCTCACGATGTTAGCAGTCAGGGGGGAGGGAAACTGTCTGGGCTGGGTGAACAGGAGCTGGGTCTCGTTTTGTGCTTATAACATCTCTCAACAGTCCTTTAGTGGAAACGTCACATGGGTTCTTCCCGGAGAAGGAGGGTGGTGGATTTGTTCCAGGAAGGGCCTCGTACCGTGTGTATCACTTGAACTTTTTAATAACATCACTGATTTTTGTATCCAAGTCTTAGTTATGCCAAGGATTCTGTATCATCCCTCGGAGGACATATATGCACACTGGGAAAAACAACCATCACCTGTCCGGGTCAAGAGGCAGCCGATAACGGCCATAGCGGTTGCAACCCTCATGGCACTTGGAATCACCGGAATGGCGACGGCCGTCACCTCCCTAGTTCAACAACGGAATGGCTGGACCTTGTTGCGCGCAGCAGTTAATGAGGATTTAGAAAGACTTGAACGATCTATCTCGGCCCTAGAGAAATCCCTGTCCTCGTTATCAGAGGTGGTCCTACAGAATAGGTGGGGCCTAGACCTTCTTTTCTTACAACAAGGAGGCCTCTGCGCAGCCCTGCAGGAAGAGTGCGGGTTTTATGCGGACCACACGGGCACAGTTAGAGATTCACTAGCAAAATTGCGTGAAGGGTTTGCTACAGCGTAAACGAGAATGTGAGGCACGGCAAGCACGGTATGAATCCTGGTTTAACCAATCACCCTGGCTAACCACTTTATTATCTAGTCTTGCTGGTCCTCTTCTTATCATGATGTTGCTTTTAACTTTTGGACCTTGCATTTTTAATAGACTAGTAGCATTTGTTAAATCTCGCTTAGACACAGTAGAGGCACAGTATGTTTTGTTGGCTCACATTGTGGCTAACTGGCTAGCTGAAAAGGGTCACATAGACATAGTCCAGCTGGCTGGACAAAAATGCACATCGCTCTCAGCTTATCTGAAGTAAAGCAAAATACACTGTCTTTGGCTGTCCTTGTTACACAATAACAGGAAGATTTTAGTGGGAAAAGAATGTTGCAGGTGGGAACAGAAAACTACAGAAGAGAAACTAGGGGTGGGCTTGGTATTTAGGCAACTAACCAATAATGAGCTTAACTTTTGTAATATGTATGAGCTAATTATAAGAAGGCATAAAAGGTGACTGTAAGGGACAATAAACGAAGTCTGCTGATCACTCATATTGAGTGACTGTGTCTTCCCTCCGTCGCGACAAATGGCGCCCGAACAGGGACCCTAGAGAGGGCTGAACCTGCGAGCCACGGTTCGACGGAGATTCGGGTACCGGTGCCGAAAGCAGCGCAGGAGGCGGAAGGGCACAGTCCCCGCGCCCGGGAGCACCTACAGAGGGTCCCGCCGGCCACGCGTCGCCGAAGTCTCGCAAAGGCTGCAACAGCGCTGACGAAGATGTGGAGGGACCAGCGACGTATGATTCGCTCATATGCTTTTTAGAAAAGCGGAGCGTTCGGGACATAGACTGTAACAAGGCATTACTCGGGTTATTAGCGTATGGGATAGCATCCAGGACCCCCGCGGCAGCGGCGAGCGGCGGCGTGCGGCCCGGCAGGCCCCTTCCCGGCCGCGGTTTCTCTCCAAGGCGGCACCCCACCCCCCACCCCCACCTCCGATCGGCGCCATGGCGATGCAAGCGGCCAAGTGAGCTAACATCTGGCTGCCCCCAGAGGTCAATCGGATCCTTTATATTCGGAACCTGCCGTATAAAATCACAGCGGAGGAAATGTATGCTATCTTTGGGAAATACGGACCTAGTCGACAAATCAGAGTTGGAAACACTCCTGAAACAAGAGGAACAGCTTAAGCTTCTCAAGGAAAAATACGGACTTGATTACAAACCCACCAAAAAAAAAAAAAAAAAAAAAAAGTGCTTCAGACGTCACCTACAAGAAATGGGTTTCTGCCTTGAACTAGCAAACATCTCTGTGCTTAAAGAGAAGCCTTTTTGCCTTGATGGAGATAATTTATTCTGTATTCTGTATTTATGCTGTATTCTGAATGTGGAAATTGGTTGGGACTAGGAGGCTGGCTTAAAGGCATTTTGCAAACGGGATTATTATTTTTGATCCTTATTGTAATAATAGTTTTTTGATCAAAACCAGCCAAAATTATTTGTAAGCATTAGGCATATGTGGAAGAGAATGCCTTTATTTGAATCAGCAGTTAAGGTGTAGTTTAGTCTGATGCTGTGGTTTTATCTGCTTCTGGTGAATTTTTGAAGTGATGAAATCAGAGATACAAGGTATACTAAGAGTTATGAGGTAATAAGGTAATAATCTAAGTAAGGGTGGGGTCTTCTATGTCTACAAGTGCAACATGCTTTTATGTAGCAGAGAGAAACTTTAACAATAATGTTGCTTGAGCGAGATGTGCATGTGACAACTTGGGAAAAGGGATATCACAACTGGAGTGCAACGGTGTTTCTACGTCTGGCAGAGTGAAATCTTTCAAGACCTGAGTTTAGACAGTCTAAAATAAGTTGTTAGTATTCAGAAAACCCATCTTAAGCCTCTTTTGCTTACATAGTGTTATGGAAGTCAACTGCTATTATAGAGAATGAATGATTTTTTAATACATATTAACAAATACTACTATTTTAACTTGAGGCAGTTGAGTGAGAAATACTCACGTGTAGCATTTGAGGGAATGTCAGCATAAATCGCACTTACATTAAGACTGCATTTTTAATTACTGTACTCGTTAAGATTTGATGATGCCATAAGGCTAAGGCCTTTTATCACAGATCGGTTCTGAACTAAAAGGTGTGTGCACATGTAGATATGCACATTTGTGTTATTTTCCTTAATTGGCTACAAAATAATATAATTAGGTTGGGGACTAGATCTTGAGAATTTGTCTATTATACTTCTGTTTGTTAAGGAACGTGCATAACATACAGCACCCATGTAGGCTTGGCTTGTGGCACAGTTGTCAAATTTAGCATAGACATTCAGACAGATAAGCAACGTACTCTTGTGTGTATCACCTACAAGCCATTATGGCTTAGTGTGTAAATCTGTATGTAACTATTGAAAAATCCACTTATGAATGTATATAGCTTAGAACTAATTTTTCCCCTTTGTTAATTCTTTGATATCAATGAGGTATTCTTCAGAAAATGTATGGACTGGTTGGTTGCATAGGGGCAGTTGTTATTTGGACAGAAAATTGTTAATGGTCAGGGATTTTCCACTCAAATATTTGCAAATATTCCTAGTCAAACATCAGTTTGGTTTCTTTTTGGGTTTTGAGCTTGCATTAGTCCATGTTCAGAACTTTAAAATTACCTTTGAATTTTTTAAACTTTTTATATTACTGGAACAGAAAGAGCATCTAAATTAAAGCTTCAAGCTAACTTTATTTTTCAAGTATTTCAGGAATTATACTTCTGAACTGAGATTTTATAAGTTGGCTGTGTATTTTCCTGTGTTAAAACGCTGTTATTGAAAATGGTCAACCAAGCCTATGTCGCCCAAAATAAAAACGGGGGAATTGTGGCTAACTGGCTAGCTGAAAAGGGTCACATAGACATAGTCCAGCTGGCTGGACAAAAATGCACATCGCTCTCAGCTTATCTGAAGTAAAGCAAAATACACTGTCTTTGGCTGTCCTTGTTACACAATAACAGGAAGATTTGGGTGGGAAAAGAATGTTGCAGGTGGGAACAGAAAACTACAGAAGAGAAACTAGGGGTGGGCTTGGTATTTAGGCAACTAACCAATAATGAGCTTAACTTTTGTAATATGTATGAGCTAATTATAAGAAGGCATAAAAGGTGACTGTAAGGGACAATAAACGAAGTCTGCTGATCACTCATATTGAGTGACTGTGTCTTCCCTCCGTCGCGACATCACATGACTGACCAATGCACTTAATGTTGTATTCTTGTTAGCATGGAAGGGGGGAATTGTAGTAGCATAGGGATGTGGCGATGCGGAACATCACGTGTTGTGATGGAAACGTAGGAACTCAGCAGAAAACCACCCGCGAAGGGCTGGCTCTGCTACTAGTATGGAAGTGCCTGTGTCTTTCAATAAACTGCCATCTGGCCTTCCTCTCCATGAGAGTCTGAGTGCTGATGGTCCCTCAGGTGCTGCGCTGAGGTTTGGACACGTCATAAGCTGCTACACCAAATGAGATAAAATTCAGCAAGTGATGCAAGATGGTTATGACTTTAATATTCATATCCTTAGTCCAAAGCTCTACATCAAACAAAATACAATTCTTGCACCAAGATAAAAAGAAAAAAAAAAAAAAAGAAAAAAGAAAAAAAAAAGGCAGGGGAAAGGAAGAAGAGTAGTTCTTATTTCTGTATTGCTTTAATCCCCCTGCCAGGTACGAAGGAAAAAATTGTAATTGTCACCTGTCAAGTTGTATAGACAATATAACACAGTTTTGTTGAGAGCCTGGGCTGGTAGCTTGCTGCAGGTTCCTTTTAAAGACAGGATTGCTATAGCTTATATGTTCACTCACAGTAGTATCTCATCTTTGGCAGAAAACGCTGTACATGTAAGAGCTGTGACATGTCAGTAAAGCATGTATTCGGCCGGTTAGAGCCTCATCTCGGATTTCCGAGCCAGCAAAGACTCCTAGACTAGCCATTCGGATGCCGTAGGCATGTTGTTAGCAAGAAGAGCTGCATTAGGTATTACGTCTGTGAAGGGCGCTCCTTTTTGATACTGGATTCTGACCAACGCAGCCCTGACGCTTCCTCTCCCGGTGAGGCTGCTTCAGGCTTTACAGTGGGACACTGTACGAAACAAGACAGAACCATACGTGCGGGTGGATCTAGGTTGCCTTTATGTCAATCAAATGTATCCTCTGAACCACTTCAGGATCCTTCTGTTGAACTACAAGTACCACTAACAGATCAAAGTTTGTTGCACCTTGTACTCTGTCTATTGATAAATACACCGATGTGCATAAAGACAATAACCATCTCTAGAAAAGCATCTCAGACTCTCCCTGCAGTCTAGAAGATGATGGGAGATTGATTAGGGTATGCCTGGAAGGAAATCTAGCTCCCGTTTCACCTGTAACATGTTGATAGACTGGCTCAAATGGCTGATGAGCACTTGATTGTAGTAAGGAAAAAATTACTGGCTTACCAACGCACAGGGCACGTAGGGTAGAAGCAAGGGACGCGCGGAGGCTGACAGTCCCTCGACATTCAGCAAGCTGGCCTGTCCAAAATCTGGAAGCTGAAAGATCTGTGCCCACAGGATTGTGGGGGGTAAGTTGTGGCTGGTGTGCAGGAAGGAAGCTCCTTCTCTGGGTGAGGGATTTGACACTTCACGCATTTTTTGGATTTAACTAAAAAGCCCTGTCATGAGGCATGGACTGAGACAGCCTAGAATGACAGGGTCTCTCCTCAGCTGGAAAAACACATTGACAGCATACCATGGACATCCCTGCCCCTCAAGAGCAGGTGCCTGCATCTCAGTCATACAGTCATCCTGCTGGGATGGCCTTCAGATGTCTGGGAAGGCTTAAAGGAGAAAGTTGCCAGGCAGGAATCTCAACATTATGTATTGCGTGCTGGTTACAAACTGCTTTTTCACTTTTACTCTTAACTGTTTGTTAATGTGGTAGTATGTCCCATGGAAATCAACCAGACATTTATAGCTTGGAAATAACTCCAGCTTCTTCACGGATGGTTCCAGTTTCTCAGACACTGCTTGTTAGTGGAGACCATTCTTCAGAAAGATCGAATCCGTGACCTGCTTGCAGCCAGCCTCCCTTGCAGAAACGGTAATGCAGATAATTTGTACCATCTCAAATAGCTGTATCATCACCATTTATGGAATCATTCCTACGTAGCTGAGAACAGAACGTGATAGTCATCCCAAAATCTGCAAGAGAAGCTACCCCTCATTTTCTGTCAATAGCACACAGAAATCTCGTGTAAGGTACGTGGAAGTGAAAAATCTGTCCTAGTTAACTGTAATTTGATATATATTCCTGGCAATTAGAGCCACCACAATATTGGTAGGAGTATTCCCCTAATACGCTGGCAATTATTTTAAGAAATCATAATGTGGCTACTTCTAACCACAAGTGTTTAGAGACAATTTGTCAGAGCTGCGTATAAGACTTCTGCACAAACACACTTGCAAAGAGCAGACATCAGTTAAGAACGATAATGCTGTTAAGTAGCATCATCTATAAACTATTCTATGTGCTCATAACCTTTGCTGTTGAATTAAAAAGTATATAAAAATGAATTGATGTTGAGAGTAGTTACTCATAATTTAAGGATAACTATAACAGTCTCATATTTCTTTATTGCAGACATATTAACAGGAAGTTAAAATCTAATTCCTGGAGATAGCTCGTTACTGAACATCATGATTTTTACCATCATCGGTCCATTTGTCGCTTCAGATTACTGCAATATGTTCTACAATATGCTACACTACAAATCACTTAGAAAACTACACAAGAAAGCCCATTTAAAAGTGGACTGCCTTCTAGAGAGGATAAAAATTACAGTCAGAGTAATCTCATTTTATGAGATTTCCAATTGTGTTTTCTGGTAAGAACATAGTTGGTACTTCAGTTTCTCTTGAATTGTGTGGGATGGTACCACAACAGACATTAGTAATGTGATTAAACTAAGCATTTTTTGCAGCAATGTTCTAGGTACAAGATCCGATGTATAAAATTGATGTGGAGGAAAATTACAGTAGAGAGCACCCTCTTCTCCTTCCATCCCCTTTTTTTTTAATCTTTAATGTGTATAGATAGATAGATAGATAAAAGTTTAAAACTATACATAGTAATCTGAAACTAATTCTGCTATGGACTTCAAAGGAGCTGCAGTTGGTTTATAAAAATGAAAAATGTAGGTTCAATTGAAGTTAATGAGTATTTTGACGATCTCGTCTGATATTGACAAATGTCAATTTTGCAGTAAAGTTACTCTGGTGATATGAGCTCTATTGCTCTCATCTCGCTAATGTAGAAAATTGGGTTTAGATCGGAAAAATCCAATATCCTGAAGAAAAAGAAAAGTAAATTAAGAGTGTTCTTATGGACTGAATTCTATAGAAACAAGAGTCAGTGAGTTTCTTAATCTATTTAGGTAGGGAATAGCATCAATCCCAAAATGTAATTCAACCATTCCTGCAGTAATTTTCTCCTTCTACTGTTCCTTTCATTGTTTCTTCATCAAGATAATAATGAATCTTCAAATTTAATTACCAACTACTGATTGCATATTTTCCTTTTTACTTACATTGTCTTCTGAGACAATGAAGCTGTACACTTCCCCTTGTATTCATGTAGTATTTATGTTCGTAACAATTTAGCAAGAAGAAAACTCTTACTTTCTGAACATACCGTGGTATTGAATGACATAAGTTTACAATATTTTAAAACATATGCAATAGATGAATCAGATGCTTTACAAGATACAGTGGAAAGAAGTGACCAAAATAACGTTTTCAGGGAACCAACTCCTATCAAAGTGACAATCAAACGGCTGTTCCAACACAACTTGTCAGAAATCTGAAGGGGTATTAATGAGGCAGAGCATGACTCCTCTGGATTACTAGAGATGATTTCCAACCATTCAACCAGTTGTAGGTATGTAAAAGCTAATGCCAAGAGTATCTCAAGAAACAGAACACAGATCACTCCTGCCTTCAGAGAAAAAAAAAAAAAAAAGACTGCAGCAGCACAAACCATTGTTATGCTAAAAACAGTGCCTGGGGGGAAAAGCTTAAATCAGGTTTGGGCCCTAACGAACAAAATTACCTCATATGGGTGTTAATAGAAAGAAGAATTAAAAAATGATTATATCTTGAAAGGAACAATAAATAATGAGACACAGCACAGCCGTATGAAGGAGGACTCGGATCATTTAAGGGCCTAGTCTAACAGATGGCAATTGCAGTTCAGTTTAGATTAAGGAACATTAAAGTCAAGAACAAAGGACATAAAGGAATTAACAGTACGGTTGTTTTCAGCACAGTGAACAGAATATGGGCAAGGGTTGGATTTTTTTTTTTTTTTTTTTTTGCAGTTCAATAACTGAAGAATCGACGACTAATTCTACCTTCCGAGGACTAGACTAATCTATAACCTGGTATTATACAACGGGAAAAATCAAATGCGTGCGTCTGCCTTAAAGTGTCTTTCAGTTCATTTTATCATATCGTGGCAGCATATGAACTTAAAACAAAACAGTTAGCGCCTGACTTTTTTTCTTTTACAAAACAACATAGCACAATTCTTTAGATATGATTCTAAACAGCGCTTCCTAGAATCACTGAAAAAAGGTACCACAGTTTAAAAAAATATATTTGAAAGGCTATCTTGAAGTAGAGGGGTCTTCAAAGCTTTCACTGCATTAGCTTGAACCTTAAGAAACCATTTCCTGAAATCAGTTTTAATTTCTATTCTCCTGAAGAGGCAGAAGGAAGACTAATGCAGGTCTCAACTGCTACCACTAAACAAACTTCACCTTTTTTTTCTTTCATCAGCTTTTGAATGCTTGAATCCTCGACATAGTCTTCACTGATCCAACTTAATTATCTCAAGATCAATGTTCTCCACTCTCGCATCTTGCTAACTCCTCTCCTTGGACAGGAAAAGGAATATAGTGCACTGAGGTAGCCTTTCGAATTATTTCATAATGAAAAAAAATAATATTGGTGTGAGGCATTAAAAAAAAGACATGTTTTCATTAAGTACCCTGCTTCTTTTTCAAGAACATAGCTTCCCTTTGATACTGGCTTTTTGGCCATTTGCAACTGAACACTTAGAAAGAGAAATCTGGACAATTGCATTCCTAACCAATATTCTTTTTCATTTTGCTTTCAAAAGGTGTCTCTGGATTGGAGAAGTTACAGTTCAAAGTTATAACGACCATTCCTGATAGTTTGTAAAAATTTCATCGTTATCCCAAATCACTTCGGCCACACTTACATTTAGGAATCCATTTGAAGACTGCCACGTAAACTTAAGCATGTTTTCCTGAGGCATTGCCTAACTACATAGCAAACACCGCTATCATATGCAGTTCAGTGTAATATCGTGTTTCTTGTGGTTTTGACATTTCAGCACTTGTTCATTAGGAAGTTCAAACCCCACTGCTGTTAGATGCTACAAGATAGAAGAATGCAGTTTAGTTACACTGTGAGTGACAGACAATTTTTGATGTCTTGATTCTCTGTTACTAATCTCTCAAATGAAGCATAATGTAGAACTCCACAGTACATCACGGTACTTCAGTGATTTCATTTATCATAAAAAACCCATTCGTTGTTTTAAAACACATTCTATACATAGCTTTTTAGCAAACCTGTGGTTTGAAACATGACATTATGAGAAAAGAAAAAGCTAATTAGACTTCATGTTAAAGTAAGCATCTTTAATGAAGCCAGTTTAAAAGTTTTCCCTTGTGTGGATGTTGTCATCTGGTTCTATCTCAGTCAGCTCGTAAGGTAGAAGAGAGAAATCATAATTTATTATGCCAAATTACAGAAAAAGGCATAGCTTGGTCCTAAGACAAAAGTCCCACATATGAACACTAAAGATCACAAGTTTAATTCTTTTAATGAAAAAATTAAAACTACGATAAGAGGAATAAAGATTATGCTAGACTGACAAGAAACTTTCAACCTCCAGAGATTCACATTCTCCAGAATGTGAAATTTTTCACTTCCACATAGCCAAACGATGGGACCTCTTTCCCTCTCCTCTCAGGAGCTACACAACCATCATTAAACACACCCGAACTCATTGCAGGGGACACTACTTCCACCTGAAGGGACAGAGTGCTTTTATACAAGTGGTTCTGTTAAGGAAACACAAATCAGCACTCTCAGAAACTCCAACTACCCTTGCAGTCTGCATCCTGTGAAAGTGCTACCTGGAGTGTCATGTACCTCCAACAGTGCTGTGCAGAAGCAACACTCCAAGAAACCCCAGTGTTGTACCAGCTGCCTCGTGGCTTCCTGCTAGCAGATATCCAACAGATTCTTTCTAGCATCAGCAGGCATAGGATTCACGAGAAGAAAAGCAGAGAAAGGTGTATTTCCATAACCCTGTTTTTCCTGCATACTCTTTTTATGCATTCATAAAGAAGTCAGATCATGCACAGAAATGACCACAGAATTCGGAGAAGAGGGTGGAATACATGAAAATAAAGATGCTTTACTATGTCTAATATTGCTTTCCTTTTCATTGAAGGCTTATAAATGCTGTCCCATCTACTCCAATAATACTCAGAACGAAAACACTACCTATTAATATATTCAACATATATTTCATTATGCAGAGATGATATTTTTTAGATTGCTATTTCTGAGAAGCCAAAACAATTGTGACTGTGCATAGTTGGGCTTTGTAGCTTGGCTCCATGAGGACTGAGTGGCTAAGTGGTTTTGTTCCATGCTTATCAGGGAAAAGATTCATTACACCATCTCTGGTCCTGCTGAGGTTTCAAGTACATACAGAAGCCATCCATGACAACAGCTAACTGCTTTCCAGAGCAACGAGAAATTTTATTTGCAATGAAACACCTCAATTCACAAGAGACAGCCTGATATTTAGGGATTATAGAGAATACTACGCTGGATCAGGCAAGGTCCCACATGTGATCAGGTGGATTACTGCAAAAGCTTCCCCAAATGCTCCAGCATATTCGGTCTGGGCCTGCACTTTGGCCTCCCTCCATGACTACTCTTTACACATACATCATCTTTTCTCTAGGCACGTACACTCGCATTTCATGCAGCTTTGCTGGACGTTTAGCTGTTTGACTACGTTTGACATAGCACTTTAAAGGATTTCTCCATCATAATATAAAAAGATGACATCCGGAGTAAAACATATAAGTCTCAAGTGGAAGTACTGACTGTAATGGAAACTATCTAAATATTAACAAGTTTCCTATTTATTTTATTAGCTTTCCCCATATTTAACAAATGGAAAGCTGACTTCCTTGAGCAAGAGAAACAAACGATACCGTCTTTTATAATCAGGCAACCTTCTGATTTCTAGAGTTCTCTGTAAACACAAGAACATTAAATTATCTATGGACCAAATTAACTAATGACATCCAAGAGGTCGCTGAAGTTTTTCTTGCCCAACAGACATGTATTTATTTACACTTCAATATTCAGTTTTAGAATTTCCTACACTATGACAAATTATCCTCATTGTTTAACTTCAAATATTATCCGCTACAGAAGATGAAATCCATTAACCAAACACCGAAACCTTATGAAGACTACTGACTTCATGGCATACTGTGTAGCCACAGAAATCCATCTGCTTGCAGACTTCCAAATGCAGCTCTGAAACTTGCACGACAACTTATATTTATTTCTTCTATACTATCTGAACAATTCCAAACATGCGCACATAAAGATTACATGCCGAAAGAAACCAGTGAACACACAAATATTCCCCAATTAATTCAATGGGCCAAAGGTTTCGTTGTACTTCTTCAATAGACTTGTCCACTAGTTAAGAAGCACAATAAAAAGACAGGAGAAGACAAGGAAAGGGAAAGGGAGTGGAGGGGAGGAGAGGAGGAGGAGGAGGAGAAGGAAAAGAAAAAAGGAAAAAGAAAGAGAAAAAAAGGCACAAACCCCCTCAACAACAAGGTACACAGCGCATGGGGTGAAAGGCTGGATGAATGGCTCAAGGAGTTAGCAGTGCACGGGGCAATACCTGACCGGTGACCAGTCCCCAGCGGTGTTTCTCGGGGCTCAGTTCTGGGGCCAGTTCTCTTCAATAGTTGTGTCAGTGACGTGGATGCAGGATTTGCAGAGTGCTCTGGATAGACGGGGGCAATGGGCAACCATCAGTGGCATGACATATAACAAGACCAAATGCCGGATCCTGCACCTGGGAGGGAGTAAAGCCGGCCACAAGTACAGCTTGGGAGAGGAGTGGCGGGAGAGCAGCCCTGCGGGAAGGGCTCTGGGGGTGCTGGCTGACAGGAGGCTCAGCAGCAGTCAGCAGTGTGCCCGGGCAGCCACGGGGGCAAACCCCACCTGGGGTGCACCAAGCACAGCGTCACCGGCCCGTCCAAAGGGTGATCATCCCGCTGCGTTTAGTGCTGGGGCGGCCTCCCCTTGAGCATTGTGTGCAGGGCCCCCCCATTTAGGAAGGCTGTTAAGGTCCTTGGTTGTGCCCAAAGTAGGGCTCGAAGGCATGTCCCACATCCTTTGTGGATGGCTGAGGGCTCTGTGTTTGCCTAGTTTGGAGAAAAGGCAGCTGTGGGGTGACACGGGTGATCTCTACGGCTGCCCGAGGAAGGGACATGGAGAAGGAGGTGCTGAGCTGTTCCCCCCGGTGCCCAGTGCCAGGATGCCTGGGAATGGCTCAAAGCTACGTTGACAACACAAAGAGGGTGGTTAAACCCTTGAACAGGCTTCCTGGCCAAGTGGGCATTACCCCATTCCTTTCAGTGATTAGGAGATATTTGGATAATGCCCATTAATATATAATACCATTATATAACACCGTGCTTTGCTTTTACTCATCCCTGAAGTCATCAGGCAGTTCAAGGAGATGGCTGTTGTAGGTACCCTGCAACACAACTAGTCTACTCCCATTCCATTCCATTCCTTGTTCTCACCGTGAGTTCAATAACAATGAGACTGTCTCATAGTTTCATTGTTTCATAGTATCATCCCTAAAATGCCAGGGGTTTCTTGGCTCCGTAAACACTTTCAAGGACACAAATCAGAAAGGTTACTTCATTCTTCCGAAGCTGCTTTGAAGCACGTGTTCACAAGCCTGAAGACAAGGCACATGTGTAGCCAGGAGCAGGCTGGTGCATCCCTCGGTTCAGCTGGAAAAGCCATCCCTTGCAGCCTGGCACAGGAAAGGCACAGAGCCACGGAGAGGAGCAGCAGGGACACAGGCCAAGAGGGATGCCAAAGATGGAATCCAGTTTTAGAAGCTCTTTTAATACGCACCCAGTACTTCTTCTATGCTCTAATTGTGTATGATAGCATTTGATGTTATATAAATCCTTAATGGTACTGATCGAAGACTGGGTTATAAGTGGAAACACAGAACACATTTTCATGGATGGGAAATGAGTTCATTGTGATGGGAGCGATTAAAATGCATTTCAGATGAAACTAATGGCTGTATGCTTACACTCTTACATTTTAAACTGCTGTCCCTCATGGATTTATTTTGGTATATTTTCTTACGGTGCTATAGATAAGGATTCATTTGGCATGCATGTGCACCTTATCCCTATTTCCATAAGCATTCCGTTAGTTAAGAGATACTGTAATGCTTGTTACTCCTCTCCCTCCTCCCTGCTGTTTGTGGACTATTTCTAATGCATGGTTTGTCTCTGTTGCTATTATTTTGCTTAATTTAGCGTAGCACAGAGACTCTGCAAGTGGAAAATGATTTCTTCTTCCTTGGGCCTTAACATATAGGATCCTGAATCATGTTAATAAACTAGAAGTACTGTGAATAGATTCTGCGGATGGATACAAGCTCCCCTCTTGCATATGTTTCAAAAAAGTAGTATATGGATGTATCTTTGGCAGGTGTTTAGAAGTTGAATTCACCTGGGGACAGAGCTGGAGATGATTTTCACAGAAAGCTGGTCGTTTGCACGGAGTACAGGGTTAGATTCTAGATTCTCCTCTAAATGTATAAGACTATTATTTCAGGACCAAATTGTACTTGTTAGTATGTATTTCTATTATAATAAAAGAAATAAATACTGTAATTGCAGGTGTTTGCCCTAGCTTCTAGATTTAAGAGACCAATTAAGCAGCACACAAAATAATAGCTTACTGAAGATTTCTTTAAGGAATAGTCAGTTCCAGATATTTGCATTTTTAAGCTTCTTAGAAATGGTTGGGTGTATTTTGCAGATACCTTGCCACATTTTCACCTTTTATATGGAAAGATAAATTGTCTTAGAAACTCCTTCTAAGCCAGCTTTTTGGGCTGGAAAGTAGGTTTCTGGAGACATTCTGAGATGGGTTGTTTGTGGGGGTTTTTTTTCTTTTTTCTTTTTTTTTTTCTTTAAGTGAGAGAAAGAAACAACAAAGCATTTTAAGCTAGACAGTAACAAAAAATTGCACCGCAGTGTTCGCATAACACCTGTAATAGTTTGTACATATAGTACAGCAATGACTTGTGTGTTCATAGGGAAGAGGCCAATACATTTTCTTTCTAAGCTACGTATTCTGGGTTTCAGTCTATAGCTTCTAAGCTAAGGAACTAATTTTTCATACCTTTCTGTTTCGGGGTTGGTTTTTTTTTTTTGGTTTGGTTTTTTTCCCCCCACCCCGGAGGATTGCCTTATTTGCTAAATATGACACCTTATTCATCTCACAGCACCGCTCCAAGTGCTCATATGGCTTCTTCCACCACAGAGCTTTCTATATAAATTTTTCCATTATGGTGCCCACACAAGCAAATGAAAAAAAAATAAATCTACATTTTTGTATTCCTCAGGAAGCAGAATCCTGGTTGTATTGAAGCCAGTGGTAAAACCTCTATAGATTTCCTGGGGTCAGGATAACATTTGTGGCCTTGACCACCGGTGCTTTTCTAGGTTGAACCATTTCTGTTACAACTTTCAGATGTTCAATCAACCACTTAGAACAGACTAGCCCTTTTGTATAAAATTGCATCAGAGAGAACAGAAAATTCAGAAAATAGTGCAGCAACTCAACTTTTTGCACCTTTTTGTCTCTTGGGGATCATGGCATTTTGCAAAACCACTCCTGCTCAGGGATAAATTGCTCAATTAACATATTCAAACAAATCAGAATCAAAGCTGTTTATCGATCTATTCATAGCAAGTAATTAAGTAGCCATCTGAACTATAGCTTTTGCTGCTTTTAGTTATGCATTTCCTGATAAGGTAAAGTCATATACAATTGCACTAATATATGTTCTGCTGCTCATAATAGCTTAAATAACTTTTTCGTATACAGTGTATGCTGCATCAAAAGGCAGTGCTTGAGGGAAGTCTGCACATTAATAAACCTGTTTTGTTGTGGGTGTTTTTTGGCTTCTTCATGCACAGTGGTTAAAGAATTCTCATTGCCGTGTCCTTTGAGAGCCACACATGAAGAGCAGTTTGTACAGGCTAAGAATTCTCATTCTTCTATTATGAGTTTTAGACTTTGAGCCTTTATTCCTCCAGGTCCATGTCTTTTTTTTTTTTTTTTTTTTTCCTAATCATGGGCTTTCATCTGAGAAAAAGAAGATGTACATCCCAGAGAACTGATTAAAATCCTTTCCAACAATACATTGGGAGTGATTTTGCAGGTCACAAAGCCATTGACTTTCCACTCAGTCTGAAGGAAGCCAGTAATAAGATATTCCATGTAAATTAAATCATAAGGGACTTCTGAAAACATACCCAAACCCAAGAATCTTGTAAGACTATAGGGTAACCCAGGTTTGAAGGAACTGCAGTAGGCCATCTACTCCACTATTCTGCTCAAAGCTGGATGAACAGTCCTTGTCTAGTAGTAAGTAAAGACTATCTGATATTCCATTTTCCTTCCTTACAGTTTTGGGGTTTTTTGGGGGTTTTGGTGGGGTTTTTTTATTATTATTATTATTTTGAACTTGCAGCCCAAAATATTTAAATTATGTTTGGAGCTAGGGATTGTTTACAGGCCGTAACAAAGGGTGATTAGAAAAACAAAATTAGTCGAAATAGTTTGGAGACTTTCTTAAGAAAGTGCAAAACCAGACACCTCCGTGAAAATACACTATGTTATCACAATAAACAATAAAGCTATAGGTACACTGTAAATTTCTGGGGAAGCCGTTTTCAAGCAGGGACCCTGCAGTTCGTGCGGTTGTCTCACAGTCTTTATGCCAGTTAACTACAGTCTAAGGAGATCTGTGTCCTGTTCCTGACTGGTACAGATTTTGTCTATGATTTTAACAATGTATTTGATTTTATTATCATGCTTTTTTTCAGTTAGGTCAATATGGGGCTGGTGCTTCTTATTGTCTATATTGTCTGTTTAGAATCATGGAATCATGTAGGTTGGAAAAGACCTTTGAGATCATCAAGCCCGGCCATTAAGCCAGCACTGCCAAGCCCACCACTAACCATGTCGCTTAAGTGCAGCATCTATGTGTTTTCTAAACGCCTCCAGGGATGGTGATTCTACCACCTCCCTGGGCAGCCCGTTCCAATGCTTGGGCAGCCTTTCAGTGAAGAAATGTCTCCGAATATCCAATCTAAACTTCCCCTAGTGCAGCTTGAGGCCATTTGCTCTTGTCCTGTTGCTTGTTACCTGGGAGAAAAGAGCAACCCCCCCTGCCTACAGCCTCTGTCAGGCAGCTGTAGGGAGTGAGAAGGTCCCCCCTGAGCACCCCCCCAGCCTCAACCCCCCCAGTGCCCTCAGATGCTCCCCGTCAGCCTTGTGCCCCAGCCCCTTCCCCAGCCCCCGACTTGTCTCCGGACACGCTCCAGCCCCTCGGTGTCTCTCTTGCAGTGAGGGGCCGCAAGCTGAACGTGGCATTCCAGGTGCGGCCCCACCAGTGCCGGGTATAGGAGGACGGTCACTGCCCTGGTCCTGCTGGCCACACTGTTTCTGATACAGGCCAGGCTGCTGCTGGCCGTCTTGGCCACCTGGGCACACTGGGGGCTCGTGCCCAGCCGGCCACTGACCACCCCTCCAGGCCCTTTCCCACCAGCAGCAACCCAGCCCCTGCCCCCCGCCTGCAGCTGCCTGGGGCTGGTGTGACCCAGGGCAGGGCCCGGCACAGAGCCCTGTTGAACCCCATCCAAGTGGCCTCAGCCCCTCGGCCTGGCCTGCCCAGCCCCCTGCAGAGCCCCCTGCCCCCCCGGCAGATCGACGCTCCTGCCCAGCTTGGTGTCCTCTGCCAACTGACGGAGGGCGCGCTCCATCCCCTCGTCTGCGCCGTCGGTGAAGTGTAGGACAAGGCCTCAAGGACAAGAGTCCAAGTACTGATAGCCTGATGAATAGAGACTTGTTAGAACTTGCAGGGCACAAGCCCTGGGAGCAAAGGAACAAGCTAACTGCAGGCCCCTGAGCCGTCACAGTTGAGGAGGCAACCAGACGGACAGAGAAACAAGTAGCCAGATAAGGGAACGGATGGCGCCGATATGTAATCAAGAAAGCCGCGTAGAAAGAAACTCCCTAACCTTGGAATAGAAATTATTGCTAGGTCAAGATAAACTACTAAGTTCCTATTGTTCTAACGGTGGGCCTTAAATATCAACCAATCAGTGTTTTTTACGCTTAAGATTTAACCAATCAGTGTGTAATACGTAGAAGGTAGAAACATATATAATTGTAAGAAAATCACTGATAAATGGACAACTTGCTTGCATCAAGCTGCGTCCCGTCTCTTCATTCGCCGCAACAAAATTACCTCTGGAAAAATGCTCGGCTTTGTAAATTGGTTCTAACTCATACCATTAGATGCATCTCTGTGGAAAGATTCTTCTGGTTTTTGGGAAAGGGGTAGGTAGCATCCACAGTGGAAGACTGTCCCCTGTTACCTTCATTGCTGACAACTAGTTGGAGACATTGTTCCTGTGTTGTTTTGCAGGAACTGCGTGCTACAAGACTGTAAGACCACAAGATACTCTTTTTTTTTTTTTCCTTTTCTTTTTTCCCAGTTTCTTCCATACCCAACCCTTGCTGCCAGCACAGCAGTGTTCGTTTTTCATCTATCCAGACCAATGTCCTCCATTTCTAGTAACACATGGGAACAAGGTGTCTGGCTGTTTTCTGCCTCTTTCTTACTGACTCGAGCTCCTCGGCTAAACGCTTGATACTAGTGGGAGGAGCTCAAGAAGTGAACCAGAAATTCCTGGCCAGTATTCAGGAATGAGCTAGAAAGCAACAACTGAGGAGACACAAGGGTAGCAACAAGAACCATTAAATCAAAGGTGTTGCCCCAGCCTGATGTTTGCAGACAGTTCTCAGGAAGGTAAGAAGATAAAGACAAAACAGATGGTCCAAGCAGTGGCTTGAGCAACCTGACACTACCAGAACACTGCCCTTTCTTGCTTCATCCTCCTGAGTATCTCCAGAGAAATGAGTAGCTGACCCAGGCAGGATATGAACTTAAACTAGGATAAAAGCCTCACTTCCCCAAAGTGACTTATCATGAGCGAGCTTTAGTTCCTGAGCCATTCACGTGAATATGACACCGTGTTTGAGCTGATATCCTGAACACAAGCTACACCAGTGGTTCCACATCTTTATACAGGATCAGACTTGCTTCAAGCCAACCTGGAGCACGTCAGAGGAGCCAGAGTCGGTCGGGGCCCATTTCTGCGGGCAAACCGTACAGCGCTGCTGCTGTGACCGACGGTGCAGAGAGAGCAGCCATGCAGGGCCAGTGGTGTAACGGTCATCACCATGTGGCACCTGGGGGCATTTCTGTACAGATCTGTTTTGTGCTGCAACTTTAGAAGTGTTACAAAGGGCAGAGCAAGGGGGACTGGCAAGGTAGACTGCAGTATTGCTGAGAAAAAGAAGTCGCGAATCCCAATAGCAAGCAACCCATGCTGTGTTTGCATTCAGGGAAGGACAACTCCAGTCCCACATTGTCCTATCTGGAGGCAAAAGGAAATCTACAAAGGCCATCTGGGACCTCTGTCAAGTCACCAGACTTGGGGTTGAGGTGGCCAAAGAAATCATGTGTAGCGTGTAGACATCATCCTATTGTTTCCCACATCCACAACAGGATAAGCTGAATCTCAGTCTGGACTGCCCATTTCTCTCACTGTTATCCAAGGGAGTCCAGCATCACGCATCAAGATGCAGACCTCTGTTGTTGTCGATGTCTAACATAGGCGAGAGGGAACCTTCCTCTAACAACCTCAGTTCTCAGTAAGACGTTCTTAGGAGAGCTCTCCCCGGCTCATAGCAGACCTTCAGGCTCAGAGCCTGCGGTGAGATGACTGTTACAAAGGTTTGAGCTTTGGCCCCTACAGAAACATATTGCGCTGTGCTCTTGCTTTTTTTGAAAGTCATTACAGATCTGTGTGAATGCTACAGACCTTTTTTTCTTTTATAGGGCTGAGTCCCAAGGGCCTTAGAAACACAGGAAGGTCATATCCATACATATAAAGGGACCCTGATGGTCTTTTCTTCTCTCCTTTGCAGGATATCCCAAGCAAAGGCCAACCACCCCAAAGAGGGGATTCTGCCCCAAACCGGGAGAGAGTCGAGATGCTGAAAAGCAGTTCATTCAGAGACTGAAGGAAGAGTGTGATGAGCAGTCCCAGAAATTAAGCAATATTCAAGGTGACCTTAAAAGGGCCAGCTGTGGCTTTGATGTCTTTGCTATAACAACACAGCACTTTTTCAGGCAGGTAAGCGCGATGAGTATTTTTCTACCATTGGAAAGATACTTTGCCTTTACACCAGCCACTTGTCCAGATTTATTCCACAGTTGTTGAAACTTTGTTCTTGGGAGAAAAGCATGTAATTTCTTTGCAACAGTTATGATGATGAGAGAATCGTAATTTGATGCCATGTATTTGAAAATCAAGGTTCAGGAACTTGGAAGAGGAAGAATTGTGGCTGAAGTATTTCTCATGGAGGGGTTTCAGGGTGTTTTTAGGAGTAAAGCGAATGCACAAACTTAGAAGTACAAGTCCCTGACTGCTACAGCTGGAATGGAAAGTATAACTGAGATCTTGATACTTGTGACCAAATGCAAAAACAATCCATGCATTTAGTCAACCAAAGGTGTTGGATGAAGGAAGAGATTTGCTTTCTCACAGTGCTTACCTACTCCTGCTGTTCACCACAGATCAGTCAGTGTCCCTGTTACAGAGGTGGCAGTTCCTGAAGACGTTAGAATAACATTATCTCGGCATTTAGGAGATTACATTCAGCAGGTATAGAGAACATTAAAGGAAATGTTGCCACTAATTAGAGAAGCTTATTTATTCACTAAACCTGAGACAAAATGAGTAAATTTTAAGACAACCCTGAAGGACTTGTAGGTAGTGCTTGTTTCAAAAGCCATTTACTGATCTGGGAAATCTAGCTGGGCTCTGAGGTCCAGACCTGGTTCACCTGATGCCCATGTATTTTGTACCGTCCCGGGTTAACCTGGTGTTCCAAGTACTTTGTAAAACAGGCAGACAGCCACCAGCAGTGGGACCCAAGGTCTGGAGAATATCCCTGATTGCCTGTTTGGCTACTTCTGGAAGAGGCAAGAGTAAACTTTCAGTGTTAACTAGGATGAAAAAACCAACAAAACCCAAAGCACAGATTCAAACAGTCTTTACAACTTCTGAAATACTTGGTTCAGTTATTTTTTTTTATATATTAGTGGGAAAGGTTACCTTTGAACAAATAACCACAGTTCACACTTTTCCCTAAGCAGGAGCTGATCTTGCTAGGGGGAGCTTCAGTGAACTTAAAAAAAGGGAAATTTTTAATATGTACTGAATATTTTAAATACCTTCTCAAGGGGTTTTCCCCATCCATTTTTCTATAGTCTTGACACTTTTGGGCTTGATGGGCATTTGTAAAGGTTTTTTTTTTTTCCTTTTTTTTTTTTTTTTTTTTTTTCATTCAAGCTGACTGTGGAGTGTCCTTGATTAAAGCAGAGGCAAACAAAAAAGGGAAGGGCAGTGTATGCTGAGCTTTGTCTGTGTGTTGTCCGCTGGGGAGAGATTTTTCATCTCATGCCTCATTCACAACTTGCTGAAGGAATTCTGGAAGCTTGGGCATACCTCCTGTGTCTCCTCTGGATACGTTTTCAGTGAGAACGGCTGCTGCAGCTGAGCTTTCAGATGACTCTCATCCAGCTGGTGCATGTTAGATCTGTCCTGAGAATGCCTACTGAACTGAACACCTCAGGGGACTTTATTTAACAGAGTCCTCTCCAAGTCCTGCCGGGCGTAGCTGTGCCTCGTGTTTCCAGCTCCCCTGCACCACCAGGCCGGCTGGGGGTTTGCAGTGAGACTCCTCTGAATGCCCGGGGCTCTTGCAGGTGAAAAAGGATATACTTATGGAATTTAAGCACCTTCCGGCTTGGGCAGGATTAGGTGTAGATTTTTTCCAGATCCACCGTTGGGCTCGTTTACCTGTGTTCAGCCTGAGCGTCAGTTTCTTCTGGCCTTGCCTGGTCGCCCTGGAGATATATATGTGCACATCATCATTCAGTGCAGTGCCAGACACCTGTATCTTGCCGCTCGCTGCTGGGAGCCATGTAACACGGACCCCTCCCAGGCAAAGAGACCCCCGGCTTCCCCGGGTGGTGAGCTGCACAGTCAGCGTGAGCCCAGCAGTTACCCATTAGCCACTTAGGTGTGGTACCTGCATTAGGAGTATGGTTGCTTTAGGCTCCATTTTTAGGGAATGGAGGCAGGTGAGCACTTCCAGGAGACCGTTTTCAGCACCAAAGATCTGAATTTCTGCTTGAGGTACCTGCCTGTACTGTGGCCTCCAGGGATGCCTAAAGCTGCTGCACTTTTAAATTCAATGCTGAAGCTGAGAGCCTACATGTGATGGGATGATCTGGGAGTATTCAAGCAATCGTGTAACTGGGCAGTCTGTTCTCCTGCAACGTAGACACAGGCTTCCAGGTTTTGGAGTCATTCAAAAATACAATCTGTAGACATTTTCTGAGACGGCATTATTGTTTGAAAGCTTGAGCAAAATTGCATTGGCTGGCTTTGAGTTAGGGCAGCATGAAAAAAGAAACTTTCCCCATTATAAAAGTAATACTTACGTTTGTTCCCGAGAAGCCTGCAGGCAGAATGTTGAGGTCTGAGCAGAACTGCAGTTTGGCAAGGGAATAATACTCATTCAGGAAAAAGGTGGGGCCTTATTCCAGAGAAGTTTGAGCTTGAGTTGTCCAACTGGCAGTTCTGCTCAGCTTAGCAGAGGACCCAACCCTACTTTGGTGCTAGGGAGCCTCTTTGGGCTGATAACCAGCCATAGCCTAATTTTAGTGTGTGTGCCTCTCTCTCCTTACACCACATCAAAATAATGCCCAAAACATAGGCTTTTATCTGAACTGGAGTTGAATTCTGTTGGAAAATGTGCTCCAGGCAGTGAGGACTGGGCTGAGTCTTAAAAGCAGCCCAAGGGCCAGTGTTTTGCACACAGGTGGGAGCCTCCCTGTGCCCGTGGCTCTCTTGCCTTGCTCACACTGTTTCTGTTCTCTCTCCAAAGCTGGGGAAAGCACCAATGCAAGTGGTCCAACAGACGTGTTTAGCCGAAGAAAGAGCGTGTCAATACGCAGTAAACAGTGTTGGCCCACACCCAGGGTTTCTTTGAGTGCTTTCTAATTGTAAGCACCTGCTGTAGCAACCTTCAGGCGGCATGACCATTTTCTTTGGGTTTCGTTGGATTTGTTCAATTGCTGCTCCAGACCACTGCTGAACGTCATCCTGGAATCATCTCTTTTTCTCAATTGAAAATGCTTTTAATAGGCAAGAGTCATTAAATAGGCATCAAGGAGTTCACAGCATGTAGTGGTACTTAGCACAGACCCATTAAATGCCAGCTAAACCAATTTTCTATCTTGGTGAAGAGCCTAGGCAATCAAAGCAAGCGATGGCTGAGGCAGCGGACAAAAAATAATTGAAGCAGTGGTTCTGACTTACACGTTTAGCTAATTATGAAAAGTAATGATTGCAGTGCATGTGGACAGCATGGCTTTTAATTATTATTTAATTAGCAGATGGATTAGTGAAGACCCTCAGATGTGCATGCATGACTCCTATTGACTTTGGGAACCATTTTAAACTCACCCTGAAGAGGAGCAGATGGAGTTTGCCCCTAATGTCGGATGTTCATCATGTCGATACAACCCTTGTGCTGTGAGGGACCAAACTGCACCAAGGCCCTGGAAACTGGACTGATGCCTTTCTGCCAGTCCAGCATGCCCAGGCAGCTGGACTGATGAAGTCCCGTTCATAAGTTCTGCCCCTGAAATTTCAGATGAGGACTCCTGAGCTGCAGGGCACGTGAGGGGAAGGGATCGTTTCTGAGCTGCAGACCCCAAGGGTGGGAGGAGGTAAGGGAAAGGGCTGTGCTGTGGTAGTCTGTTGTTGCAGAATGGCTGTGTGATCATGGCCATGACTCCCTTAAAGATCTTTGTGAAACAAAGTTAGCGTAAGTTAGCTGAAGCAGGCCTTGCAGCTATGCTGAGGCATGCTGATAAGGAAGCTGAGAAAAACACTGACCTTGTGCCTAATGTTGTAAATAACTTTGAGGAATTCGCGTAGACAAGAGAGGAAAAAAAAATATGTAGCTAGCTATCCGCAGAAACCCCAAGTAGGAGGACGTATGAAAATGTAACCCTTTAGAGCTTAGCCAATCAGCAGATGACTAGTAGGCATAATTAACTGGAACTGTATATAAGACATAATCGCGCCGTAATAAATCCAAGCTTGCTTTATCACTCATATTGAGTCGGCCGCGTGCTTCCCCTCGCTCGTCGCAGTTGCTGCTTTCAGTCCCTGCCAGGGGAGGGAGCCCAGGTTAAAATACATCAGTACATAGCCCAAGGACTCCAAGTCATCTCCGTGAGATTGCTCTACAACAGTATAAAAAAGTGGACTCATTAGGAGTACTGGAAAAACAAAAGACTGTGCAACAAGACCGTCATAAAAAACCTTTGAAAAACAAGGGATAGCTGAGTTACTATGCCCACGATAAACAGTACAAGAAAAAGCCTATCACCCTTGCAATTATTAAAAAAAAAGGTGCTAATTCCTGAGAATTACAGTCGGACCAATTCCCACCCAATCAAGAGATAAGAGGCCAAGCACACTGCGCTGTTAAGTGCCATAAATAAGGATCATACTCTATGCCTCATTAAAGCAACATCTACTTGTGCTAAAATTAAGTGCATCGACACTTTCAAAGTTTATTTATTGCTTTCTCCAGCTCGCTGATTCCAAGATGCGTGTTGATGGATGCATAACAGGCGGCTCCTGCTAAGTTTTTATTTTCACGATATGGGATATGTTGGTGAGTTTGAGAGTCTCGCTACTTCTTTGCTAACCCAGAGTCTATTATGTAGACAAGATTGCCTTTCTTCCCAAGGCCCATTAAGTTGTCTGGCTTCACATCTCAGTGGATGAAGTTCTCAGAGTGAACGTATTCAATTCAACTAATCTAGATAAAGAGGAAAAAAAAACCCCAACAAACCATAAATCACTCGAGAGAGACTAGGCATACACTTTTTTCCGTATAAAAACACTAGCAACATTGTCTTAACGATAAAAGAGGTAATGAAACTTTTTATTGTAAAATGTAAGGGCATTAAAGAGAACATAATTCGACAGACAACACATAAACCTCTCCAGCTCTTTCCCCGTGTCTATTTTACATTTGTTTCCAAAAACTTTCTCGGGCGAATTTCTTTTGTCTTTGAGCAGTGCAACAGACGGTTTGCAAACAGCGCAAGTCTGCTTTTTAGAAATCAATTAAAACTTTGTAATCACTTTAGATGGGGCACTTTGTATTTAAGAGAAACAAAACCAATGTTGAGTCTTTTCTTTCATGATAACAGGCCTATTCACCTCTAAATTACAGAAACAACGTATTTGGTTCTGACCTCTCAAGGAAACTGAATATCCCAACATACTGCACCGTCAAGATCAACAAAGCAGGTTCCTACCATTTGGTCAGCGAGTAATAGGACTGTCTCGAGACTAAATTTCCTTGAACAAAAACTGAAGAGATCTTCAAGACTCGGTCCAAACGGCTCCATCCCCATTCCATTGTAGTCCCCTTCAGCTCGACACCACTTAATTGTGGGAATGCACACTAGAGAAAAAGAAACAGTTTATCCAGTATAACAATTTGATTTATATACAAATCTTCAAGGCTCCTAAGATGAATTCTAAGAGGGTCACGACTGTGACTGTTTGTACTCACAGTGAAGCTCAATATTTGATGCAACCGTCAGCCAAGAAAAAGGTGAAAAACTCACCATCGCTGAACATTTCATCATCTGTAAGCTGCCCACCCTTAGCATAAAGGACTCCAAATTTAAAATTCACAGGTCCCTGAGAAATAAAACCAAATAGTACAGGATAAACAGACAATCAAACAAAAGACCTAAAACAATGTTTCCTCTAAGGACTTTTTTATACATCTTTTGTATACGCCCTACACACGGGAATATACACTTCATACCAGCTCTATTGCATGCTCAAGTAGCAGATACCTAATAATTTACTTTTGATCACAGATTATGAATTTTATGATAGCACTAAGTTGCTCATCTATTAATAGGATATATTATGCCGGTGCTTTAAATGATTTTCGATCTCATATTTGCACAGAAATACCACATTTTTTTACTGCAATAAGCAATCGATACCCAAGTTGTTATAAGTCACTAAGTAAGTGCTAGGAGTGAAAAGTTTACATTTACCTCATTTACCTCTTGCTCTTCAAGAGCAAATAAATCCTGTAAACAAATCAGTATCTTTAGCACACTGGTACTGAAGACAGCACAAAACCCCCTGGAACATACTTGTATATTTGTTTAATTTCAAAGTAGCCAGTTCAACCGATAAAGACAGCTTATTTTGTAACTGTAACCCTACTCCTCATTACTATCCTGCTACCGAAAGGAACAAACCACTAGCATTTACACCTAACGACTTCTTTTTCCAGAAAAGAATAAAAAGCCACAACCAAACAAAAAAAAAGAAGTCGCCTCCTACCTTCTGTATCTCAGGATGAAAAATTTCCCTCGGGCTCTTCCCAAATTTGTCAAGACTCACAGCACTGAAATGCAAACGAAATACTGCTTTATAGGAGAGCAAGTATACATTTCAACATTAAACTGCTAACTGGCTGTAGTTAGAACCGATTTCAAAAAGAATTGTTCAAAGAGCCTTGCTGACATGGAATTTTTTGTGGAAGAGCCATTTATTTCCCACAATACCAACCTCTAAGACTTCCTAAACTTCTTTTGGATTTTAAAAACAGAAATAAACCTGATCTCCGTGCAGGGTCCTAGTTAAGTGTACTGCATTTACTTGTAAAGCACAGAATTTTATTACATCATCCTTCACTTTGGCTTTATACATAATCCTTGTGAGCATTTTAGGAAGACTCAATAACCTATTCCATTTCATAAGCTTCTCTTCTATCTCTTTTAAAATAATTCCGGCATGTCAAATGAAAAACGAGTCGTTCAGCATCAAGTTCACACCCCAAAGATCCACAAGCAAGATCAACTGCCTCAGTCAACAGAAATACCTAATTTATAGCATTTCTTCCTAACTCATGTGTCTACATGACTATTATTTTTGCCCATTTTTTCCCTAGCATGAATTTCTGGAGCTGCGCAGCATGCCACGGAGTGCCAAACGCGGTCTGTCTGAGGCACAACTGAGCTGACACGGAGGTCACATCTGATGCACCTTTCCATCATTGCTTATGCTAGGTCACCATGCGGACAGGAGTTCCCATAGTTCCCTTTGAAATTAAAATGCTAGACTTAATTTACAAAAAAGCAGGTTTATCGTGTAACTGGAGTTCTTTGAGATAGTCGGTACCTAGACTCACGCTGGCTGTGAAAATACTTTTTCTTTAACCGACACCACAGAACAAAATGCTAAACCTCCAGGTTTTACAACAAACAAAAAACCCCCAAACAGTGCCTCTGAACCGTTTCCCTTTTCATGCAACGGGTGGAAACTTCCTCAGTAAATGACAAGTGTCCATGACCACCCAAGTGATCTGTGCTTACTGAGCAGGAAAGCAAACAATAGCTTTTCAGCTCGCACATGTATCCAAATATATACCCAAAGAAACTCCGTCAGCGTCACTTGCAGAGAGCTCTGCCATCTTACAGCCTTACCTGTAGTGAGTGCCCCTCTAGGGAACTGCAGAGCTGTGGACTCTCAGATGTACTGGAGCACATCTCTTGCCTGCCTGAAACGTTCAGGAGGCTCTCGGATATCCAGGCAGCAGCAGAAAGCGTTCTGATTTTACGGCAAGGCTGACCACACTTGCGAGTTTTCTTTTGCGTGCTCGCACCAGGAAGCCAAACCAGAACAGCTGCACACACAGCAGAGCAGTTGCTCAGCACACCTACACCAACAGAGCTCTCCTAAAGCACACCTGGAGCCATTCATACCCCAAGTCAACATCTACAGCGGAACCTGGCCACAAGCTTTGACACAATGTCATTTTGGGGTCAAACTGACGCACACCAAAAAATTAGTAAAACGCACCTCCTTCTCTGCCACGTCAGGTATCGTGCTCCTTCAGTTGAGCTGTAGCTGTTACATTATTTCCCAAATGCAAAGCCAAACAGAGAAAATAGAACCACAGCCTGCTCCTTAAAAAGCAACTCTGCACAGGCAACCGTTCATTGTGTGTGACCCAGGGAAGATGTGACCGCGGCCCTTCAAACTTTCGGGATGCCTAGGCGGGACCAAACGGTGCTTGCAAACACAGAACATGCCTGCTCGTTAAGACAGGCTGGTCAAGTTTACCACCAAAACTCTACATCACCATTTGCCAACCCTGTCCAGCTTTGGGTAGCCAGAGCTGCACTCAGATCACTTGAAAGCGTCTCCCAGTAGCGGCCAGCACTAAGCTCAGAACTGTACCTCCCTGGCGCCTACATGGGGGAAAACTCAGACTGTGCCCCCTTCTCCTTAAGGTGCCTTAGAGCCTGTGACAGGAATTTCATCCACTGCTTGGAAAAGCTCCAAGGTTGCAGCTTAAGGGAACCAGAGTTCCCTGGGTCTCAGAGTCATTCCAGAGCTAAAGTGGTGACAGACATCAGCTCTAGGTCAGATGATACATGCCAGCACTCACCACTGACCCAGGGCGGCAACCTGCTCCCATCCGCTACCTCCTGACCTAGGAAGCCCCTTAGGGAATTACAGCAGCAGTTCGCCAATGGAAAAGCCCCAAGGGCACGACGCGGTGACTCAAAGATCTGAAGTGGACCCCTTGCGCCCACAGGAACCGGTGCTAAAAACACAACAGGTGAGCGAGAGAACATTAACTGCCATGGCTGATACTAGAGCAAACCTCACTGGGCACTTAAGGAGAACAGCAAAACCAGAATAGCAGCAAAAGCCTGCATGCCCGGGACTGTAATAAAAGAAGACACCCTGCCTGGAGATTGTTACGAGCACAAGTAATACACGTCCTCTTCAGTTGCGATCCGAGTTAAGACAGACAACAAATATCGCAACACACCCGTATCGATTAGCTGCAACGGCTCGCCTCTCACCATGTCTGTTAAGGGTCGCAGGTTCTCCCGCTTGTCCCAGCTACGCTGGGCGCCAGTTGCGGTAGCTGGAGCCCAACTCAGGCAGCCTCACACAGGGCAGCCGCTGCTGCAGCACAAGCAAGCTATCAGGCTGCAACAAGGCTTTTACCCTCAGTCAGATTCTGCTGTCTGTGCTGCTTCTCCTTCCTCCAGAGGTCAGGTCAGGTCAGACCACTCCCCCTCCATCCAACCCCCTCTCCCACACTCCTCAGGGCTATTTAACTACTTCACGGGAACGAGCTACAGCTGCTCATCATCCACGTCCCTCAACCCACTGCCTTGGAGGCAAGGTCACAGCTGCATGTTATCAATGCTCATCAACCTTCTGCCTTCACTCCTCTGCACTCTTCTCCAAGAAATTCCAGGGAAGACAGTGACAGAAACCTGTGTTGGAACTAAGTGCCTGGTCAATGCCTCCAAGTAACAGCATCCGTGACATCCAGACAGACTGTGAAGGGACAGATGGATCCAAGAATTAAATTAGGGAATGAGGGAAGTAAAAGGCACAGAGAAACAGAGACCTCTGAGTTCTGGAGAGTGTATTGTGATGTACCCAATTTCTGGTTTTGTGGCTCAGAAAGAACGGAGCCCAGGTTTTGTCGCAGCAGTTATATGGCTGCAAAGGGAAGGCGAGAGCCAGCAACAGAACTCCTTCCTGGCACCTTCTGTGTGGGAGCAGCGGCCAGGCGTTTTCAGTTTCGGAGCAGGGCTCCGTGAGAGTGACAAAGTGAGGGGACTGTTTTGTGGCCGAGAAGGAAAACCATGACACCACCATACAGGAAGCAATTCCATTTTAATAGTCTCCAGAGTGCCACGGTTCGAAAGGAAGAACAATAGGGTAAGAGCACGAATATGCAGCCAATACCGACAGAAGCAGCGTTGGGAAGCTTCTCAATGTTGCTTTTTGGTATTTCACGGGGAAAAACATTGAGCCTAATATTTCTCATCTGTAGAGTTCTTGGGGGCTTTGGGGAGAAGGAAACTGACACTAGGTTGTCTGAGAATCACAGTTTACAGTTACTCATTGTCTTCTGGTCTCACAGGATGAGGCAGAGGTATAATTGATTTCTTCTCTGTATCTCTGCAAAGAGCTTTCCTCGTATCTATGGCAAAAGAAAACAATGCTATTATAAAAGACAGTCATTGCACAAAGCCACATTAAGTGACTTCTCTATTACATTAAGATCATTTTTCAAGAAGATTTCCTAGAATCCTAGAATATCTTGAGTTGCAAGTGACCCATAAGGATCATCAAGTCCAACTCCATGCTCCTTGCGGGACTACCTGAAACTAAACCGTATGACTGAAAGCACCATCCAGATGCTCCCTAAGCTCCTGACAGGTTTGGTGCCCTGACTGAACGCCCTTTCAGTGGATAAGATTTTCCTAACGTCCACCCTGAACTTCCCCTGACGCAGCTTCATTCCGCTTCCTGCAATCAAGTCTCATAACTGATGTCCTCTTCAGCAGGAAAAGCTATCTAAAGCAGTATACAGGATCCCATTCATCAACGACTATCTGAACTTGTACAGGCCCAGGAACCCCCAACACAAGAACCTTTCCGTTCAACTTAAGGCACAACAACCACTTTACCGTAAGCATCTTCATCTGGCTCTCCACTGCTAGCAGAGTAGCGCTCCGATACTGTCCGGTACACACGGGAGCCGAGCTGCTTAGACATATTTACTGCAACCCGATTTGATACGCTCACAAAGAGATCGACGAAAAATCCACCCTTTCTTTGGAAACATAAAACCAAAGAAAAACCACAGTAAGGAATAGCAGGTGCATGTATTGCTAAATAGCCCATAACTTGTAATCCGACCAAGAGCAGGTCTGACGATGTCATATGCTAATCAAACACCTTTCACACGGCAGTAACAGGTGCACTCCTTTCCCAAGGGACAAATCCGGTCTAAATTCAGATTTTATTCTATTTTTGTCACATCACCATTCTTTTATACCAGCCCGTGGGTTCAAAATTATGAACAGAAAGAACAGGGCAAGCTAAGCACTCACACAGGTCTCATATACACGTAAGAAATCTTTCATAAAAAAAAAAACAACAAACAAACCTAAAACTCCACGTTTTCAATTGCATTGGCTTAGGGACTGCCTCCTTCAATGTGTGTGGCAGGGGGCAGTGGCAGAACAGGTCACAAAGTTCAGTCACCTAACACAAGGCAGCCCTTCTCCTCACAAGCCAGATTCCTCAAAATGTGCAATTTTCCCATTTTACCGATTACAATGGGGTTGCCCTACCACCATGAGTTCAGGACATTTCCCTGTGGGTTCATTTGATGCTCAATTAAATTTTCAGCAAGTACAAGCAGCCAAGCATGACAAAAAGCAAGCTAAGGTACTGTCTGCCATACAGAATTGGTTCCAAGGCTGCCTGCAGGAACTGCAAAAAGCTCACGATCACTGAACAAGCACGCTGGAGACCCTACGGGAAAGTGTTGACCCTCCACGAAACTCTCTCGCTGTCAAGACAAGGACCTTTTTTTATACAGTATCTCTATTGGAATTCAGGCTACACCCTACTCATTCTGGAAAGTTAGCTTTCATAGAAACCCTGAGATCTTACGCCGCCACACGGTATTTTTAGTCTTGTTCTCTAATTACAGGGAATCCTCAGCGAGTCAGAACACTACTTAAAGCAAGATTCTGGGTCTCTTCCATGCAAGTCAAATACCTAAGCCATGTCAGTTGAGAGGTTACTTCTAGAAGATTAAAGATAAGCATGGTACTCACTTTCCTGAAATTTCTCCCAGTAGTTCCATCAATTTAGCAGCCAAACCCAGCCGTTGAAATTCTGGTGCAACAGAGAGCGCAGCAACACGTCCAAGCCACTCTTCCCCAGCCACAGAGCCTTCCGCCTTACCCGGTACTGCGAACATACAGAGCATCAGAGCAGTAAGGAGCACCTTGGGAATAATGCACCACACGCAGCCACACGACTTTACAAAAAACCAAGCAGTCTACAAACAAACATTGCAATGATTGTGGTAAAGGCTTAAGCAGCGACTCTACGCTATTACTCAGTGATTCAGCAGCCACTAAGTTTCATTTTGATGCAGTATTACAGTTTTTTCTTCGTTAGTGTAAATAAATAAATGGATCTCCACAAATTCATTGTTTGAGGCGTGACTGCCAAATGTAAGTTTTAAGCAATTCTCTTGAGTCTTTAACTGAGTGGAATTCACGACCGAAGGAATGGAGGGCTAGAAGCCCAAAACCCACTCACCATCCCAGCAATTACTGAAGACCTTTCGTGACTATGGGGCAATAGAGCTTGGGAAGCTTTGCCAATGTGGCAAGAGAAAGCAAAGGCCCTGGAAACACTGGACGTTGAAGGAAAAATAAAAAATAAAAGCAGGGATGGGTATATGTGCTTCATAGTTCCTCTCCTTTCTACACAGAGCCAAGCTACTGTTAGCTCATTCATGAACATGCAGACTTCCACAGGGCACTCTTATAAACATCAGGCACTGCTAAATGAGCAGCTGATGCGGTGGGTACAGAGAAACCTTCCCTACAGCAAATGCTTTAAGCTTTACCGTTAAACACTTCATTTCCTGGGTCCCCACAAAGACTTCCATTCTGTGCCCACCTTCCCAAACCCCCCAAAAGAAGGGGAATAAAAAGAACTGGAAGGAACAAATACATATACACACACACACACACGTAAAAACATGGCGAATCTCTGTAATTAAAAAAGTTAGGAAAGGATGCAATCATCCAAGTAATGAGGAGTTAACTGATCCGCTGCATCGGACAGTCTTGTCAAACTCATGCTGGTGAAACCGAGCTCATACCAGCCGGTTTACTGAAACACTTGTCTTAGCATACATATACTTGAATCAAAATGACATTCGGCTATAGGGTGAGTGCAAGAAAATACACTTTTGCATGCTACAGCAAGAGACCTGCAAAGGGCCACGGTATAATACGCTTCAAAAGAGTCTGTGGTACAAGAAATTCAGCCCCATGGGCTGTTGGCTCAAACACGCTGGTGGAACGCTCTGTGTAACTGGCCATACGCACGGTTTACACGGGGTTTTGTACGCAATGCACATGTTTAACTAGGTATTTATGGTTTAAGACTTGTTTTAGCTCCTAAGGCAGGCAGCCAGCAAAGATGTTTTCAAGAGTTAACAAGGAACAGAAATTAAAGGAGTTGCTGGTTTTCAGAAGCTGACTCATCATTGTTTTGAAAAATGGCACCATGTGGATCACTGTTAATGCGCTTGTAGACAAAGCGAAAGACCTTGGGTTGCGGGCGGCTGTGCAACTGTCTTAATCTTCTGAGGGTAGGTACCTTCTGTCAGTTGCTGCCGGGTGTCATCAACAAAAAGAAACAGGCTGTATTCTTCTGGATCGTCCACTCCATAAACTTTTCAGCACAAAGCTGACATACATCTGCGGTAGTGATACAGGGTCTTACTAGTAAGGTCTTCCCTGTACATGCACCGTTAACTTCCTGGAATGCAACACGAAGGCAGTTCTGTAGAATGAGAAAACAGACATCAGAAACAAAACCTCCAAACCTCATCCTCTGAAAACAGGAAGCTCAGCAACAAACAGCAAGCCTCGCTATGTTCTAGTTGTGAAACACGCACCAGTGATTACTGTACATTACAGCCACCTTGTGACTTGATGTTGGTGGTAAGACTGTGGCAGGCATAACAGAAATTCATAAGCTGACACCCTCCTTTCCTTGGCTCACATTCTAACCCTGCAACTACGAACAAACAGATAGCAGTCTTAAAGCCCCATTGAAAACGCCAGTGGTTTTAACGGGACTTGGTGTTTGGCCTTACTAGGAAACTAAATGCTGTGAAGCAAAATAAACATCAGAGGCAGCACACCCAAGAGATGATGCTGCAACTGCTGGGTCAATACTATTGAAGAGAAGCTTCAGACAATATGTTCATCAGAAGGAAAAAGAAAAAAACCCAACCCTCTGCCAGCAACACACAAGGGTGTTGATCCACAGGTTGCTGCACGATAAACCATTCACACTCTTTATGCTGCAGCACGCAAAAGGCAATCCATTTTCATGCAGGACATTTTCATCACGTTAACCGATGGCAACTTGGTGTCTGAGCCTGATGTAACCAAATTTCATCTAACAGGGAGGCAGAAAGAAAATTTACTCTGCAACATTAAAGCAAATCCGTATGATCATGAGGCAAAAGCTGGATCTTTTTTCTCTGCTGAAATTCACACATGTGCACAACTGATAACATAGATGAATTCTAAACAAGCCCTACAAGGAAACGCAGTTCTACCTTTCAAAAAGTATTTAAAAAGTAAAATAACAAGCAACTGGAAAAAAAACCACCCAACCACAAAACACTTTTGGACACATGAGCAAAGCAGCCTGCCATCACGTGCTTTTTTGCAAAGAAACTAACTGCAATTAGAAACTAAAAGCAGTAAAATGAAAGGAGATGGAAAAAATGACAGTAAGAAAGACCTGTTTATTTACTGAGCTGGTACTTCTGTTTGTACGCTGAATAAATTAAGCATGCTAAATCACAATGGCAAAAATGTACATTTCCTAAGAACAAGCTGTTAAAAGCTAAGACTGAGAAGAATGCTCCTATGACTTCAGTTCCAAAGAGCACTCTGGGTTTTTAATAAACTTTTGATAGCTTGCAGACTGAAACACTGGAACTTTGCAACAGCTTTTAAACCATTAGGACTGAGCAGAACTAATCCGTTTTTGTTAGCCGGTGTGAAGACAAATAAAATAAATACATAAAATCAAATCAGCTCTAAATAAGGCAACGCACACTACAGTTTCAATTTCGAACGTAGTTAACACACAGAAGACCTGTTTTTCGATGCTTCTAGATGGACAGGATTGCTTCAAGGAGAGGCTGAAGTTTGTGCAAATGCCTGTAACTCATATAGTAAGTATCAAGATTCTTTATGCAGTATCAGCAAGTTGTATTTCATCATCATCAAAATACCGGATTTTTTGCTTTTCCATCCTTTTGAGGGAGGGAGGATGAAGGCCTTTCCAGGACCCAAAAGCTGGTGGTAAGGCTGTGAGACAGCACCACAGACATGTAGCAACCACGTCCTGGTTCAATGTGGGGAAGATGAGTTGAGCTGAAGCTGTGTTACACATTCCTTGTAGGGAAGGTGCTTCGTTTCAGGACTGCAGATGTGGAGAAAGGAGATGGAAAACTGGCATTCTGGGCAGGCAGCAAAGTGCTTGAATTTGTGCCAAGCCTAGCCTGGAAGTGGAGCGACCTTACTGATTTGAGGCTCTCTTTCAAAGAGTCAACAAAGGAGCAGCCCTGGACACACCTGGTGCCAGCTCTTCCCGCGCTCCCCTGCATCTTCCAGCATGCAGCACAGCGTCCAGCTGTACAGGCAGCTTGGCTGAAGTTCAGTTGCTGAGGAAGAGAAGGTGAAACTGAATACAAGATCCTGCTGAAAAAATCTTCTGTCATTTAGTCATCCAGCAGAAATACAAAGGTGATTAATTTTCCTATTAAGTGTAATATTTTGCTAGAAAGAACAAAGACTCAAGCTACTTGAATGTGACACCTAACTACAGGTAAGCAGAATATAAAATGGATCCCAGTAAGATGGACTAGCTTTGTGCACTGGCCACAGTTTCAAATTTCTGTTCGTCAGCTCTCCTCTTCCTAAGAGAGGCAAATTGTGGGAGACTGCTGCTTTTCCCAGCTCCTTCCTGTTCAGTGATGTGCCGTGGCTGTTTGCACGGACACTGATAAAGCAGAAGGAGCCGCAAGTGAAAGGTTTAATTACCTCCTGATGACCCCGTACCTTCATTTATCAAGCTCTTAGCTACATCATAACTTATTGACGGTTGTCGTTAGCCTCTCCAGCAACTTTGCACTGTGGTATGAACTGTAAACAACAGGACACAAAGGAGTAAATCCTTTCTTCTCGATTCCAACATCCTCCTTGCTTCAGTTCGCAAACTGATGCATCTGGACAGACAACAGCATGCCTACCTATGTAACAATCTTTTCCTATATGAAAGGCATGCGGACTTGGTTTTAAAAGATAAAGTAATCCCGACTGTTTTGTTATTCTTCAGTTGGAGTTACTGCCCTACTCTGAAAGAGCAGTAAGAAATGGGAGGGGGGAGAAAAAAACCCACAAAACAAACCACAAACATGAAGACATCCACAGTATAGAACTCTACTCCTTGCTTAAACTTTCGAATTGTAGGCAAGCTTTTCTGCCAGGTCTCCCCTCTATTACCCACGGTAAGCCACCAATCGCTACTGGGGAGTTGTGCTGATTTATACCACTGGAAATCTGGGTTTGTTCTTTTTAACAGCAAAGCGTACAAAGCAGCTGAATCTAAAATACAATTTGGTCTGTCCTCACTCCGCACGACTTAAATACAAAGGACAGTGGGAAAGCTCCATTATTTAGTGTTTCCTTTATACCATCATAACCACACTCTGTTATGAAGTGGAAAGACTTTGAAACAGAGGCAAATTTACCAGCCATCTTCTCAGCACTGCTTCACACCACTCGTGGCCTCAAGGAAATCATTATGAATCATACTTCTCAAATGGAGATTTCCAACACAACAACCATCCCCTGGGGGGGGTTCTCTTCAGCCTGAAGCTCTACCTGAAAATCATCAACTGAAGGCATTGTTCTGTTAGTTGTCCTCCTCTTGTGCCATTGCCGGAGAGTATCTCTAGCTTCTGAACTCAGCAGCTGGGCAGCCTGGTCTTCCTGGAAGTTCTTGATCAGCAAAAGTGCTCCATAAGCACCTATAGCCTCCTGGGAAGGACAGCAGGGGAAGAACAATTCAGAGTGGTCACAAACACCACGCCAGTTCCAACTGGTCACAGTCAAAAGTACAAACGATTTCTGGGGGTTTTTTAATAAATAGACGCACACATACACGAAAGTCACTGCATTCTATGGCCAAAATATTTATACGTAAAGAAAAACAGCTTACTGGCCTGCAAAATACTGGACGGTGTGTTCTCAGCTGCTAAGAGGCATGCAGTGGTTGCCTGGGCTCCATATTACCAAGGGGTGCAATAGTATCTACCTCTGGGTCCGCTAGCGCTGGGGGTGGCCGGTTATTTAAAGGACCAGTGTCACTCCTTTACTCCTGAGTGTTTTTACAAAGGTGGAACATGAGTTTTCTTCTAAACAGTTTCCAAGCAGCCATTTGTTTTCTTCCTGAGCTTCAAGCGGGTATCAAACAAACACAGCTGTTTAAACGACATAAAAGACCATCTACCACTGCTCAGGAACTTAAAAGTGACTCCCTTAGCGGCAACAAAGCAATGACCGAGCGTGTGATTTGTACCTGGAAGCATCCCAAAGGTTTTGCTTTTGTTCTTAAAAGGCAGGCTGTGTTTGTTCACCTAGGTCCAACACTACGTCCAGCTAGTTCGGGAGGCAGCGTGTACAGCTCTCCAGACTTCACCTTTATTACATGAGTGGAGAACAAAGTACAGCCACAACAGAGTTGCCGATGTACAAAAGGAGCTGCAGGTCACAAAGGAAAAGGACTCTCAACAGGGGCAACAGTCCTCAGCAACCAGGAGAAACAAAAGACAGGCTATCATTTATTTCTCTTGCTCTTTAAGTAAACTATTTGAGTGGGAGCGTTCAATCAAGAGGCAGCACGGTCTATTTGTGGAGTCATTCAGAGATGCAGTCTATGCTCACAGTAGTTCTTTCTGTATTACCGACAGCATCCTCTCGCTTTCAGCTCTGTGACGAGGTCAATACGTGGAAGACACGCAAGACCCACCAGACAACCTGGACAATACATTTACCTTTGAACCACACAACCCCAAAGCACTAAACAATTTTTCCTGCACCGTACAGTTTAACCAGTGCCACAGACAGGGCCAGCCAATAGATGAACGACTTCTGCTACATTAAAAACGACACGACTTAACAGCCCAGTAAATATTTCTGCCTTTCGAGCGTGTTGATGATCTCCAGCTTCACATCTCAAGTATTTTCTGTCCTAGGATTCCCGAACGATGCACTCCGCACACAAAGCAGGGAACAGACCAGTACTGAACCGGAGGAAACCCGACACAATTCTGTCATGCGTATCGGCATGTAAAAGGATACAGCAATTTCAGCAACCCAAGAGATGGCAGAAATGGGACATATACACCTATACTTAAAACTCACAGCTCAGCTTGGTCACAAGAACCTTTGAAACTTCCTCATAAACTGATAGATTCTGGGGCCTACCAAGGGCTGGCAGAATACCTCTTTGTTAAAACCACCACCGTGAAAACAAAGGAGGGAGATTTCCTTGCCTCGAGCGGACTTCAGCCATCGTTCAAGAGTGCCTTAAGAAACATATTCCTAGGCCTCATAAAAATACTCTGTGAGAAGCAAGTATCGGGCATAAACCAGGATCATTAAGGGGGGCAACATTCTCAAAAGCACTTTCCCCAGAGGGGCAGAGAACTCCCCCAGAAGTTTTTACAAAGCACCTAACCCGGGTCCCACTCCAGGTCTCACCACTCAGTTGAACGCTGCAGACCCATACATACTCTCGGGACATTTTCAGGCACAGGAGGATAACCACAGCTGGCACCTGCACAGCCTGTGTTTGCTTGCTAAGTCAGGACGCCTCCTCCTTCTTGGCGGAAAACAACACACTCCCTCCTAAGGCAGCATATACGTCGGTAGATTCCCAGGTCACTTGGGGCTGTAACTCTGCAAGCTAACCAGCCCTCACTTATTCTAAGGTGGACACAATTAAGAGGTTCTCTTGTTACACTACCGACATCACCGACTACATGACTCCGTCAAAAGGGTTTCTACTCAAACGAGGTGAGGAAGAATCCCCCTTCCCCAGCCCTTCACACAGTTCTAATAGAAATAAGTCGATTACCTTCTCCATGCAGCAAAGATGGATCCAGCAATTCCACCATGTGTTCAGTTTCAGTATCCAGCTCCAGCATATCACCCTGGGCCAGCACATATGTCAACACAGGCAAGAAGTCATCAGCTCCATACAGCCTCCCTGGGTCAAAGAGAACACAGGCAGCGATAGACAAATCACACCCTTTGACCAGTTCCGGTGTTTGAAAGGAAAGCGTTATTTTGCTGCCTTTACTGACCAGTACGTTTGTATTACTCTAGAGCCTCTCGTTACAGATGTGCAGCAAAGAGAACAGCATCTGCCACTTGGTGGGCAGCGTCCAGCTTCATCCTGTACTTCTAACGAGCACAAATTGGATGATGCAGACCTTGAGGCACGCAAGGGAATTTAAAGACTGGGCTCACCTTGGCGTCAGCTCAACTGGTGAACTCACAAGAGGCAGCCATGCCAGTCTGGCCTGACCTCCACCCGCACTTCTGTCAGTGGCTAAGAGAAAATCAATGGGCATTTTCTTTATACATGCACGGATGACGTCCCCCTTCTGGAAGGATCCAGCCACAAGTACCAGTTCCTGAGTCCGAAACCCAGCAGAGAAGCCTGCATATAAAAGCCTATTAGATTTTACATGAAAACTCTGCACATTTCCTTCACGGAGCATGGTTAAAAACACCAGTGAGCAAAGCCTCACGTAACTCCCAACTAGCTGGTGAAGCATCATCGGTAACGACAGCACGCAACACACAGAGGCTCTGCTGTACCTAGGTCTGTATGTGTTCCTCTTACTTTTACCGCATTTAAACTTTCTCTTTAGAAAACGCTATGTGGCTAGATCTCTGGGGCTGGCCAAACTGTCCTCATTGCAGAAGCGGTGCGATGGTCACTTGAAACATCAAGATCGGGAGCCAATTTAAACTGTGGCGAAACTCCAGAGGACTGAAGGGCTGATACTGAAAGTCAGACCAGCGAAGACGTACCCTCCAGGTATCGCACTGTTATCTGGCTGAGATTACAGGACAAAGCAGGTACTGGAAACAGGTGCTGGCTCGACGCGACGCCACGTTTTAAAACTCTACACGACAAAGCAAGACAACCCAATTTGCTGCATCTTAGCCCAAGCCCCTCAGTACAGTGGTTCACCAGAAGCCTCTCAGTACTTTTCTTTTGCGTGTTGGGAATACCTTACTCAATGTGATAATACAGTATGGAGAAAAAAACAAAGTTTACATCACTTTGGGCAAAGATTCCTATATCCATTTTAAAATGCAGGATTTTGCACAGAAATAAACCAGGTCTAAGCTCCTGCCCAAATCTTGCCAAAGTGCTTGGGGGTCTTTTACAGCCTCAAGCTTTCACCATTCACCTCAGATCTCAAAAGAAAGCAAGCATCCTGATCGGCACAGAGCCCAGCTGCAGATTCAGCGCTTGAAAGAAAACTGCCAACCACCTGCAGCAGCTTATACTTTCTTAGAGAAAAAAAAAATCTTCCACTACCACCAGCATTGCTTCACCTTAGCTCGTGACCTACCACAGCAGTGTATGATAAGACATCAGGCAACAGAGCTGCACCTATGAATTCATACTGTCCAGCACAGCGTTTTAACTGTGCCACTGACTAATCAAGCGGGTCTTAACTGGTCTGTGGTTCCATTTCACCATCTAGGTTTCAAGGTCACTTTGGGACTCCTGCTACAGTGTAGAAATAGATGTTATTTCTCTTGCAAAAACACAAAGAAATTGTCCAACGAGAACATTCAGAGGCACAGCAAACCCAAAACACTGCATCAGGGGCTGCTTTCCCCCAGCCATTGACACAGAGCCCTTGTAATTGTCATATTGCACACACACTGCTGAATTACTGCAGCTAGATACTGGGTGTATCCTTTATTACGATTTCCAGGAAAACACTAATTTAGAACCAGTGTCAAATTCTAGGCTTACAGGACAGCCTTTCTGACAGCCAAATTCAAATGCCTACACTCAAGCAAAGCTGGTGGCTGGGGGGGGGGGTGTGTTTAAGCTGCTTCACAACTCTGCTTCACACTGAATGTGTAAGATGTGCTGCCAGATGCAGAGAGATCAGGAAGGAAGCAGAGAGGAAGAATCCCTCTCAAAAGGGCAAGGAGATGCTACAAGAGCTCCAGGCGAAGGAGACAAAGCTGCAGAATCAGGTGGTCTCATTTCCTCCACCAAAACACAACCCCAGGTTTAGAAAAACAATGACCTTGAACCACAAGAAGCACCATACCCGAGTTATTCTCCATAACAGTATAAATCAATTTGCAAACTCTCAGCAGCAGTACGACTTTCTTTTCAGGCGAATACATTTTCTGCGGGGTCACAAACTTTCAACATCCACGTAGTCTGGTGTTGGAACAAACACGCCCAGTTCCTGAGGATTCCTCTGCCGCACCACCTGAAGGTTTTCCTTCGGTTGTTTCCAAGAACCATCTGCAGTATGAAACTCTTTCAACATCGCTTCAATATGGCTCTTCAACGGCTTCAGAATGCACTTATGCATGGCCTTCTCCAGGACAACACCTGCAATGGGAAAACACAAGTTGAGCTGTCTTCCTCCTCTAGAGCAGAGCCAGCAGTAACATAACCACTCCCAAGAGACAGTGCAGAGCAAGACCTACTTGCTAAGGCTTAGTTATTATAGAAGCTGAGTCTCCAGATGTTTGTCAACAAGAAAATAAAAGGCAGAACAGAATCTGTATTCCATTTTCATTTCTGACAACGTGGGAAGTACAAAAAAACCCACAAAGGCAGACTACAGATTGTCACAACAACAACAACAACAACCACCAAAAAAGAAAAAAAAACCCAAAACAAAGCAGCAAGCAGGCAGCAGCTCCAGTTAACTTTTTCTTCTGTTGGCCAGAAGTGCCCCAGTTTTATTTTACTTTGAGCTTAGACTTTAATTCTGAAACTTGAAGCATAACACAGTCAGAACCCTAACTTTTGTCTGCTTTGGCATCTTTTTTTGCATGGTTTCCATCAGAAACTCTAACTCACCCAAGGTCTCGTAAAACTTGGCTCAGCTTTAAGATCTTTATGATGCTGGACAGATTACGGGCACTAAACTATAAATGAAGACCAAGCTGTGTTTATCCAGCTTCAGATTTCATCATGCAAGCTTATATACAGCTCTGTCATCAAGTCTGAAGTTCTTTGTTTGGCAGTAGTGTGCACATGGCACAGTAACCTCTCAGTTGTTTTTCTTTTATTCTTGTTTTACTCCAGGTTTTCTTTAACAGTCAGTCTCCATTTCCAAGGTACAGAACACATCAACAGAGAAAGCTCTTTGGTAAATCCTTCCTTTGAAAACCTTTATAAGTGAATTTCCTCTTCCACTCAGCCTCCCTACGACAACATAGCTTACATTAATAATTAGCTTATATCCATTATTTGTACTGCAGCGAACCGCCACAAGCACAATAGAACCCAAGGACCCTTCAGCCTGGCCACAGCACAAACACCCTGGCAATGGGGCAGGACCAGAGCCCAGACTAGGCAGATGTATTAGGGGAGCACAGGGACCGAGAGGAGAAAGAGGAGAGGCCGTGTCGCTACTAGATCACACATTTGTACAGGCTAACAGTGGACATCCCTGCTGCTAGTGGCAACTCAAAGTTTCGTTAAACCTCATGCCCTTTCCAGGTTCTTTCCCTGTTCTTACATGTTTCTCCTAGACCAGTCTCTTTTTTTTCTCCCCCCGGCCTGCCCTTTTTGGGGGTGTTTTTTTTAGAAATGTCAGGCTCTTCCTAAGGCTTGCGATTTACACACACACACGCTCCCCTCCAAATAAACATTACCTACTACTTTTGTTTTCTTGCTTTTGCTTTATGTTTTCATTTATTTTATCCCTGTGTTCAACCAATTTTCCTTTTGTGCCTTCAGACTGCTCTTTCTCATACAAACACGCCCTTCACACACTCCTCACCTTACGGTGTCTTTGCTTCACATGTAGCATTTATTCTGTACTTGTCTGGCACACAATTCCCGAATGTCCAACCCTACTGAGGGCTCCCACCTCCCCTGCCCCAATTCTGCTGGGGCTTTGGTAGCTTCTCTTGCTATTTTCCCCTTCCGAGGTCCTGACGGAGGTGGCAAAGCCATGTCTGCTTCATTCCCAGACACTTCAAACACATCTAGGTGCTCTCTCATGGAGCCTGCAAAAAGGTGGAAAGAGTGAACGTGAGGAGCAGCACTTGCCCTCTGATCTTCTCTTTGTCTATAGCCACCAGTAAAGGCATAACCAGTCTGACACATGGTCTTGATGGCCTGTCACACAGCATGAAGGGCAGATCTAGCTTCCCACCAGACCAGAGCCACCAATTATACATAACAAGTGGCAACATTTCAAATGACTGATCTTGGTAGAACCACACAATCACCATTGACAGCACTACCAAACCCAGCCAGGAAAGCAGAAGCTTCACCCTTCTGCACAGTGACAGAAACTGCCTCTCCCTGCTACCAGAGCCATCCTCAGGGCTCACAGGGCAGAAATATTTTTCCACCAAGAAAAATGCACAAGTCTCACCCATTGGTATGTTAGCTAGCGGAATTTCTAGAGCAGGAGTCCTCAAACTACGGCCCGCAGGCCAGATACAGCCCCCCAGGGTCCTCAGTCCGGCCCCCGGTATTTACAGAAACATGCCCCCCCGCCCAGGGTTGGGGGGGGAACCAAGCAGCCGCAGAATCTGCCTGCCACTTCATCTGCACGCCAGCCCCCTGTTTAAAAAAGTTTCAGGACCCCTCTTCTAGAGGGTACACATAGCTCCTTGATAGCTTCACTGATTTTTATTTTATATTCTTTTTTTTACAGTTCAGCTTGCTTCCTTTATTTATACTGCCTGTTCAGTTTTTTTTAAAAAGCGAAAACGTGAATGCTTTTGTAACTTCTGGAGAAAGGCTAACATGTGGCAGTGGCACTACAGTCAGAATTCAAGTACCAAAACCACGGCGAAGCTGTGCCTTGCCAAGTGACTTCCAAAGCAGGCTCTCGAGCCTGTCAACAAGACAGTCAAGTCTGGAGTCCCAAGGGAACTCTGCGCCAGCTCTGGCAGTGCGACTGAGCTCTCTGACCAAGTACACTGCCGTCCAGAAATGTAAGGGGGCTGAAACCTCAGGCTCATTTACAAACTAGAAAAATGACGCTACCTGACTGGACGCGCTGGTTCAAGCGCCCAGCAGGCCCGGCTGCGTAACCACGAGGCACCAGCAATTCCTCGCGCTTGCCCTTTGTAATACTTTGTACAGAAAGACAGCAGCCGCGGGGGCGGGGGGGAATTTCCGCCGCCGGCTTTCTTTTTCGTCGTGCCCGCTCGCAGGGGCTGAAGAGGCTCCGGAGCCGCCCCCCTGCGCCAGCGTTACCGCAGGCCCCAGGGCAGCCCCTGCGGCCCCAGCCCGCTGCCACGGCCCCGGCCGGCGGCTGGGGGAAAGACAAAGCCCCGCGCAGAGCTGCGGCGGCTGCCCGGGCACCCGGAGGCGGCGGGGGGGCGGCAGGGCGCCGCGGGCCGACCCCCCTCCCGGGCCCCGCCGCCGCTCCTCGCCTCCTCGCTGAGGCAGCGGCGCAGCTCCGAGTGAAAAAAAGGCAGCACCGCGAGCAGCCCGCTGAGCACCGCCACTGCCGGGGAGACGAGAACCGCCGGCAGCCCCGCCGCGCCCGGGCCGTCCTCCCGCCCCAGCCCGCCCGCCGCCGGCACCAGGCGCTCCCTGCCGCGGCCGAGCGCCGGCCCGCCACGTCCCCCCCGGCCGGCCGCTGCCCGACGGGGAGGCCCGGGCCCGCCCGCTCACCCAGCGCGCCGCCGCACGGCCCGGCCCGAAAGCCTTCCAGGCTCCCGGGGAAGCCCCGCACCGCCGCAGCCGCGCCGGGGCGCCGCGTGGCCGGAAATTAAACCCGCCTTCCGGGGCCGGGCCGGGCCCGCCGCCGGCCACGGGCATGCCCACGGCCCCGGGGGGGGTTGCCCCTGTGGGCCCTGCCGCCCTCCCCCCCCGCTATAGCCCCTGTCTTGCCCCTCCAGCCCCCTGCCCCTCCCGGCCCCCCTCTGCCCACACCCGCACCCCCATCCCTCCCCAAAACTGTGCCTGCCCGGAGAGCCCCCCCCCCGCTCACTCCGTGCGCCCCCCCCCCGTGTCCCCCGCCCCCCTGCCTCCTCCGACCACCTGCCCCCCCCGCGCCCCCCTGCACCCCCGCCCCCCTGCCCCCTCAGCCTTTACAGCCCCGGTTTGCTCCCTCATAGCCCCTGCAGCCCCTCCTAACCCCTATAGCCCCCATCCTGTCCCCCCCGCCCCCTCACCACTTGCCTGCTCCAGGGGGGTGGGGCAGCCCCCCCGGGCTGTTTGCTGCTGGGGAGGCACCGGGGGGGACAGCTCGCACGCCCCCCCCCCCCGCTTGGGGTGTGTGTGTCAGTGCCGCCCCCGGCCCCCTTACCGTGTCCGCCGTCCTGGGCCCCCCCTTGCCTGGGGAGGGGGCTCGACCTGGGCCCTCTGTGGACCCACCAGCAGGAACTGGGAGTATAGAGGAACGGGCTGGGGGCACAGCTGCCCTATGGCCCCCCCAGCCCCATGGCCCCCCATGGGCTCCCCCACGAGGCCCCTGTGCCTCCCATCCACCCCAGATGCCCCCCAAGCCCCCCAGAGGACCTTGTGCCCTCCAACCAGCCCCCCAGCCGCTGCCAAGGCCCCTGCATAGTCACTGCACCCCCCAGCTCACCTAAAGGACCTAAGGCCCTTCGCAGCAACACTACTGCCCCCCCAGAGGCCCCTGTACCCCCCCACCTGCCCGCCAAGTCCCTCCAGAGGCCCTTATGCCCCCCCAGGCCCTCAAATAGCCTTATGGCCCCCCCAGAGGCCCCAGAAGCCCCCAGGCCCCCTCACTAAGGCCCCTATGCCTCCCCAGACCCCTATGGGCTCCCCCAAACCCCCAGAGGCTCCTGTGCCCCCCCCCCCCCCCAGAGCCCCCTATCCCTCCCAAGCCCCCCCAGAGGCACCTGTGCCGCCCCCCCGAGGCCCCTATGCCTTCCTAGGGGCAGGGAAGACTCTATGGCCCCTCCAAGCCTCCCCAGAGGCCCCTGTGCCCCCCCCTCCGGCACCAACGAGCACCACGGGCCCCCCCAGAGGAACTTGTGGCCCACAACCAGGCCCCAGGACACTTCTGTTTGTGGTTCTCACTTTGCCCTGGTAGCCATGTGAAGCACACCACAACAGTTGTGCTACCTACTTTCTGGGGTGAAATGGGGAGAAGCTGACATTTGCACTCGGCCGCAGCCAAAATGCTCCACGGCACCACCCATGCACAGCTCCACCAGAGAAGATGCAGGATGGATTTCTGTTTGTGGTTCTCGCTGTGCCCTGGTAGCCATGTGAAGTTGCCTTCCTCACCTCTGTGAGGAACGCGAGCTCCCGCAGAGATAACTCACCAATGTCCAGCTGGGAGACAGGTCTTCAAACCGCGTACACCTCTTCCTCACCTGGGAATCGCTCTTGGACCGTAGCAAAAGTCCCGAGTCCTGTGACCAGGAAAACGGCACAAAGGCTGACCACAGGGAAGAGCGAAACTCTATGACGTGCCAAATGCTTTCTCAGACTAGATCTGGGCACGCTTTCGCTCCTGGTTGACCAAGAAGCTGGAATTGCTGCGATTCACAGCTCCACCGACGCTCAATAGCAGAGTCTCACCTGGGTCACCAGAAAATGATCCCGTAAAGGCGGTCACGGTGAAAAACCCTCTCAGACCGTCGAAAAGTCACCTCCTCTGGGCCATGGCCGCTCTGACAGGGCTCTTCCCAAAGCAGCCAACTCTGTTCCTCATGCCGACCAGGAGTCTCCCTTTTCCCCCAGCTCCATCACAATGTACACTTTTCCAGCTGATGTCTCAAAAATCTCATCGGTTTTGATGATTGAGGGGTGGTGCAAACATCTCAAAGCCTCCATTTCCCGTCAGGCACAGGGGACGCTCACCTGAGAGCAGCTCCTGGCTGCACTGTGAGAGGGGGGCGAGGCCCGGCAGGAGGCCTCATAGCCCTGGGCACAGGATCCCTCTGAATTCAGCTGTTCCATTGCCTCAGGCAGCCAACACAGAAAATGGTGCCGCCGGGCATGCGGTGCCACGGTTTGAAACTCCAGTGCCAAGCCAGAAGGGGGGAAACTGTCAACCCGCATGGTGCTTGATGTCAGAAAGCGCTTCCTTGCCTAGTTTCTTACCCGTTGCAACTCTCAGCTACACCACATGCTTGAGGTTTTTCTGGGCTTCTCTCCGGGAAGGAAAAGGATGCCCAACTGCATGCATGCGTGTAATCACTAGAGCGTTTTGGAGTTTAAACTGTGAAAAATTACGTTTCAAAAGAGAATCACAATGACACCCATTACCACCCAAGGTTCATGCCAGATGTTCTCCATAAAGGAGGACAGAGAAAGGTGTGGCTATATTGCCCACAGAACGCCAGAATCATTTCAGCTAGCAGGCACCCTGGAAGGTCTCCCATGCCTCCTCCTGTTCTAAACAGCCACAGTGAAGGAAAGGCTCCACGGAAGGAAAATCCTTCTCTCGTCACAGCTAGGGGTGCCACCGAGGCACTTCCTGGGTCCCAGTGTTACAGAAAGAAGTCTGAAGCACTCTCCTCCGGAACTGATTCTCGTCTAAGAACAGCCAAAGGTCAGGGAAATGCACAAGTGGAAAGATGCCTGAGACAGAGACATAAATGCACATACACGTAACAGTTTACTATGAGGTTTGCTTCCTCAGGCAGCAATGTTCAAGTATCCTCATCAGTCTTCCTCCCCACCTTTATCCAGTCTTCCCTATTTCTGTTTCAAACGTCTGTAAAAACCTCTTTCAGTTTATTCTGAGAGGTTTGTTGTGCACCTCATTTCGTTCGTAGCATGGTCCTGCTGCCCTGCTAATATGGCAAAATGTCAAGAACCAACTCTAGACGGAGCCCCCAGACGTCTGGCCAACAGCTAAACTACCGAAGGTCTGGCTTTTCTCACCAAAACAGCTACTCTCAGGACAAGGTCTTAAAAACGGAGGGCTTTAAAAACAAGTGGCTCATGTAGGTGCTCCTACGCCCCCCTGCCATGGGCAGGTTCCTCGTGAGACCAAGGTGCTGCGGGGTGGTGCGGTGCAAGCATTAGTTAAACCAGACCAAGTTTACGATGCAAAGGAAATGGTCAAAGTCCTCGGTTTGAATGGCAGAGAGGCACCTGGAAGTCAGCTAGAGGCAAGTTCCGTCCAGAGTGCCGGCTTGCTGCCAGCACCAGCCCAGGGCTCTCCCGAGCAAGTGCCAGGACACCCTGAGGACAGAGGCTGACTCAAATAACAGGCCCTGGGAGCAAGGGCAGCAGAGGCCCCAGCTGGTCAGCAGCTGGAGCGCCAGAGGCACGGGCAGAGGCCCAAGGCGTGGGCTCTGCTTGGCATGGAGAAGAAGGAGCACAGGGGCTCTCCAGCTCTGCCTGCCGGCATGGGCCTTGCCTGCACACGTCTTTCTCCCAGGATGGACCAGGCACAGGCAACCACTGGGGGAACGTGCTCAGCTTTTATTGCTCTCAGAACGTGCCCAGGGTGGAGCAGAGTCTGGCACCACAACGTCCTCGTGGCAGCTGAACGTGTTGGGCGCCGTCCATGCACCCATGCCTCGCGTGCCTCCCTGTGCCACACCCTCTGGGTACCGCACAGGATCAGGGCCAGCTGCCATCTCTGGGGACCCCTCTGCCAGCACGGCGCTGCTGCTCTTGCTGTGGCCTGATGCAAGAAGGGCAGAAAGCCTTGCGCAGAGCCCTGAGCGCCCTGCGGAGGAGGGAGGGCCGTCGCCGTCGAGCTGGGGCATGCGGGAGGGCAGCCATGCCTGTGGAAGGAAGACAAGTGTAGGCAGGGGGCTGGGCAGGTACCGGGCAAGATCCTGCCTGCTCCCCGCCACCGAGAGCTTTCCCCAGGGAGTGGTGGCCAGGGAACGGCCAGCCCCCATGCACGCAGTCCTTCTGCTTTGGCCTGGGTGCACATTGCCGGGACGGCTGGGCTAAGCCTTCCCTTGCCGGGCCAGCGCTACACTCGGGGATGTACCTGGCTCATCCTCGGGCTCATCCCTGGGCGTGGAGCAGGGCCACGTGTTATCGCTCTGCTCAGGGGCTGGCTGCCCCTCCTGGAAACCACCACGGGGGTCCTGGAACAGCTCCAGGAATGAGGGGTGGGCCATAATGCTGTGGATGGCGACGTCTTCCCCTTGGCACAGCTCTTTGCCACCGTCGTCGTCTTCCCGCTTGTCCTCCTCTATGGCTGAGTGCCCTGGCTGCTCCTATGAAAACATTAACAGCCAAAGGAGATCCAAGCATCCGTTATTGGCTACCGGGGGAAACACAGGGGCTTAGGGACATGCTTTAGTGGTAGACTACGCAGTGCCATGTGTCGGGCTGGTTAGGTTTATGGTCCCTGCAGCCAGAGGAGGGCTGTGCGTCACCTCTGTGCTGGGAAGCCACATGCACGTGGAGAGCAAGAGCACAGGCAGGGGATGGAGGGGATGTCAGCGGGCTGACACGGACAGCACCAGCCATCTCCCTGCTGCACATGGCCTGGACACTGCACCTGCCGGCCGTAGCTCGTGGTGCTCAGTGCTGGTCACGCGCCCCTGGCTCACCTGGTGCCAAGAGTCCCAGGACAAGGGAGACCCCGGGGCATCTGTTTCATCTTCTACTGCTGGCTCAAGGTGGGGTGCAGCAGCATCATGCAGAGAGATCTGAGGCAGCAATGAAGCCAGATCTTCCTCGTGCGCTGCTGGGGAGAAAATGGCTGTGCTGGCCTCTCCTTGACGCTCTCCAGACATGGCAGAAGCCGTGTGTTCTCCATCCTCACATTCTGCTGGCACTAGAGTGGCTGAGTTGGGCTCTCTCTGACGCTCTCCAGGCAAGGAAGACTCACTGTCCTGAGATGCTGCAGGTGTTGTTGCTGCAGTCACCACATGCATGGTTTGTGCTGGGTCCCGCTGTTCTACCACTGCCTGTTGGGTCCCTGAATCGCAGTCACAGCCCTGTGCAGGATCTCACTCACGTCCCACTGGTCCTGCAGAGGTGCGGCGCAGGCTGCGGGGCTGTGTGGAGCAGCCGCCTGGCTCTCTGCCTGGGCTGCTGTGGGCTGCTCACTGAGGAGAGGAGATTCCTGTGCCTTTGCCACCTCTTTTCCTATGAGAGTTAGAGGTGCACAGTGCCCCTCTTCCTCAGGAGCGGTTGCCAGGGAAACAGCTTCTGGCTCAGCATCCATGGGTTCCTCTGGGACAGGGGACATGCTCTGCAGGTCTCTAGCTGTGTCTCCTGCTGCCCCTCTGCCTACACTGCTCAGCCAGCAGGGTCCATCCTGGGGAACAGCGTGGGGGTCCTGGAAGAACTCCAGGAATGAGGGGTTGACCCAGATGCTGTGGTTGATGATGTTCTTATCTTGGGACAGCTCTATCATCGTCATCTTCCCAATTGTCCTCCTCACACATGAACCCTGGCGCATCCTATAAAAACATTAACAGCCAAAGGAGATCCAAGCATCCGTTATTGGCTACCGGGGAAAGACATGCGCTTAGGGACATGCTTTAGTGGTAGACTACGCAGTGCCGTGTGTCGGGTTGGTTAGGTTTATGGTCCCTGCAGCCAGAGGAGGGCTGTGCGTCACCTCTGTGCTGGGAGGCCACTTGCATGGGGAGAAGAAGAGCACAGGCAGGAGATGGAGGGGATGTCAGCGGGCTGACACGGACAGCACCAGCCATCTCCCTGCTGCACACACCCTGGACACTATACGTGCCTACAGTACCTTGTGATGGTCCGTGCCCGACACGCACTCCAGGCTCACCTGGTGCCAAGACTCTGCAGACAAGGGAGAATCCATGTAACCTCTTTTATCTTCCCCTGCTCGGTCAAGGTGGGGTATGGCAGCATCATGCAGAGAGATCTGAGGCAGCAATGAAGCCAGATCTTCCTCGTGCGCTGCTGGGGAGAAAATGGCTGTGCTGGCCTCTCCTTGATGCTCTCCAGACATGGCAGAAGCCATGTGTTCCCCATCCTCACATTCCTCTTGCACGAGAGAGGCTGTGCTGGCCTCTCCTTGATGGTCTCCAGACATGGCAGAAGCCATGTGTTCCCCATCCTCACATTCCTCTTGCACGAGAGAGGCTGTGCTGGCCTCTCCTGGAGGCTTTCCAGGCAAGGAAGACTCGCTGTCCTGAGTTGCTGAAGGTGGTCTTGGTGCCATCACCACATGCACGTTTTGTGCTGGGTCCCGCTGTTCTGCCAGTTGCTGACCGAGTCCCTGGATCACAGCCACAGCCTCGTTCAGGACCCCACTCATTTTACACTGGTCTGTGTCCTGCAGAGCCATGTTGTAGGCTGCGGGGCTGTGTGGGGCAGCCGCCTGGCTCTCTGCCTGTGCTGCTGTGGGCTGCTCACTGAGGAGAGCAGAATCGGGTGCATTCATTGACTCTTGTGCTATGGGAGCTAGATGTGCGCAGTGCCCCTCTTCCTCAGAAGGTGTGGCCAGGGCAGCAGCTGCTGGCTCAACTTCCACGGGTTCCCCTTGCATAGCTGAAATGCTCTGTAGGTTGCCAGCTGCGTCTGCTGCTGCCCCTCTGCCTACACTGCTCAGCCAGCAGGGCCCATCCTGGGGACCAGCGTGGGGGTCCTGGAAGAACTCCAGGAATGAGGGGTTGACCCAGATGCTGTGAATGGTGATGCCCTCTTCTTGGGGCAGCTCATTGTCTCTGTCTTCTCCCCAGTCTTTTTCCTTTGGCAGGGACCCTGGGCTGTTCCGTGGCCTTGCTGCCCTTGCCCAGTTCTTCTTGGGGACACGAGCCGCTGCGCTTGCATGACTGCCTGTCCTGCTGGGCTGGGCTTTCTGAATCTCCGTCTTCACTGACGAGATGGCCACATGCTCCTGAAGAGCCTTGTGGTGCTCCCGCAGCGATTTGCCTTTGCACTTGTTTTTGGTGAGCGTCACCTGTGTTTTGAGATCGCGCTCTTCCCCTTGTCCCTGCTGCCCTGAAGCCACATCCCTCCTGCCCAGGGAAGCTGGCACAGAAACCCTGCCAGCAGCACCGGTGCTTTTACGTGCGTCACGCACGTGCTGACCTGCAGAGGCCTTGCCACTCTGGGCCGCCCGGACCTCCTCTGATCTTGCCATCTTCGCCGCACCCAGCCTGTGTTCCCAGTGCCACTGTGCCGCTGTCTGCTGGCTGGGTCGGTGGCTCCCAGTGCAAACCTTGTCCGGGTCCGTACTCAAAAGGTACCTCTTTGTCTCCTTCCCAGCTGTGGCATTGGCTGCAGGGCTGAGTGGGGCATGCCTCCTGCTCTGCACACTGGTGGCTTTCCCCTGCTCACCAGGGATGCCCCGAGTAGATGGGACAAGCTGTCGGTGTCTGCTGGTTGCAGTGCTGCTGGCCTTTCCCTTGCCCTGGGCAGAAGCTGCAGAGGCTGCTGCTGGCAGAGGCGGGAGCTTGCAGCAAGTGCTGGCAGCTCCTGGTGCCCGAGCTGCGTGCACCTTCTGTGGTGCTGCTGCCTGCCTTGCTGGCAGACGGGCTGTCTCCTCCCGCCTCACCCTGATGGAGGGCATTGCCACCCTGCACGCCGGGCTGTCCGTCTGCAAGAGAAGGCGAGGAGAGAGGCTGCGTGACTGTGGCCCTTCGCCCGTGCCCCCGTGTCCCAGCTGGAAAAGCCCCTGTGCCGGCTCCCCTGCCAGCCCCCAGGGCAGCACTCGGCCCCACAGGGAGTTGCCGCTCGGCTCCCAGAGCTGGCTGGGGAGTGCACTGCTCCGGCCATGGACCATCCTGTGTTTTAACCATCATTATTTCAAAAACACCAGCCGCCTTCTTAGGGTCGTCTCGGTAATTTCCTGCAGTTGCTTTGCAATGCTTCAACTCTGTTCTTGAAAACGGGACCGTCACCGTAATGGGTCCTTCATTTCCCACAGCCTGGCGCAGGGGAGCCTGTATCACTTCCCCTGGTTTGGCCCGCTCCCACCCTGCGGCTGGGCTAAAACCTTCTGCCCCACTAAATCGCTCTCCCTCATCACAGCCACTTCCCTGTGTGAAATGTGTGCATTTGATTCGTGTCGATATAGAACAATGCTAGGACCGCAGGATGAAATGTAACCTTCTGTCTGACAGACCCTTGTATAACCACACGCTTAAGAAAAACAGAGTGATCAATGTCTATAGTTCCTGTATCTTGCAAAGAACATCTGGCTACATACCTCATTTCTGTATCTTAAAAAGGACATCTGGTTACACACCCTGATATGCAGGCTGAGCTGCTAACAGCAGAGTGTTAAGTAAGAGAAGTTTACAGGGCGCACGCGTAAAATCTAGGGTCATCCTAAGGGTGAGCCGAGGAAGACTGCTGACTTCATCCACCGACCGCCAGACAGGGGTTAAGAAGACCCTCGGAGATAGAAAGAGCATGCGCCACAAAGTACACGCCTGTTCCAAGGACCCATTGACATAAACCGACCCTTTCTTAGAAATAGCTAGGAATATGTCTTAGTTTAGGAAATATAAACCAAAAATAAACTTTGTACAGCGCGCGTCTTGGTGGAGCGGAGGCTCCCGGCGCACCCAGCGCTGTTTGCTTGCCTCTATTTGCTTAATAAATTGCAAACTTTGATCGTAATCCTATTTTGGGACTAAGTTCTTTTCACACCTGGGGGCTCATCCGGGATGGCTTTGGTTCCTGAATTCTGACTTGATCAAGGAGGGGCGCCCCACCATTTGGTGGCTCCTTTTCGAGTCAGGTCGGGACTAACGCCATCCTGAACCTGAATAAAGGCAAGCAAAGAATTTGATTTTTTTAATGAGCTCCCTTGCTGGCTGCAGCACTGTATGTTGCCCGTAATTCTGCGTGCAAAGATCCGAACGAAGACAGAGTTGTAAGTATTTAAGGCGCATACCGTTCCCTTGGGTGGGATTCGGTTGCCTGTGTGTGTAAGAGTGTGACTGAGACAGAACTTTGTTCCAGAGCCATTGTGGAGGTCTTCTAACCGCGGTTCCAATCTCCCGCGAGGGACTTGGCCGGTGAAGGACCAAAGCGATTCCTATAGGATTCGTGGGTGGGTGGTGGGTCCTAAACCCCCTGCAAGACACTCCTACTAAGGTAACCAAGGGCTGTAGGAATTGCCACAGTAAAATTCCTAGATGGGCCAGACAAAATCGAAGACCAGGGACCACGAGAAAGGGAGCAAATTGCCAGACATACCACCAGAAAGTCCATTAGCAATAATGATTAGAAATTGGAACAACAATTCCATATTGTTGGCCCCATAAAAGGAAAAAGTAAATTAAAAATGATCCAGTATTGTATGGTAGAATGGCCAAAGGAGCCTATAAGACCACATCTCTTTTGGCCTGTTTTCGGTTCTTTTGAAGACTGGATTTGCCAGGCCTTAAATATGCATGTTAATTCAAAGGAACCTTTTAGTCAGGAGGAAAGTGATTATGCAGGATTATGGATCAGGACTTCACGTCCTTTTCCAGCCTCAATACTTACACTAAAAGCAGAAGAAGAAAAACAGGAAAGAGAAAAAGATGATAAATGGGAGCCATTAGATAACCTACCACCTCCATATCTTAACAATCCACCCCCGGCGGCAGCTCCCCCTCCGGTGGCCGTGGTATCTCCACCAGTACCACCGTTGCCCCTGCCTCCACCACCAACAGCACCGGAATTAGATCGACCCCCGGCTGCACGTATGAGAAGTAGGACTGCCGTATCTGAGGGAGCTTCTCTGTATCCCTTACGAGAGGTACCCCTCGGAGGCAATCAGGGAGGCATCGGGTTTGTGGCAGTCCCATTAAATACTACAGATGAAAGAAATGGGGACCCTGTTAGGTGATCCCTTCGGAGCAGCTGAAAAACTGGACCAGTTCCTAGGCCCCAATACTTATACTTGGGAAGAAATACAGTCCGTTTTAGGGATCTTATTTACTGCTGAGGAGAAGGGAACGATTAGGCAAGCTGGAACGAGAATCTGGGAAAGACAGAATCAGGCAGGACCCCCGGGAGACCACAAATGGCCAAATGTGGATCCCCACCGGGATCATCAACAACCCCAAGGAAAACAGAATATGAGGGACTTGAGAACATTAATCATACAGGGAATAAGGGAAGTGGTTCCCCGAGGGCAAAACATTAATAAAGCATTTAATGAACAACAAGGGAAAGATGAATCTCCAACAGAATGGTTGGAGAGATTAAGGAAAAGCCTACAAATGTATTCTGGAATTGATCCGAGTACAGTGGCCGGAACCACGCTCCTTAGATCACAATTTGTGGCTAGATCCTGGGGGGACATAAGAAGGAAATTAGAAAAGTTGGAAGACTGGCAAGAGAGAGGATTAGAAAAGTTACTTAGGGAAGCACAGAAAGTATATGTTAGGAGAGATGAGGAAAAACAAAAAGCAAGAGCCAAAATCTTTGTAGCAGCAGTAAGAGAAAGCCAGAGAAATAAGACCCCGTCTGGAGAGAGAAGGGAAAAAGGAATAGAGAAAACACCCAGGGGACAATCTTATCGAGAAAGATCCACAATTCCTGTCTGTTACTATTGCAATAAGAAGGGACATGTTCGGAAGAACTGTCGCAAGCAGGAACAGGATGAGAAAGTATTCAAAGAAGAACAGAGGTGTCAGGGGCTATATCTTCTGGGGACTTCAACATCAACAGAGCCCTTGATAAAATTATTAATCGGTCCCCATAAGGAGGAAGTTTTATTCTTAGTGGACACAGGGGCTGAAAAATCCACTATTAGAAAACTTCCAAAAGGAATAGAAAAAGGGAAGAGTTATATGTCAGTAGTAGGGGCAAAAGGAGAACCTTTTCAAGTACCTGTCTTGAAAGATGTAGAAGTAGAAACAGAGAAAAAAAATTGTCTTAATGGTTTACTTTTGCTCCCTGAAGCGGAGTACAACTTACTAGGAAGGGATCTGATTTTGAAACTAAACTTGAGGATTCAGAGTCAAGGGGACAAACTGCAGGTTAAATTTCACACTTTAACACAAGAGGATGAAGAAGCCATTAACCCTTCAGTATGGTGTAAGGAGGGGGAAACTGGAAAGATAGAAATGGGCCCCATAAAAGTGCAAATAATAGATCCGCATTGTCCCATTAGAGTCAAACAATACCCTATACCAGTGGAGGGTCGAAAGGGATTAAAACTTGTACTTGACAGACGTCTGGAAAAAGGAACTTTAGAACCACGTATGTCACCTCATAATCCACCCATCCTCCCTGTAAAGAAATCTGATGGGTCATACAGGATGGTACAGCACCTGAGAGCTGTCAATCAGCAAACAATCACTAAACTCCCTGTAGTGGCAAATCCTTATACTTTACTGAGCCATCTATCTCCCAAACATACTTGGTATAGCGTAATAGATTTGAAAGATGCCTTTTGGGCCTGCCCCCTGGGTGAGAGATCCAGAGATTATTTTGCCTTTGAGTGGGAGGACCCTGAAACGGGATGAAAACAACAATTAAGATGGACTGTACTACCAAAGGGGTTTACAGAATCACCAAATTTATTTGGACAAACTTTAGAGAAAATCTTACAAGATTTTACATTACCCAGGGAGGCAAAATTATTGCAATATGTGGACAATCTATTAGTAGCAGGAGAAACTGAAGAAGGAACCCGAGAAACTACTATTAAGTTGTTAGATTTTCTAGGAGAAAAGGGATTAAAGGTGTCTCGATCAAAATTACAGGTTGTAAAACAGGAAGTGAAATATTTAGGGCATTGGCTGAGTAAGGGAAGAAAGAAGTTGGATCCTGACAGGGTATCTGGGATCCTAGCCTTAAGACCCCCACAAACTAAAAAGGGAATTTGGCAGATATTGGGATTATTAGGATATTGTAGGCCATGGCTTGAAAGCTACAGCGAAAAGGTTAAATTCTTATATGAGAAATTAATAACCAGCTTCAGGGATTCACAGAAGATGATCACAAATTTGAGGAAATAAAAAGGGCATTAATGCAAGTGCCTGTATTGAGCCTCCTAGATCTGGGAAAACCTTTTTATTTTTTTTGTGAATACATCAAACCAGACAGCATATGGAGTCCTTACTCAAGACTGGGCAGGAATTAAGAAACCCGCGGGGTATTGTTCTAAGTTACTTGATCCGGTAAGTAGAGGATGGCCTGCTTGTCTCCAAGCTTTGGTCGCTACAGCATTACTAATAGAGGAAGTTAGGAAGATTACCTTTAGTGCTCCTTTAAAGGTGTATACTCCACACAATGTCAGAAGTGTTTTGCAACAGAAAGCGGAAAAATGGTTAACAGATAGCCGGATCCTAAAGTAGGAAGCAATACTAATTGACTCCCCTGACTGAGAACTGAGGGTAACCTCTGCTCAGAGTCCAGCACAGTTTTTGTTTGGAGAACCATCGGAGAAATGACAACACAACTGTTTAGAGGTAATTGAAACCCAGACGAAGGTAAGGCCAGATTTAAGGGATACTGAATTGGAGAAAGGAGAAGCACTGTTTACAGGTGGCTCCTCCCGGGTATGGAAGGGAAAATAAAATCAGGCTATGCAAGAATTAATAAGGACCTAGAACCTGTGGAATCAGGACCTTTGAGTCCATCATGGTCAGCTCAGGCTTGTGAGCTGTATGCCCTGTGAAGGGCCCTGGAATTGTTAAAAAAGGGGAAAAGCGGGACTATATTTACAGATTCTAAATATGCATATAGGGTGGTCCACGCTGTTGGAAAAATTTGGGAAGAAAGAGGTTCAATTAATACTCAAGGGAGGAATTTTATACATCAGGAATTAAGAGTAAGAATTTTAAGGGCATTAAGAGAACCAAGGGAGATAGCAGTGGTACGTGTGAGAGGACACCAAAAGGGATTAGATTACCAAACCAGAGGAAATAATTTAGCAGATAAAGAAGCCCAGGAAGCAGCCTTGAGGACTCAGGACGTAGCACAGGAGGAAGAAAGACAAGAGGAAGAAGAAAAGAAGTTTAGCCCTGAGGAACAAACAAAATTGGAGAGAATAGGAGCTAAGTTAGAACAAGGAAAATGGACCCTGCCCGATGGGCGAGAGATGTTGCCAAAAGCCTATGCTAGGCAAATATTGGAACATTTGCATGCACAACACATTGGGGTACAAAGGCGTTAAGTGATCATTTCCTTAAACAGTTTGGCTGCATTGGGATTTTTGAAATCGCAAAGCAAATCACACAGGGTTGCTTAACTTGTCGGAAGATAAATAAGACAGTGTTTCGACAAGTAGCCATGGGGGGGAGAAAACCAGCTTGCAGACCTTTTGAGAAAGTACAAGTTGATTTCACTGAATTACCAAAGGTAGGGAGGATAAAATATTTGTTGGTAACAGTAGATCATTTAACACAATGCGTAGAAGCTTATCCTGTAGCACGAGCTACGGCACAAACAGTGGTAAATATTTTATTAGAGCATTTGATACCTAGATATGGGATAATCCAGTACGTTGATTCTGATCAGGGCACGCACTTTACTCCCAAGATAATAAAATTATTATGTCAATCATTAGGTGTTCAGTGGGAATACCACATTCCGTGGCACCCACAAAGCTCGGGGAAAGTAGAAAGAATGAATCAAACAATAAAACAACAATTAGCTAAGTTAATGATCGAGACACAAATGCCCTGGACAAAATGTTTACCATTGGCACTTTTAAACATAAGAACTAAACCACACAGTGAGACTGGATTATCGCCATATGAAATGTTATATGGCATGCCTTATTCTCAAGGGATGCCTCTAGGGAACAGTGTAGTTGAGGATCATAGTATCCAAAAGTATATCATTACCATCGGAAAGAGATTAAAAGAGCTGAGAGAAATTGGGATGATGGCTCAAACACCACCTCTAGGTTTTGCAATGCATCAGTTGAAAGCGGGAGATGAGGTGTTGATAAAAACATGGGAAGAAGAAAACCTATCTCCCCTCTGGTGATTTGAAGAATCAGTCAGCAATATGCAGGTGGGCGGAGGTTATCTTTATTCGGCAGCGCTGGGTGCATGGGGGATCGCTCCACCAAAGTCATGCACACCGAGGGGGCTTTTCAGTCCCCCCTTTATACAAGCTACTCAGACCTATTCATTAGTTTTCCAAGAAATTGTTTATATATTCATTACAATTCTGAGAATCCATTTACATATCTCGTGCCTGCGCAATGTCCTTGAGGAGTTGTCTCTACGCAGACTCTATTCCTTAGCGGCCATGTTTAAAGTCTCCATCTTCGCCACATCGCATGTACAACAGGAATCTAAGACAAAATGTCCCTTCTAAAGGTAATCAACCCAAGGACTTAGCAGTCTGTGCATCCGTCATGTGGCAATAAGGGTCCTTGGACATTTCCCGACTTTCAACTAAACATCGGTGTGTCATCCTTTAGATAAGTGGTACAGCATTCACTATTCACTGGGAAGGACCTTTTCTTGTTTTATTAACTACAGAAACAGCTGTAAGAACTGCTGAGAAAGGATGGCCACATGTTTCGCGAGTAAAAGGTCTGGTGAAGGAGTGGAAAATAACATCGGAACCAGGAAGAACTAAACTAACCATCAGAAGAACTTGACGAAGCCTTCATCAAAGAGCATAAGCTAAGTTGCTGTGGGAATTTCATTGTAATTACTCCTGTAGAATTAAGCAGTAACCGGGAACAGTTAAGAGCCAGTAATGTATTAATGTATACGAGGATTGACAAAAAGTCGTACCCTCTCAAGCCCCTGGAGAGGAGCCGGTACTAGTGCCTGTCCGTCGTGTAAACAGTGTTGTTTATTTTTAAGGGCTAAGTGTTCCAAATGTTTTAAGTATATTACTTCCCCAGGAGGAGGACAGGAACACTATCTAAATAACAGCTTAGAGTTTCAGTGTATTCGGTACAAAGCCACCCCCCCCTTCCATAACCTACCCTGGGTAAGGTTTTATTGTTGTTGATTTAATCAAGAAGTGTTTTTAGGAAATAAGAGGCAGTAATAAGCTATCCACAATATATACCAAAATTTTTGGGACGCAGCATACAAATTATCTCATCTGGCTGTTTAAAAGAGGCGATCCCTTAAGATTAACGAAGAGGGCAAGACCGCATAGGGAACTGGTGCTGCGGCTTGGAAGGTCTGCCAAGGGCTGCAACCCCTTCGGGCTGTGACCATCGATCGCTATAGCCCTTACCGGACCTCTTCTAGTCCTGCTTGGGGTGAGTTCCTTAACCCAGGCTACGACCAACAACTGCAATCAATGTATAGTAACTACTAGAAGGGGACGGGTAAGTTCCCAAACCTTGGTGTCTCATACGGTCTATGACTGTAAAGACCAGAAAATAGGAAACTGCATTCATAACCAAACCCAGTATGCTCTGTGCAGAAAAGGTAACAGGACCGTCTGCTATGATCCAAAAGAACTCCCTTCTCAGTATCGGGTGGAAATTAAGACAAATTCGGAAGTAGGTAGATTAATTGGAACAAGTCGGGTTATAACCAATTTGAACACGTCAGTATCAGTAATCTTTGATGCATGTGATATTATAGATGATGATCCAGACACTAATTGTGGGAGTTTGGAGTGGAGACGGTACTATAGTAATCAACCAAAATACATCTGCCCCGGCGGACATCAATGTCAAATAAACCCTGATCATGTACCTAGTCAAACCGCGAGGTATCAATCGACACACCTATGCCGAAGAAGGGGATGGTCCTGTGTATGCTGGGATACTGCAGGCTGGGAGTATGATAATCCACGTGGAAGTTTACAAGCTTCAATCACAAGGGTACAAACAGACAGTAATTGTACAACCCGTACCTGCAATCTAGTAAATTTAACCTTATAAATTTAGAGATTTGGAAACAGAAGAAAGTAACCAAAATTGGACTTAAGATATATGGACCTGGAAAAGACCCGGGAGTAGTTATTAATATGAAAATCAAAGAAAGGATAAAAGAGTCAGTGCAACATAGACTGTTATTCAACTCATTTTATCATGAAATAGAAACAGGAGTAAAATATGAAATTCCCACAGTTGCTAAAAATCTATTTATAAATCTTGCTGAAAACATTGCTAAGTCATTGAATATAACTAATTGTTATGTTTGTGGTGGAACAAATCAAGGTGAACGACGGCCATGGGAGGCTATGGAGAGCAACATCAGCAATCCCCAAGCATGGGAAACAATGAAAAAGGGTAATAGAAAACAACAATGGGTACTCCAAACGAGTATAGTTGGAAGACGTTGTTGGCAAAATCTAAAAAACCAAAGGAAGACAAGTAGGCAACCTGGAGTGTGAAGGAGGTTACCTATGGAATGAAACTCAGAATAGCTGGGATAAATGGGGAAACCCACGGGAAATGAATCATCAATTTAAGAACTGGACCAATGGAACAAACACACCCAACGGTTGGCCAACTCCTGAAGGACGTTACTGGATTTGTGGCAAACTAGCCTATGCATATTTACCAAAGAACTGGACAGGATCCTGTGTATTAGGAACTATAAGACCCAGTTTTTTCCTGTTACCCAGAGTTCAGGGAGAGCGATTAGGGGTCCCAGTATACGCTGAAGCTGATGAGCTAAGGAAAAGGCGCCATAAACGAAGCTTACAAATGGAAATTGGAAATATAATGAATGGCCTCCTGAAAGAATCATTGCCTATTATGATCCAGCTACGTGGGCAGAAGATGGATCCTGGGGTTATAGGACCCCAATATATATGCTTAATAGAGTAATTAGGCTACAAGCTGTAGTAGAAATAGTTGTAAATAAAACCGGAGATGCACTTGGATTAATTGCAAAACAAAATACCAAGATGAGAACCGCTTTGTATCAAAATCACTTAGCTCTGGATTGTCTGTTAGCACAAGAAGGAGTCGTCTGTGGAAAATTTAACCTTAGTAATTGTTGTTTAGAGAGTGATGATGAAGGAAAAGCCGTAAATCAGCTGATAAAAGAAATGAAGAAAATTCCACATGTCCCAGTTCAAACTTGGAATGTAATCAATCTAGAAGGATTGGGGGGGGGGAAATTTATAGGCGGTGGTTGGCTTACTAAAATTGGGATCATTGTATTGGGGATATGTGGAGGATTGCTAATCATTCCATGTTTAACACCTTCTTTTACCAAATTAATACACTCGGTTATACAAGGGATACAAATATCAGCGGTACCTGTTCACCCAGAACCAGGGAAAGAGAAAACCCATTCCCTGATGATAATAAAACCAAAAAAAGATCCAAAATTGACACCAATTCGACAAGTGTTGACTCGACTGGAAACAAAAACACAAATCAATACCATAAAAAAGAAGATGGGGGATGGTGAAATGTGTTCATTTGCTTCGTGTCGATATAGAACAATGCTAGGACCGCAGGATGAAATGTAACCTTCTGTCTTACATACCCTTGTATAACCACACGCTTAAGAAAAACAGAGTGATCAATGTCTATAGTTCCTGTATCTTGCAAAGAACATCTGGCTACATACCTCATTTCTGTATCTTAAAAAGGACATCTGGTTACACACCCTGATATGCAGGCTGAGCTGCTAACAGCACAGTGTTAAGTAAGAGAAGTTTACAGGGTGCACGCGTAAAATCTAGGGTCATCCTAAGGGTGAGCCGAGGAAGACTGCTGACTTCATCCACCGACCGCCAGACAGGGGTTAAGAAGACCCTCGGAGATAGAAAGAGCACGCGCCACGAAGTACACGCCTGTTCCAAGGACCCATTGACATAAACCGACCCTTTCTTAGAAATAGCTAGGAATATGTCTTAGTTTAGGAAATATAAACCAAAAATAAACTTTGTACAGCGCGCGTCTTGGAGGAGCGGAGGCTCCCGGCGCACCCAGCGCTCTTTGCTTGCCTCTATTTGCTTAATAAATTGCAAACTTTGATTGCAATCCTATTTTGGGACTAAGTTCTTTATCACAACGACATAAACACAGTTCCCATTTAAGTGATTAAAAACTGATAGAAACCGTTTATCAAGAAACCAGTTTTACAGTACCTTGTTCTTTTCACTCCCGGTTGTTGCTGCAGGTCTAGAAAACAGAAATATATTTCAGTACTGAAATGCTTACATTGATTAATGAATAACACTACAGTTGCTTTGAAAACTTCATTTCAGAAGTGAATTAAACTAAAATCTAGTATAGTAACTTTGCTAGATATAGTTCAAGACTGAAACAATTATTGTGTACTATTATGTCTACTGGAAGGCTAATTTTTCCACAAGATATTAAGCAAACAGTTGAAATAACTGTTCCCTAAACTTCACGCAAAGTGACAGAAATCTTACAGCTACAGACATGGAGCTCTACGGTTACGTGCATTCCCTGTTTAATACCAGGGGTTTAGCTCTCTTCAGTACTGAGAATCCTTCTCCTACAGGTCAAAGAACTGTAATTTTGGATTCTCTGGTGTCCTGCGTCTGGCTGGGATGCAGTTTGTTTTCTTCACAGCAGCCCACACAGCGCTGTGTGTTAGATTTCTGACCAAAACAGCGGTGATAACACACCAGATTTTTAGCTAGTGCTGAACAGTGTCAACAACTTCTCTTTCTCACTTTGCCACAACCCACACAAGTAAGTTCAGGGTGGGCAAGAAGTCAGGAGGGTACGCAGCTGCAAGAGAAAAGGTGGAGCGGGGAGCAGGGCAAAAAATCCTGAGATACCTGCAGTGAAAGAGGAATTTTGCTTTTCTGTAAGTCTCTCCTCGCCCTTTTTAAACACATGTAATACTTCTATGCCTGTGCACACACTCATGTAATTAATCAGAATTTGTGCACGTGACCTCGTTGTTGACTTGGCCAGCATGTTCAAGGCACTCTAAACAAAAGTGAAGTGTTTGTCAACACAAAGCGCATCAGGTAGTGTGGTCACACGAAAGAATAAGAATCTTCATATGCATCAGATTTGCCAAAAAACCCCAAATACAACAAAAACCCCAAACTTGCCTCCAGCTCTCAGGTCAGTTTTTATCAGTAAGTTTTATTTTCAACATTCCTTATATGCATACCTTCCTTCATCCTCAGATGTTTCACTGGAAGTGCTCTCATCCGGTACTTGACCATGATTGCCACTGGAAGAGCTCATCTGCTGATGAGCCTTCTGCTTTGAAGGCTGTCTTTTACTTTCCTTTGCACCTTTGGCATTCAGGGCAACTTTAGTGCATTACACAGAAAGAAAGAAAAAAATCACCGAGTGAGTAGGTTTGCAAAAAGTATTTCTGTGAAACAGACATACTTAAGATGATGTCCAGAAACAACTGAGACGACAAATATCTATGATAAAACCACAGACTTGACTGCAAAGATCATGGAAGATGCCCAAGTGCTTAAAAAACCTGCCCCTAGGAGTGAGGGGGACACACGGAATCTGAGCTAGATCCAGGTTAAGCTGGACTATATCCAAATAGCCACGGTACAGAAAGCATCTAGAGCAGAGATTCCTTGAAGGACAGACAGGAAAAAACTCCTGCTTAGGTTTACATAAAAAGATGTGTGCCTTCTTTAGACTTTTGAGACCGGTTCGGTAATATCATCTTCCCCTGACAAAGGGCATATTAACTTAATGAAAACACCAACTGCACGGAGATCACTAAAATCACCTAGAAAAGGGAGTAGTAGCAAACCCCAAGTTCCTACTTTTCTTTTCTAGGTGGCCGTTTCCTACAAAAGTAACTGCTTTTTCCAGGCTGCTTTTCTTCCTGGTTTTGAAGATGCATTTTGCCTCAGTATTAACATGTAAATCACAGGAATTTGGGTGGGGTTTGTTTTCTTTTTTTGTCTCCTTTTCTTTTTTTAGAGCAGGCAATAAAATTGAACCTCCATCGTGAGCTTCGTGTTTTCTAAAAAGAAATTTTCTTCGCTTTTTGAGAAGCAGTGGACTACTCACTATGGCTTTCACCCCTGGGGAAACTACTTCAACTACTACAGTATTAGAAAACCTAAGACACTTACATAGCACTACAAATAAGAATTAGAGATTATTTCCTTAGCTGACCCTTTCATTGGCATTTTAATCAATTTTGAGCTCTCCCCAGATGAAAAACTCTTTTTGTTTTTTTCTTCTATAGTGTTTTCATTCTCCATTTTCAAACAGGCGTTCTTCCTTAGAGTAATCTTTTGCTTCATTCGCCAATTAGTCATGTTGCCTGGTGGTGTATTTAATTTATCCAGGCATTCCTGTTTTGCCACCGCCTGTGCTCTTGAACATCTTTCTTTGCTTTTTTCTTCTCAACCTATAAAAACAAAGTTAAGCTTCTTGTATTTCTTAGTATTTCTAGAAGACAGAAACACCACATCCAAGATGGATTGATTCAGGGTTTACCTTTGAAATAATACAAAATGAAATCTTTTTTTTAATCCATAGAGAAGCATTTTCACAAAATTACACTACAGTGTGTATTATGTCATTGAGAGTTCTTCAAATTCACTCATCATGAGAGACATAACAAAAATACAGCCCTTAGAAAGGAAACAATAGTGTATCTTAAAACATGAACAACAAAAAAGTGAAAGCATTACTGATGGACAGTTAGAAGGACTGCAGCGTTAGTTGTAACACCACCAGAAAAAAATCAAGTGGAACTGTGCTCCCTGAACAAGGGGAGGAAAGAAAAAAAAAGATCCCAAACCCACAAACACAAATGGTTTCACAGGAAAGAGGAACTTTCACAAAAGACAATGAAGACACACCATGCAGATATCACAGCACATGAATTAATAGTCAAGACCCTGTTCAGAAGCTATTTTCATTCTTTGATTCAGAATCAGAACCGACATATTTATATGGATTTCTTTTTATGGCAATGAAGTGATAACTACTTGCACTGGAACCAAGTGCCACCTGCTGTTAAACTGGAACAATAATGCATTCCGGTTTCCAAAAATGGGGAAAAAGACAACTCTCCACTGCCCTCTTTATTCACCAGTCACCTATTTCCATTAGAACAAAACCCAATTTGTAGGAAGCATCTTCCCTTCGTGACAAATAGCTGAAATGAACAGGACCATTGATCCGGAGCGAGATTAAAGAATAAAGGAGTAGCAGGTGAACTACCTCTTTTGGCAGCTGTACCTTCTCTTTCTCCAAAGCCAGGACTACTACTTGCAGCATTCCTACCTTACCCTTAAATCTTCCCGTATCTTGTTTTAGTTCTTCATCAAGATTCCTTTTCAGCATGGCACATGACTGCTGAGCATTTGCAAAAAGACTTTCCATTTCTGTTTCTCCTATTTTGTTGTCGATAAAGCAGTCCCTGGGAAAATCATCACTAAATCCAGAGTCTTTTCCAGGTTCCCTCTCTGTTACAAAAAGTGCATTTTCATCACGTGTAGAAACTGGTCTTATTTTAGGGATCATATTAGAAACGTCATCCAAAAGACTTGGGTTTTAAGCTGTATCTCAGGAAGTATTCACAACCTCCCACTGCATTTCTGCTGCTTCCATCTTCATTCTCTTCCATTTCCATAAGAGGCTTTTTTTTTCTCTCTCTCCATTTGCTAGAGGCACCTTTGTATCATTGATATTATTTGTGCAATCTTCTTCATCCGTACTCCAGGTATCTTCCGTGTTTGCATTTCAGTTATCTTGATCAGAAAGGACACCGAGACTCGGATTACAGTTTCCATTTTGGGTACTCACCCACCTAGCATAAGTTTAATATCTCCAAATTCACCTTTACTTTCTAAGTTGTTACTTGACTCTGTTGCATGAGATGAAACAACATGAGAACTCTTCAATTCATCGCTGAAGCCATCTTCTGACACTTCTTCCACAAAGGAAGTAGTTTTCCCAGCTTCTTTAATTTCACCAAACAGCTGCTTTAGTTCTGCTGTAACGTTTTGAAAACTTGTTTTCAATTCCCTTTTCGCATTTTCAACCCACATTCTTGCATACCTTTCTTCCCAAGGTTTTGAACGTAACTGCTTGTCAGCACTGTGCAATTCCTCATTTTCCAATGTAAAATTTCTGCCTTATCAGTGGGATTTTCATGTGCTGGTTTTTTCTATCAAGTTGGTAGTTTCTAAAATATATTCATCCTTAAGTAAACAGCTACAGACAGAAAGATTATCAAGAAAAAACAATACAGTTAATCGATGCAACTCCTGTTGCAAACTCATCCTATAATAGAAATAAGGCATTTTGAAAGCCATTTTTATAATAAAAATCAAGGGATACTAAATGAAAGGTTCACTGCGTCACCATCTTCTTAACAAGAGAAGGACTCGGAAACAACAGTTTCTTGGGTTAGATTTGCCTAGGCATTAGCGCTGCTTTTACCTTTTCGCCTGCTTGCTTTCTGTAACTGCCGGCATTTGTCACAGAGCATGTTTATTTTTCACGCTTTATTGCTTTAATACCATTTTTCATTAAACTGCCAACATTTTTCTCACCCACCCTCCTCCCTCCATCGCACTCTACTGTCTGGCATTGCACAGTCCCCGGCCACCTAAGCTAACCCAACGGGAATGAACATGACAAGCTTCTTACCGTTCACCACACAGAGAACTGGCTAAGGGAGGATTATTTCTTCACCCAAGCTTCAGAAACAATAAATTCCACTCCAAGGTGCAAAGGAAAGGATTTATTAGGGAAACCTGCCTGCTCCTGCCCTCATCCCAGGAATCAGGAACCCAAGCTCGCAGGAAAACCGCACCATGCCTTAACCCTACCCAGCCCCCTCAAGCCCCTGTCCCCACGCTGTTTCTCAACAGCTCCGACTGCTTCTGCCCCGTGTCACAGTCCTGCCCACACGCTCCCTCCCCACATGCCTCCTCGGCTCGTGGTGCCTTCTGAACAGGGCCTGCAGCCTTGGTGTCCCAGCGGGCTGAGACCCTCACGCTCCTCGCGCTCCCCTCTTGTCAGCCAGGCCCTGTTCTCCCGCGGCAAAGACCCCTCCGCTCACAAGAGGGAAGGAGCACCTCAGCCAGCCACCACCTGTCTCACCCTCCCCCTTCCCAAGCTCACTGGCCAACTACTACCACCTTGCAACAGCCTTAAGTCCTGCGCTTTGCCTGCTAGAATTAGGCACGTCCCTCTCTCGCGATGCCCGGCTGTGGGGTGGAAATCATTTGCTACGCTGTCCCTTCGGGTGTTCCAGAGGACGCCAGACCCCGCTGCGCAGCCCTGCCCCGCACGCCCAACACAAGCAGGACGCCTGCCTTATTCCCCTCTAGGATACCCTCTGAGAAACCCTTTTCAAACACTTCACGTGGCCAAACAAGAGCGTATTTTGCAGAGGCTGGGGAAGCCTCAGAAAGGTCACCACATTTCAAGGCGTTCTCTTTGATCTTTGTCTTACAAAGAGGAAGACCGGCATGTTTAATCAATCAGATCAGCGTATTATAGACAAATCTCCCTCTTCACTTGAACGTGCGTTTTGCACAGGCAAAAAACCCCCCATTTGCCCGCACTGTTTCTCAGCAGTGCACAAGAGGAAAAACACCGCTCAAAATTTAAGCAAACCAACTGAAACCAAATCAGTGTAACAGCAAGCATCCGGCATAGTGACAAGGACTTTACGCCACCATAAGAAGACTGTATCCAACTTTACTTCAGACTGTAATACAGCCTTCACCTACAGGACTCTCCCTTCAGCATTATTCACTGACTGGTAAGTTTTCTTAACCTTAGTGTATAGTACAACTTACTGAATCAGACTGCAATCCAAAATACTTGGGTTTACATACCCACACCCCATAATATTCAATGGCATCCTTCACGTCTTCTTTCTCAGCTGATGATGACGTATGAAAGGTAGATCTCACGTGCAGTGAAAAACCACACATTTTTATAACCAGCATGACTTAATACTACTTATTTACACCTAGAGTGCATCTTGAATCATCCTACTTGTGACAAAAATCTTAACACAAAATAAAACATCCCCTCAAATTTGTGCACTCCTAGAGAGAAAATTGTAGGACAAGGCCTCAAGGACAAGAGTCCAAGTACTGATAGCCTGATGAATAGAGACTTGTTAGAACTTGTAGGGCACAAGCCCTGGGAGCAAAGGAACAAGCTAACTGCAGGCCCCTGAGCCGTCACAGTTGAGGAGGCAACCAGACGGACAGAGAAACAAGTAGCCAGATAAGGGAACGGATGGCGCCGATATGTAATTAAGAAAGCCGCGTAGAAAGAAACTCCCTAACCTTGGAATAAAAATTATTGCTAGGTCAAGATAAACTAGTAAGTATCTATTGTTCTAACGGTGCGCCTTAAATATTAACCAATCAGTGTTTTTTACGCTTAAGATTTAACCAATCAGTGTGTAATATGTAGAAGGTAGAAACATATATAATTGTAAGAAAATCACTAATAAATGGACACTTGCTTGCATCAAGCTGCGTCCCGTCTCTTCATTCGCCGCAGTGCAGCCCATCTGTGGCTGCACAGAGCACAGGGCACGCTGGCCAAGTGCCAGTCTCCCTGTAACGTCCCTGCTTACCTGGGGGGCTTGTGGGTGCATATTTAACACACCCCAACACCCCACCCCACCACACCCCACTAATCTAGCCTAAATGCTTAAGGCAGCATCAGCCTCCTCTTTCTAGCCCAAAATTTAGGTATCGGAGCACTGTGGAGCCTCTTTGCAGCCAGCAAAAGGAACAGGCACTTGGAGAAGAGTATTATTCTCGTCCCAAGAGGACTCCGACAGCAACAGCGCTTTGAAAAGGCTTAGTTTCTCTCCCATTTATAAGAATGTAGCCAGTTTCAGACACACGCACTAGGATCCGCGAATGCCCCCTTCCGAGCTAAGCTCTTTCAGGTAGCACACGCAATTTATCCCACCCAACCTCAGCCAACTTCTCCTCCTCTCCCGCTCAGAGCTGCTCCTGCAGGCACCCTCGCTCGCTTCTGCCTCGGGCTGCCGCCGCCGCAGTGCTGGCAGACCGCAAGGAAAGCGGGCGGGGGAAACGAGGGAAGAGCAAGCGCCTCTAGTAAAGAGCGGCCCAGCCGGGGAACCGGGGAAGACGAGCAAACTGATGGATGATACAGTGCAGGAGCAGGCTGGAAACTAGGACCACGCGTGGCAATCAGTTAGCTGAGGGGAATGTGCTCGGGCTTGTCTAGACAACAATCAACATGATGAGCTTGTCTAGACAGCAATTAACATGATGAGGCCTGTTTGCAGAGCACAGGGGAGCGGGAAACGGATGGCGCCAAAGTTGGCGCCAAAGTTGGCGCCAAGGAAAAGCAACATCTTGCTGTTAATTAGCCGCCAATCAGGGATTGCCTAGTATGCAAGGCTTAGCCTCAGGAACCAATTGGTTTAAGACGCGCAGCCTTTGAAAGTGTATATAAAGTTGTGCTCCTGTACAATAAACCGACATTTGCTTGCATCAAGCTGCGTCCCGTCTCCTCATTCGCCGCAATACAGGGCAAAGAAACTCGGCAGCTCCTCCAGGACTCCCAGGCAGAAGGGAAATAAACCAGCACCATTAATTCAGTCGAGGAGTTGCTAACAAGCTACCGCCAAGGTTTTCCACTCTGGCGAGAGAATAGTCCATAGCGAGTGGAAAGGTAAGCAACGTTATTGCAAACAGAAATGTGTTTATACTTGTAATGTAGCATTTTCCAGCAGGAGGCTTCTGGGACCCGCTGTTTCCCTCCAGCTCATTCTTTGATAAAGTACGGAAATAAATATATTCCAACTAAAGACAAGTCAGGGACAACCTAGCAACTGGTTTCCATTTGGGTGGCTTCTGAGGGTATCTAACGACTTTCAAACGGCCATAGAACACTCCTAAAGGAGTTCCTGTGGCTTCGGTGAAGCAGAGCCAGGACCTCGAGCACTGAAGAACAACTAGCCTGAAGGACTACAGCAAAACTCCTTGCCGAGCCCACGTGGGAAGCAGGAGCCGAGAGATCCCTACCTGAAGCGGAGGCCCAAGTTGAGCTCCGGAGCAATGGGTTTGTCGGTGACAATCGTTGTGCCCGTGCCGACAGCCTGGACGGGGATGACGCAGGTGTGGCTGTTCTCTATGGACACCTTCACCTCATCCTCAAATCTCTCGGTGTCGTCCAAGTTTGCTATGATGGCCACAGACACCTCGCTCTCGGGGGGGATCACTCCTTTACTGGGTTCAATCCTCCAGCGCGAGCGTTTGCCAGCCTGTAAGATGAGCCAAACAGTAACTTAGGATGGAAACCATGGACCCTGGTCTCCTGCGGGATGCAGAAAAAGGATTAAAGACATGAGGGTAAAAACCACGAAGGCTTCGTTTCCCCAACTCGGAGCTACAGTGCCTGGAAACAGCACCCGTGCAGGAGCTCATACAACCTCTATTTTACCCTCCCTTAACAGACCCAGCTTTGTCCGACCCAAGGGATGCGCTACCCTCAGGAGAATGCTACTGTCCCTCCAGCCTCCCTCTTGGAGGGCACACCCAGGGAAGCCACTTGATATCTCCTGGCTTCCCGACAACGGTGGCCGGCTCTGCCATAAAGGCTCCAGGCCACAGGAAGCCAGGACTGCTCCAGTCCCCCCGCCGCAGCCACACGGCTGGGGGATACTGCTGAGACCCCAAAGAATAACTTTGCAAAAGCGGTTGATAAAACCCCAAAGTCTTCTTTCCCAAGAGTCAGGCTTCTCAACAGCCCCTCAAGGGCTGCAGCCCTCTGTTCCCACGGATCATCACCTGCAGTGAGGTGCCCCAAGGCCCTCTGCTTTGGCAAAGTCAGCTCTAAGTGTTTATAGCAGGGCAGCGAAACAAGAAGCAGAAAGAAAACCACAAGACATGTGCCCTGTGGGCATGGCCTGGGCTTCCCAAGCACTCTTTTCCTCTGGGTCCTCACGGGCCTCCCTCTACGGATGGGGCAACAGAGGTGCCGGACCCCTCCAGCCCACCTAAAGCCACATTCACAAGGTGCAAGCTCGCAGAGGAGAAATGCACGCAGTGCTCCCGGGCCAGCAGGAAATGCACTGGGATGCAGACACGTGGCTTTCAAGTGTCCGTCACAGCATCAGTGCTACATGCACCACAGTTCAGTGCTGTGTTTGGGATGACAGGCACCACTCATCCAAAACTCTACAGTACTGTCGAGAAGAGGGTTACTTTCCTTTCCTTTTTTTTTTTTTTTCCCTTTAAATAGAAACCAACGGTGTGCTCAGAGGCCTGACATGATAAAAGCAAGTGCTCGATCCAGGTGAAGTTAGCTCGAGTTTCCGTCCGGCGGGCTGGCAGCTCTGAGCTCTAACAGGACACCAGCCAGCCCAAGGGAGAAGAGCAGCAGAAAACCAAGCAGCACTTTGAAGCCACAGAAACATTTAAAATAACACTCCAAAATGACCTCTGCTGACAAGGTGAAGGCTAGCTGGAGGCCAGGGAAGCGATAACTTGCTGAGCATTCAGGGTCCCAGCAGCAAGTGTAGATGCCCCAGCTACGCTAACTCCTTAGGCTGGCTGTGCCCTCCACGTAGAGCAGGTCAGGGCTGCATGCCTGCATCCCATAACGGAGCGTGCCAAAGGCATCAAAACGATTCCAGGCACCGGCAACATTTATACACTCAGCTCCATTTAATTTGTCCTCTAGGGCTTCAAAAAAAGAGTCTTGAAAAAGCAAGACGAGACTGGGATGGAGGCAGGTGGCTGCCACGGGGTAAACACTGGGGCCTCGCTGACCACGGAGGATTCCCACCAACCCTCCCCTGTGGTCCCTGCAGCTGGTCGCCGGCCTCGGAGGCATCGGCTGCGCTGCCGCCAGCCAAGGGCTACCCAGCCAGCTCATTCACACCGAGCCAGTGGGCGTTAGGTTTTCACTGACGTTAATGTACAACTTCTCCTCCGATTCACGCTGACACCGAGCAGCTTGCTTGAAAAGGAGACCCGACAGCTCTGCTCCAGAGGTGAATCTGCAAGTCTGCTATCTGACAAAGCTCATTTATCACAGCTTGGCAACGAGCCGGGCAGTAAATTGTACCCAAGGAACTATTACTGAGGAACAATGACAGGCTGTCTCGATGGAGCCAGACTCGCAGTGTCCCAGCGTGACCCAGCGCAGACCCACCGTGCCCTGCCAGGCCAACAGCCCACTCCGGAGGAGCACGATTTGCATCGCGTCCTCCTCCTTTCCGTTAGCATCTGGTGTGGGTCCCAGGGGCAGCACAGTGCACCACTGAACAGGAGACCTGCCAGGACCAAAAGGCTCTGCCGGACCAGCTCCGCTCAGGTTTTTAGGTCAGCTTCTGCCTACACCGGTCCAGGCTGTGTCCCAGAGACAAGAAATCCCTTGGGAACACGCTAAAAGCATCCATCCCCCTGCTCTGAAGGCCAAAATCTAACTTCTGATAACATCCCTGCTCCTTGCTTAGGCTTGAATGCTCCAGAACACGATGCAATAGCTGCACGTGCTGGGCAGACAAAGACAGCGGCTATTTCTGTCCCTGCAGGAGCCTGCACCACTGGACGCCAGAGTCGGAGCGCCAGGCAAGGGCTGGCATCAACCGCTTCGAGAAGCTCAGCGCTGAGATCGTTAGCTTCTCCTGGGACAGATTTCCTTGGAAATAAGCTGCCAACGTTTGCTTCTAGCGGGCACCAGCGCGCATCAGAGATGGACGGCTGGATGGCTGCCCCAAGGGATGGCCGAGGACCCACCACGCTGCCCTCTGCAAGTTACTTTGAGCCCATTAAGTGAAGCCATCTGGTCATTCCGGCCTTGCACGAGTGAAAGAAGCAGCAGAACTCAACACGAAAAATGCAGCCGTACTTTACCAAGCCATAGCTCTGGCGAGAGAGCGCTCACACCTCGCCAGGCGGATCCACCGCCCCCGGTGGGGGTCACGCACGAAGGGGAAATAACCCCCCGCCACATCAGCTGCGCACGGAGCCTTGTCCCAGGGGCTTTAGCTGTCCTAAGGGGCGGGAGCCTGTGCTCTTCATAGCAGAGTGACTCCTCACCCGCACAAACTGCCAGTGGCAGAAAGAGCCCAGAAGCACCCTAAGGCCCACAGGGTGGGGATCAGAGCACAAGGCTGGCCGGATGCTCCCACCAGCCACCAGCCTCCTCCCGGCACCTCGGCACCAGCATCTCCTCGGCAAAAGCAGGGGGACCGCTTTGGTTGAGCCTCTGCCCCAGAGCACCAGCAAGGAGAAGTTTTGTGAAATCAAGGCAGAGCTTCTAAAGCCAGTGGGGGGAAAAAAAAAAAAAAAAAGAAAAGAGAAGAAAAGAATTAAAAGTGTGGCACTCACTGCCACCGACAACGGAGCCCAATTTGTCACACTTGCTTCAGCTAACAGCAGCTGCTGAGTGAGCCAACGAAGCTTGTCTCCATTTGTGTCCCCTGGCCATTGCTCAGCCCTCCAGGTCCCATCCGCCCTCCCCGCTGGGCTGGGGAGACCAGTGCCACCACTCTGCACATTGGGGCTCTCCAGCCAGGACACGGCCACGGCTTGGCCAGCTGCTGCCAAGCACAGGATTGAACAACCAAAATCCTCCTGCTTTTCCCTCGGGAAGAGAGCTCAGCTGAGTCACTCTGGCCTGTAGCAGCGTAACTGCCTTGAAGACTTCTACCCTTCTTGAACCCCGTTGGCCAGCGGGTGCAGCACAACGCGACAAGTTCCCTTTTCCTAGATGAGCAGAGTAACAATTTCTTCCATTACTGAAACACAGCCATTTTGAAAGACCCTGAACCCATAGAAGATACCGGATGCCATAAAATCCAAACTCTTCCCTGAGGCCACGTTTCAGGCACCTTTTCCAAGGTCTCCTCCAAACCTTTGCTCCCCCTTTTAAGGCCCACGTGCCCTGGACCTAAGCCTGAGTGACACTGGGAGGGACACAGCCTTCTACCTTCCTCGGCTTTTGGTACAACCCCTCACCAGCATGAGACTGGACGCTCCTGGCCACGAGCCATGTTCACGACTGATGCTGTGTGTTTCCAGGCCCTGTCAGCTACAACAAAGGGCTCCGGCAAAACCAAACTGGGTGGAAATGCACAAACTGGTACCGCTGTATAAGCAAAACACAGCCTTTAAAGCCAAACCAAGGGTTTCATTCTAAAGGTGAGCTTTTGGAGCACCATGAGGCTCTGGTGGGACAGCTCAGGAAAGAGTTAAGCCTAACCATCTTCAAAACTTCTGCTCACCTTGGAAGAGGCCACATATGCAGGGCTAGCGCTGCCCATACCCTGGAAAGTTAATTTAACCCTAATTTCTAAACAGCACTGCAGATTATCATGAGAAGGGCGCAGCACTGTCTGCCTCTGTCTCACTATGAGCAAACACTGACAGGCTGGCTAATTATTCAGCTGCTTTGGGGGCGGGGGGGGTGGGTGATTTACAGTAGATTTGAAAACCACCCTCTTGCTGATTGAAGTCTGCTCTGACTTCAGCGAGAGTAGCTGGGGAGAACTGCAGACAATGCTGACGTGCTCTTCAAAGCCTTCACTGCCCGCAACCTGCACGGTTTGCTCAGAGAGCAACAGAATCGCCCGTCAGCCAGACCCAGAAACAGAGCCACTAAAGCAGCATCAGCACTGTTTGGAAGTTTATCTCCGTGTTTTGCGGTCCTTCCATATGGCCATTTCATTAATAAAAGCAATGTCATCAAAAGCTTGAGGGAATAAACAATGAAATTAGTAAATGAAACAAATCCTGCACTACAGGCGAGCAGAGAGTATGGGAACTGCGTGTTCTGCCCTTGCTTACACCGCACCTGACCAAGGGCCTTTATACGCTGCCTGAAAAATCCATGGAGTTATCCACAGCGAATCCCAGTGACAAGATAACCAGGTACAGCTTTTTTTTAAAAAAAAAAAAAAAAACAACCAACCAAACAAATCCTGGTCTATGCTGCAAGGTCAGCTCCAGTTGAATGTGGCAGCAGCTCATCCCTGGGAACGCAGAAGGGGATCTGCACTGAGCCACCAGGCACCCTCCTGAAGACAACCCAGCTGGCTGTACAAGCACTGCTGGAAACCAGGCAGCAGCGAGCTTCACCTGGAGCACAGGGCTCTGCATCAGGGAGCTCAGGGCTCAGGCTGAAGGAGACAGGACCCCGCATTACGACTGTCATGAGAAGAGGCAACCCCAAGGAAGCTTTTCTGTCTCCTCCTCGTTACAAGGCACTGGGAAACCATTTGCCACCCTGCGGTAGCACATAACAGACCCAGCACGGGGGTTATGCAGGCAGAAGAAAGCTGCCACTGATTAAAAAACCTTACACCCTAGGCCTGTCTTCTCTTTCCTGATCACAGAGACGTGATACGCAGCTGCCTTCTGTGATGCCAAGAGATGTCAGCCTTAGCAGCCACACAAAAGATCCCCGAGAAGACAGCATGACAAAGAACAAGTAGGAAATGATCTAAGAACGATGCTTTTTCCTTTCTGCAGGGAGAGCAAACACTTCCATCTATCCATAACAAGCCTTTGGCACTTGTCAATATGGCAAAAATCAGGCACTTCGGGAGGCAGGAAAAGAAGATGACAGCGGAGCAAGGAGGAGAAACAGCCACTTTTATCAGCAGGTTACATCAGCCCCCTGCTAAGCTGCAACAGCTCCTTCATGTTGACCCATTGCTCCAGTCTTTTTTTACCCAAGACAGACACAAATCCCCCCCTCGCTGGATCCAGAGGATTCCCTAGCAGGCTGGGCTGCCTGGCAGCTGGGAAAGCAATCTGACAGGGAAAAGCACACCCGACAGACACAGGATTCACTGGGTGAGCACAGGATGACACACTGGTCCCAAGGGTCGCAGATCTGCAGACACCCTGGCAAGCAGGGATAAGCCAACCGAGGACGCAGGTACGCAGTCCCTACACCCCTCTTCCCACCCAAAAAGCCCCATCTCAACGCACAGATTGGGCGGGTTTTTATTTATTTTCTTCTGGTGGCAGAGATGCTCCCTGCTGCTCCCTGCAACTGAGAACAGAACAGACACAACTCACCCAGCAGAGAGGAGAGGGGTACAGGGAAGCTGGTGCCTGCGGGGAACTGCAAGTAATTCCTGAAGTCACTATCCCAAAGTGAAGTTCACCACAAATCATGCTGGCTTGCTCAGGTAATGATCTTGTCTCCCACAAAGCCAGCAGCAAGCTTGCCTTAACAGGAAGAGCAATTATCACTCGAGGGTTAAGAGTACCATCGAGGTGGCAGCACGGCCACCTGCATTACAGCATTTTCCTTTTCTGTTTCAAACAAGACACCAGCCTTTCGTTTGCCCTGTTGCTGCCCCTCAAATTAACCTCATTCAGTTTGTCAAGCTGCCCGTCAGTGCGCATAACATTCCCGATGCAACGCTCCTGCGAAAATTTCAGTCAATAACTCACTCTTTCAAGTGGAGACCATGATCTCTGAGCCTCACAGCCACCGTTTGCAGATTGGCCAACAAACGGGAGACAGGGAAATCACGGCTCACCCCCCTGCAGCAACCTCCAAGCAGGAACCAAAGCAGCGGCTTTGGCGCTTTACAGGACACAAGGCTTGGGTTCAGGGACACGGGGGAATGAAGGATGCCCGTGTCACCCATCAGCTGGGCTAAGGCACAGCGCAGCCTGCTCCGCTCTCAGGTGGACACGTGCGCGCCACCCTGACGCCCGACTGCATCCCAGGCTTTATCTCCACAATTATTCAGTCCCCTCTGCTTCCCGTCAAGGAGCTGCCAGGCAGCGTAAGGCAGCCAAGGGCAAAACTTCAACTGGGGCAGCAAAAGAGCAGCAGAGCAGGCAGCTGCTGAGGGCCAGGGCGCAGCTCGGGCACATCTCGCCCACGCCCGCGCTGCTCCCATCAGGCAGCCTCAGCAGCACCGTGCCCGGAGTCTGCCTGAAGAGCCCTTGGTGAAGCGGCTGATGGCGCAGGTTCCCAGGACCTGCCTCCTGGCACGTCTCCATGAGAGCAGCAGCTGCCCTGAAAAGCAGAGATGCTCACCATGGGGGAACTCGGCCCCGTGGAGTCAGCAGGGGGGATCATCACACACACAGAGTCACAGAGCGGCTGGGGCTGGCGAGACCTCCGGAGATCATCTGGTCCAAGCCACTGCTCAAGCAGAGCCCGTCTTTATTGCAGGCAAAGAAACCGTCCCTGAGCCGCCTCGTGTTACTGCTCTAGTGACCGATCAGCCCCAGGACTGGCAGAGATGGCGGTGAAGCACGACAGGCTTTATTGCCCAGTCCCATGGGTTAGGGCCCTGAGGCAACGGAGGGGCAGATGTACCCTGCAAGCCCCCCGGCTACACCGCGAGCTGCCCGGGGAGGAGGGAGGCATTGCACCGGGGCAGCAGGACCCGAACAGCTCTGCGGGTCACTGCCTGCGACAGGCATGCAAACCCATCATTTCAACACCAGTACCAGCCATCCCTGGTGGCTTGCTCTCGCCACAGGTGGAAAGCGGGTTTTCATGGTGGATTCAAAGAAAGCTGCCCTGGGAATCCCTCCCCCACTTGGAGGTTACCGTTGTCCCCCAAACAGCTGGAAAAGCAGCAAGGAGGAAATTCGCCCCCCTCCTCCTTGGCCCAGGAGGCTGAGCCTGGCCTCTCGCACGCTGCCTGATGCTTTACCCGCAGACCCAACCAAGCCCACAGAGCCAGGCCTGGGTGAACCAGCTCCACAAATCCAACCTGCCTAGCGCGGAGCAGAACAAACCTCCTCCCAACCCTGTTTTTAAGCCCCTCACAGATCCCACCTCCAGTGAGCGGCACATCCCACCCAGCCTCCGCACAGGAGCCCTCCCTGGCTGCACCAGCCCTGCCCCCCCCGCCAGGGCAGCGACCCAACCTCCTCCTGCCACGCAGCTTGTCAGCTGCAGCCTCCATCAGTTCAACGGCCTTTCCCTGCGGCTGGCCCCCGGAGATGCTCTGCAACACGACGGAGCCCACACGCTCTGTAGCTACACAACCCTTACCATTATATTTTTGTGCAACACCACAGCTGGTTGGGCCCCCAGCAGGTGTGAAACTCACCTCACCACAGGCAGGCTGAGGACAAACTTCACACCCCAGACTCTGTCACAAACAGCAGTCTGACACAAAGCAAACGCAGACCTAATGGGGAAAGCGTCGCAAAATCCATGCCCTTCCAGGAGCAAAGGGCCACAGGGCCCTCTTGATCTCAGAGCTCCAAAGACACGGCTCTCCGTTAAATACCACCCAGAAAACAGAGGGAAAACTTGTAAAGATGATCCAGACTCATTTCTGCACAAACATCTATGCAAGCTGTCTATTTTACTGAGGGGTGCCCCAGCTAAAACTGCCCCCAGAGCCAGGCTCCTCTCGCTGCGTTGGGACGGAATATCTTGCTTTCTCTCCGAGACAGCAATATGGAAACGTTGCATGTAAAAATCAGGCCACAGGCTGCTACCAGTCAATTTTCATTGGGAAATAGCCCCACAGATACTTACCATCTCTACACAGAAGGATGCAGGGATGACAGCCTGATTGGAGAGGTGGAGAGTTTTGGACGCATCTTGTAGAACTTCAATACTGCCAAAATTTATCTCACTCAGATGCACGTAGACAACCTGTTCTTCTCCAATGCTCACTAAACAGATATTCTGCTCCAGGAAGCAGGTAGGAAAGAAAAAAGAAAAACAGGGGAAGTTAAAAAATATGTGACAGCTTTAAGTGTCCTCCTGGACGGGGCGATAAGTACGGCTGTTGGAAGTTTTCAGTGTTGCAAGGCTGAAACAGAAGGCCTGGGGCAAGTGCAGGCTCGGGAGTGACCCCATCTGAAAGCCTCAAGCTCCTGTTCTCAGAGGACAGAGAAACCCTGGGTCCCACGCTCTCCTTTCCAGACCTCCTCCACAGTTAGCTCTCCTTTCTCTGCCTTGTGCCTGCTCCCGCTCCTTCTGCCGCTCAGCCTTGCCCCAAACCTCCCTGACCGCTGCTGCTGCACAGCGACACTTGGACAGTTACTTCTCTGACATTCCCAAAAATGCACCTCTGAAAACCAGCAGAAGCCAGAAGCGAAGCAGGCTCTTCAGAGCAGAGATCGTGCAAGTTATGGCCTCTGATGTGTGCTTATGTGTATTCCTGGTATGGCATGAATAACAGGCATTAATTATTAATTACATCATTCAAGTGGTGTTTTTTCTCTTGACAGTCAGACCCAAAAGCTTTCTCCTTGCAGAACTGGCACAGACTACTGGAGGAGGAACACAGATCCCTTTGCTAAACCACCTTCCCACATCATTAAAAACAACGAGAATTTGTCCACTCTTGCGGTGGATTTCACTGGTTCCAAACACCTCAACACTTCAACAGGATCTGAATGCATAGAACTCCCAACACTGACCAGACGCCGTAGGATTCACTGGAGGGCACAGAGTACGATTTAACCGAAAAAGAAACCAGCTTCCACGATGTAAAACCTTTAATGATGTCTGGCTCAAGGAAGTGGTATTGACAGCTGTCAGAATCACCAGCCCAACTCGGCCAGAAGCAGCAGCATCCAGAAATGCTCATCCCTTGACAGGGCACTGCTGCGTGCAACTAAGAGCCAAAAACCTCACCTACCAAGGCTGGGGCCTCCAAAATAAGGAACTGAAGCCATGCACGATGATGCATGTCTGGGCGATGCTGCCCAAAGCTCCCGGGAAGGAGGAGCTGCAGGGAAGAGCTGCGCCTCGCCAGCCAGCTCAGCTTCCCGGTGACAGCGGGACAGCAGCAGCAAAGGCAGGGCAGAGCCCTTTGGGGATGAGCGGAACAACATCTGGAGGATGCCCAGGAGAGCTGCCTTCTGTCAGCCTGTGTACTAACACCACGCATCCTCACCACCAAGGAGAGGGCTTCAAAAACCCCAACCCCTTCATCTACAGGGTTCTAAAAGGGACAAGGAAAATGACATTCAACAGCGTTACAGGCAACATGGCACAGGGAAAGGCAGCAACAAGTGATGGCAGCTCTGCCACCAGTAACGCCAGCGCTGGGATTTACCAGCTCCTTCATGCAGATGCCACACGCCAGACTGGAGCTGGCACGCGGTCACCTGCAAACCAAATACCCAACAACAGAGCTGTGGAGGGACTCTGCACAACCTGGATGAAAGATCTGTACCACGTTCCAACTGTAACGGTGGTAAAGACCAGGCATCGACACTGGGCACCCCAGCCTAAGGCAAGAACGAGCTTTGAAGTTCTATTGGAACACGCAGCCATTCCCAAGGTCAGACTTGCAGCCGTACGGGTAGGATCTGCCACCAGTGCAGGACACGTAACAAGACAGCCAGCTCTTCTGCCAGCCCAGAAAGCTTTGGGTGCGTCAGCTACCAGGGAACTACTGGAACTGCACTGCAACCTGAAGACAGACCTATAGAAAATGCAACGCAGCTAGTCCTTTCTTTAGGCACAGCTACGCTTCTCCAGCTGAAATGCTCGCCCTTTGCGCAAAACATTGACACGCTCACGTCCAAATAGAAAAGATTAAGGTAAGGTCAACTTTCAATTTATAAATTGTTAGCCCAAGGGTAAAAGCTTTTCAAGGTACCTGTAGTTCAAAATCCAGCTGACATTTAAACAACTGGTTATTCCAGTGGGGAGAAGCCCTCCTCTTTCGGGGAAGCATGCCTTCTGTTTGCAAGCAACTGTTTTGTCAAACTTGAGACTTCCCTGCAAAGCCTGCATTGCCTGGCCTTGCTGTTGACTGGTTTACAGGCACATCCCCAGCAGCCAGGGTTGAGATGATCAGTGGCATCCAGGGGATTTGGCATCATCGTTTCAATTCGGTTTATAAAAAGTTTATATCCCTGCAATTGTTTTCAAAATGTCAGCCTTCCTTTCTGTTACAGAAAGCTTCACGTTCTCGGGAATCCTCTGATATCGCCTTCCATGCTCAGAGAGAGGACAAGACATTTTAAAACAGCTGCTTCAAAAGTTAGTATCCTTTTAAATTAAAGTTTAATTAACTAAATTTGTTCTCGATTTCAGCCAGTGGAAGCCAGGACACCAGATACAACATTCTCTTGCCTACACTTTGTTGTTGCTGCTGTATATGCCTGAATGCAAATGTCCTGTAGGAGCCTTTAGTCCAGGAATGCTTCGCCTCACCCCTTTCCAAGCTTGGTAGGGAAAAAAAAAAAAAAGAGAAAAAAGCCTGTGCTCCAGATGCAAGCAGTGTGGAGTCTCATGCGTCTTTGGCTGGGGCTTTTGGCAAAGAGATGTGATGGATATTTCTCAGGCGGGATGGACCTGACTTTCAGGAAAGCTTAAATCCAGCTTTACAGAAATCATCATTTCAGCACGGTCTCTTACACCGCTCCTGCTTTTAGCAGCATTCAGCGATGTCCCCGTGAGCTCCTGAACAAGAGTTCTAATGAAGCAGCAGTTGCTGCTCATCTCGTAACGCACGAGAGCGAGAGACCCAGGAATTGCTCTGGGTTTCAGACTGGGCTTGTTATCCCGCCTCACACGTCCGTAATTAAACACCATCTCAGACACTTAGATTTCCACCTAAGAGGACACCACCCTTCTCTAGGCATTAGCTGCTACTTATGCCATGAATCCCTTCTTTCCGTGTCCGCACCAGCCACATATTGTCACGTTCTCCTTTTCCCTGGCAGAACCCCTGAACACTTTATGCCCACCAAGATGAGTCACACAAAGGCACGCATCTCGCCTAGCACTCACCAGCGGGGATCTTTCATTCCCAAACACTGAGACACTAGCCACAGTGTCCTGCCTTCCTATCGCCTGGGCTTCCAGCGTAAACGGCATCTCCACCGAGCTGTGAGGCTGGATAATCCCACACGGCACAGGGCTGGAGTACCACACAGCAGCATCCTCCTTGTGCTCCTATAAGGGACAGAATCAAAGACAACTTCAGAGTGACCTCTGAGGAAACTTCAAGCTCCTTAACATTACCACAACAGCAATTCACCCACATTTTTAAAAATCCCTAGGAGAAAGCAGAAAGGCGCAACACAAGCAGCAAGATTTATATGGGCCTAATTAGCATCCTCGCAGGGTCCAAAAGCTGCTGCACTCACAAACGCCCACTCCGGTGCTGGTGGCCTCCTTGCAGCAGCTCTTCACAACCCTCAAAGTTCTCCTGCATGAAAGCACCCCAAAGACTAGAACCAAAACTGCTTCCTGAAGAGTTCAAACCACTCCTGAAGTTCATATTCAGGTAGCTTCCCGTTCTCTCCAAAACTTTAGGCTTGAATATAAAACATCAAGGTCTTATCCAAACCCCGTTTTTTTCCTAATAAACCCCTCAACAACGACGTTTGAGGGCAGGAGGCGAACACGACGCCAAGCCTGAGGAAGGACTCCACAGCAGCCTGGAAGATCGCTGTCGTTCACAAGGGTCAGCATCCACTCGCAAGGGAACTTCAGAAAGCACCGTCCAAATGTCAGAACAGGGCTGAGCACGTGCAGCGGAGGAACGACACATCCGGGTGAAGAGATGACCAAAGGGAATTAGAGACACTGAGAGAATGTAGAAGTTGTTTACTCCCCAAACAGCATGAAACAGACACAAGGCATTTGTCTCTGCCAGATAGACATTTCCTACCTCTACGGCAATCGATCACCTCTAACTTCTTCTTACTCAACAGCCTCTTGTAACGGAGGGGCAGCCCCAGACTCCCGTGGCAGAGGCTGCCCAGTGCCCTGCCCCAGTGCTCTCTCCTCAAGCTTTGCCCCTCCCTTGCCCCAGGAGGCCGGCAAGGACCCTCCCACAGTCCCAGCAAGGCACGAGCTCTGCGGGAGCCTTCCCGCTGAGGACCAGCGCTCCCCAAAGCTCAAGGAAAACAAGACTCCCGCATCTCAGTAAAAGCAACTCCCTCCTCTCCCGTACCGCTCTCGCCCTGCCTGAAACCTCAGCCGCTTGCCCCCGCGATGGAGGGCACCAGCACCGCCTGCCTCTCGCACTGGGTGACCAGCCGCTCCCAGCTCCTGCAGCTGCCTGGGTCCTCCACCCACCAGCCCACACACTGACTCTTCCCATTCCCACTCGTTTTACAAAATTGCAGCCCAGGCACCCAGTGGGTGACTCTGCCGGGGAGAGGGAACAGCACCAGCGACCTGCGTCCCTCTCGCCATTAAACTGGCACCCGCTGCGGCGCAACGGCATTGAACGTGGCTGCAGCTTTTGGCTTAAGTCTGGGAACGTTCATGCTCAAGAGAACCAGAGAAACCTGAGCTCACCTGCCACACCAAGGACTAGTTTCCCCTCACCACTCCTGCCGTAAGCCCCTTTCCCATTTGCACACGCCTTCACTAACTGAGCCAGACCCCAGCTTTCAGCAGGCTGCTCGCCGCCTTCCAAACAAATGCTGCATTCTGGGCCAACCCAGCACAAGCCCACCACTTGCAGGGAGAAGCAGGAGCAGCCCTTTGGAGATTCGTTATTCCTCAAGTCCCAGACAACAGGCCAATAGTGAATATAATCACTGTTCGCTTAAAAAAACATAAAATAAAAATAAGACAGAGACATGGCCCTGAGCACTGAGCACATCTCATCATGGGCTGCTTTCAAAGCACGGCTGTGCTCACAGCGAGCTGGGCAGAACTAGCTCGTTAAGCAACATTTCTCATTTGGAGCTGAAGCCAGGACACCCCACGCCAGGCAGCGTGCTGGGCATGGGTACGCGGGGAGAGGTGGCCAGCTGCAAGGAAAGCGCCGGTACCTGGCTGTGAGAGGCACGCCAACACCTCCTGGCCAACACCATCCACGTCCACCACCAGCGCCAGCTCGTATTGCCTCACCGTGCTGGAACACAGGGTGACCTGGTAGAGGAGAAGAGCGTCAAATACTTAATCACTGCCAGAAGCCATCAGCCACGCGTGGTGTCCTCTGGCTCTCACCCACGGTCAGGAAAGGGAGCGATATTTTGCCTTAGTTCTCCTGCTGGTCCACGTGTAGACCACTGTCTTTCCGAGTAACAAAACTCTTCTGGCGATATCCGATTTATTAAGTACGCCTTGCATACCAGGGCATATGTAAGCTAAATTAAAGCACAATTAATGTTCTACTTGCCACTGGGACCAATTTTTACTCTCGACTACACCAGCATAAATCCAGAGGAAATCTGTTGACTTTCACAGAATGAGTCCAGCTTTACAGTGGGAAGCCGAGGGCAAAACGTGGCCCAGCAGCAGCTGTGCAGCTCACGGCTGCTGGAGCTTTTCCAGTCCTCGCTGCAGTGGGTGCAACCATTCTGCTCCACACGAGAGGAAAGATAAGACCGGGAAGAATAGCAAACTGCTTTATGCAATGACATCTTTCTTTTAACAGTCACCTTCTGTCCCCATCCTTCCTCGGCCCACTTTAAATCAAATTGCTCTAAGCAGCTCAGACACACACGCGTGGCTTCTGTGCTTGACCGGAGGGTACATGATCCTTGGCTTACAACTTTGGAAACAAAACGGTGCTCCGCCCCAGAGTACCCCAGCTCACAAAAACCTAACACGAACACCGATCTCTTACTTGCGTTATGCCCAAAGCCAGCAGCACTACAGCCCTCCTGCGCACCAGTGAAGCTTCAGCTCCACCTGCTGAAGCACGTACGGCCGGGCTCGTGCCATACCTGGATCCCCAGGGCTCCTTGGGAGCGGACGGTCCCCTTGCAGGGCATTATGGTGAATTCAGTTGGCTTGATGTGATGTTGGGCTCCCTTTCTCCAGGACGGGAAGTGTTGTCTGATATCTGAGCAAAACTGGTGACGCTGCGCTGTCCTGAGCCATCGCCAGGGATGCGAAGGTTGAAAGTCATGGGAACCAAGGAGGTGTTAGTGAGGCGACACGGCAGGGTGCGAGGAAAGCCTGGGAAGGTGAGACAAATATCAGTTAAGTCCCCGGCTATCCCGTGATTCCTGGTGTGACTCTCCTGTTAGGATAGACCGGTGCTTGTTGTTTATCTCTTTTCAGTGTGAATGAGAGGTAATGGAGAAGCTCAGGGAGGAGTGAGTTGTGACTGAAGTTGCTTTTTCCATGGATGGCACAGCTTGCTTCCTTGGCAATGGGCAGTGCCGTTGGTGCTGAAGAGCTGTCTCTACCTGTGAGGAGCTCTCTCACCTGCCCCCAAACCAGCCCCAACTCCTTCTCACTGATCAGTGTGCACCCAGACAGAGCATTTATTCTGAAAATTCAGTCTGTAAAATCCCCCATTAACTCCACGAACATTCCCCCAGTTTTCAATATATGAAAGTAGGGCATTGTCATGTAAGGAAAAGAAAGGATGAGACCGGGCACTACAACATGATGCATTGCACTCTAATGCAGTTTCTCTAGGCAGGACCCTTAAGGCATCTCCTGTTTCTGGGCAACCAGACTGAGCACATGACAACTCAGCCCACCTCACTGCAGGCAAACCTGATGCTTCCTTAGAAATGAGCAGGAACTGTGTCTCACCTTACCTAACAAACGGGGACATCACATCCACACTGCCTTTGATCATCACTTCAGCTCTGACACTTGCTTTCCACAACGGAAAACCAGTGGTACAACCACACTGGGTGAGGGGGTGGCTGTTCTGCAGAGGCAGGATACCAGCCCGCAGCTTGGTCTGGAGCGGACACCAGCTCTGCCAGAAGACACCTCCCATGCCCTGCTTACCAAGTGCTATTTGAATAAAGACAGGGAGGAAAACCACCTGCAGACACAGCAGATAGTTTCTCTGTGCCCAGCAGCAGTGACCATTGCCCACCGCCAGCAATTACTCCGGCAGGGAGGCGGCGGTGGGGCACAGAAAGGACATGCACCGACTGACCCACTGCACAGCCCCAAATGGGACCGAAGCCACCAGATGCAGACAACAGCCAGCAGCACAGTGACAAGAAGCAAAAATACAATAGCTGCCTTCAGCTGAAAAGGCCTTGTTAATGAAATCAGATTAAAGTAGGATGAATCTCCTATTACACAACCGCATTTCTGCCGGTGCGTTTCTTGTGGGTCTATTTATTCAAAAGGAAGCAGAGAAGTGGCCGAGTGGTGATGCAGGGAGAGGGGGAAGTGGCTCAGGGAAAGTACTGAGATTTCCTAGAAAGTCCACGAACCGCATGAAACCACAGAGGCATCCTGGGCACAGAATGATCATGGCCCTTCAATCAATCCCCAACTGATTTCACATGTAAACTTTAGATCATCTCAGTACAAAGCCTTTTCTCTGAGACTCGAGATGGAGAATCAGAATCTGCATTTCAGTGGAGATGCTCTGGGTGCTCAGCCACCAGCTCCGTCAGTGGAGCAGTGCTTCGGCTGGGGAAGGAGAAGGAGCCCACATCTCTGGAGACATCACTGCCCAAACCAATGCCGAGCTACTGCCTGGGCTTATTACCGGGCCGGTGATAACGAGGAGCCCTCACAGCACAAATTAACAGCTCACACTAAAGGTCAAGTGGGTAAGTGGTGTCCTCGCCTTGCAACAGGAACATTCACCCTGAGCAGCCACAGGCTAGCGTGTGGCTCCAACTCCCTTCTCCTGCAGCCCCATCCCCTGGGCCCTTCTGGGACACGGGCTTTCACCATCATTCTGCCGCCAAGGATTGGGAGGTTGGGGCTGAGCAGGCTCTGAGGGCACCAGGAAAATACTGACTTTCTATTCCTTTGGTCCTGTTTGATCTCACGGCAGCAAAATACCACCTGAGCAAGCGGCAGCCCTGGTTCTAACACCCTGAAGGCTGCTGTGGAGGAACACAAGCGACAGACGCTCCCAAAGCGCTTCATTTCAGTAAGGCACAGACCTCCCCACCAGCGGTCCAAGCCCAGGGCACACTCACCAAAAGAGACGTCGCCGAATGGAGGGAAGGTACATGGAAAGGGAAAGTCGGTCCGATGACACAGCCCCTGTAAGGACAAAGGCAGAGGAGGAACTGGCTTGGTTAAAAAGAACTGCAAAGTGTTCGGCTTTCGTTACCACCGGGACGGATAGAAGCTGGTCTCAGCAGCACGGTGGGTTTCAAACCAACCCGTCACCCCTGCGCTCGGCACAGCATCCCTGTGCACAGGGGCAGCCAAAGCAACGTGGTCAGCAGGTGGCAGCTGCTGAGGTGGCTCAGGGCACCAGGGCAGGCAGGGTACACCCCCAGGTTGCTGCTGGCCCAGTGAAGGACCCTGAACAAGTGATGGCTCTGTGCCTCAGTTTCGCCACCTGTCATGTGACGGGCAGAGCTGTCCATGCAGAAGCAGGTTCATTGTAACTAGCCCTCTCAGCCACAGGTTCCCTGCTTTGGTATCTCCTTGCTGGAACTGGCCTTTCCATGGCCTATATGGACATCTTCCTCAGACCTTATTCCACACTACCATTATGCGTGCAGGATTTTGAGGCACGAATCCACAGGAGCCCCAGACATCTACTGAGAAACGCAGCACAAGTTCTACACAGTGGATGGTGGAATCTTGGAGGAAAGTATCAGCTTGTCACCAGTGCACCGGCTGACACATCCAAGAGCAAGACTATTTGCACCACCGAACATGAGTGTCCCGAAGCCACCACACCAGCCCGACCATCCCTAAATTCAGAGAGGTTCCAAACTCCCAAACTCACCAACATCCACTGAAATCAGCACTTGAAGCTGCACAACATTCATTCATTTCATGGTTGATGCCAATCAATGCCAGCTCTGCCTCTTGCTGAAAAAAACAAATACAGATCAAGGAGCACAGTGACCCGTGCCTCCTAGTTTTATTCACAGGGCTGCCACCGGGTCTCTCGTACACATGAACAGACCCCAGCCTCCCGCAGGAGGGACCTGCACTCACCCGTGGTGTCCCAGTTCCAGCATCCCTTTCTAAAGAGCAAAAGAACAAGCGTTCAGGACCTCGTCAGGTCTGTTTCCAAGTAAAGAGTGATCACCTATGGTTTGGGCATCTTCTGACTGCACGATCAAAAAGCACTCAAAATCTGACTTTCAGGAGTTTCAATCCCATGCTAATTCTCAATTCCTGGAGCTGAATCAGTTCCTGAGAACAAGTTAGGTAGCAAATCCCTTCTGGCAATGAGGTTCCCTCTCCAAGGACCTCACGTAATCAGACTTAACCTGCCAAGCCCCAGCATCCTACTCTGGATGGAGCAAAGGGAGCAGACATGCTTTCCGTAACAGCACTTGCCAAAAGACGATAGAAAACTGCCTCCAAACCAGCCACAACTGGGTCTCACACTGGGAAACTGCCAAGGGTGAGCCTTGCAGCGAGGGGGGAAATAACTGCCGTTTCTGCTGAGCACACAGGAGCTGTGCTCAAGGAAGTCAGACCTGAAGGACTGCCCAGAGGGCTCGGCCAAGCAGCCAGCCCAGAGCCCTGTGCGCTACAGCCGGTAACAGCGCAGCTTGCAAGAGAACGGGGGAAGAGGGCAGTCTTTATGGCAACAGCCACATCTTCCAATAGTGCTTCTGAAGGGAGATCGGGGTCCTCGCAGAGCAGGAAGGAGCACAAGGTAGGAGAGGAACCACCTGCACTCCCACCGCTGTTCCTTCCCCTGCAGCCCCGTGTCCCACCAGCCAGCTCACCTCCACTCAAAAGAACTGGGAGTTTTTCCCTCCCTGGAGAACTCAATCCAGTGCACAACCCCCCTGAAGAGGGAGGCTCGGCTTGCCCCGGTGGGTGGGCATCTCAAAAGCATTTGAAACAAACAGCTTGAGTTGTGGGGCTGGAGAATGAGAGATAAGGGCTGGACAGGGGTCCTTGGAACAAAGGCAAGACAGAAAGCAAGGAGGCAGATGCCATCTCGAGGAGAGGAGTCTGCAGTGGGAACTACTGTGGAGGCACCCCCCAGGCTCCTGTAACCCTCCTCACCTGACGGTCAAGGTCACGGGCTCAGGGGACCCATCCACACTGAACCAGAATCCTTCTGTGAACTGCCCCAGGGCGGTGGAACTGAAGGAGATCTGGATGACTTGGAGGACATCTGGTAAAACGATGCCCTCCTGGGGGAGAAAGGAGAAGCAGGAGCCCAGAGCGGTCGCTGGAAGGACCAACTTGGAGGGGGCATCAATGACTCCTTTGTTAAACAGGATCACCTGCAGCAGCAAGAAAGCAAAATGGAAATACATGAGGAATCTTCTTTCCTTACAGAAGGCTGATTTGTTTTCTAATTAAACTTCTACAAAAGGCAGAAGATGCTGCGTGCTGCTGCTTGGCTGAAGCCAAAGAAAACACAACAGGACAGTTTCTGCCTTTGGGTTTTTGCATGCAAAAAACCCCCGTGATAACTTCACATAAACAGAGTCACTCTGGGTTTATTCCACTGACACAGAGCAGTCCGCTTGGACTTGCAGGGCTGAGGATGTGCTCAGCATCACCAAGGCGATGCAGACCTGCCCCAAAGAGCAGCAAAGGGCGGTCGCAGCATTACTAGCGAATCGTCACCTAACTGCTCCCGCTCCAGATGAGCCCAGTCCTGCCAAGGGCAAAACGCATTCAGCTCCCGTTACAGCCAGCAAGTTTACTGGATGTAGAAAATACCTCGGGACAGCCCCATAACCAGCTTCAGCAGCACTCCCCGACTCTGCTAGGGTACGTCAGTGAGGCGCATTTTATTCTTTTCTTTGATCTGAGAGTCTCTTTGTCTTTGCTCAACCAGACATGTCAAGAAAGGATGAGAGGGAGGGGCATAGCAGCTCCACCTGTTCTAAAGAATCTCTTTCATAAATATTCACAGCCATCATCTACTAATTTACCATTATTTACTGTTCCAACAAGCTACACAATCCTGCAGCATTTGCTGAGATTCAGCAAGAAATGCCCACACCTGCCTGTGAGTATCAGCACACTGGTGGTCACCAAACCTACCCAAAGCAAAGCTCTACAGTTTCCGAAGGCTGCAGGTGAAATCCGGCCATTTCTGTGGACTTATCTACCTGCTTGGCAGTTATTTTCCCTAACTTTTGTCCTCGCAAAACCTGTCAGAAAAACTGAGACAGAAGCAGAGGTACAGCCCTTATTTTTTTAATTTTGCAGCTGCTGTTGAAAACATTCCTGTATTCAATTTCTGCACTGGGAACTTGGAAACTACTCATATGTTTTACACCTTCATTACAAATTGCACTTAGGGATCCCACACTGAAGTTTACCTCCAGTCTGGCTACTTAATACAGCACTTGGAGTATCATCTACTTATTCACATTTTCTCCAGTAATGAAACCAACACATTGATATATATAGGATCAATAAAGAATCAGCATTAAAAAATGCATACATACAGTGCACAATATTTTGGCAAGAAAACACCTTAACGTGTCCTTCCCTGCAACAGTCAAGCTTTTGAAAGTGTCTGGCACGATGTACTGCCTCATTTTCTACCGCCTCCAGTTGCTGTATCTTGGGGGTTTTTTTTGGTTGTTTTTTTTTTGAGAAAACTTGCCACCATCGGCGGGGGAGGCAAATACCCAGAAAGCTCCTTTGCTTCATTTCCAGAACTGCCCTGCTCTGTTCATAGAGCCAGAGGGGCACCAGGTCTGAAGGGTGGCAGGAGGCTGCTCAGCAGGGACAGCGCTCCCGGTGCCTGCGCGGGCAGCTCTGCGCGGGGAGGCTGCCCGGCTTCCCTCCGGCGCCAGGATCCAGCAAGTTGCGCTTCACTGAAAGGTGTTTGCAACGGACTCGAGTCGGAACACAACACGTTTGTTCCAGCTGCTTTTTAACCGCCAGGGTACCAGGGTGCAGTGATTCTAGGGCTGAAACAAAAGCCTCTGGACCCTGACCTTTTTGACCCGGTGTTGCTTTCATGTGTCAAGGGCTGGATTTTCTGCATGAAGCCTCCCAGCTGGTCTCAAAGGGAGGTTGCCAAAACGCAGGGATCGGGGCTTTGTGGACAACATACACACCTTTCAGACCCCATCAAAACTATCCAGATTCTGCAAAAACTCCCACATTTAACTTACATCAAATAATGCGTGCACGTAACTGCCTGTGTTGCCAGAAATCCAGCAGGTGCACAAAGCTCACTGCTGCCCCAGGGGCCATCAGGATCCACCCCAACCCCAGCAAACCCCACTGCTCACCTCGTAGCTGGGGGCTGATGCAACAAAAACCTTCCCGATGTCCAGCTGGTCAAAGCTGAAGCGCAGCTGGGGCCCTGTGCTGCTCCCTTTGATGCGCAGGGGCAGCCTGGTCTCACGGCCTGGGGAGAGGTTGCCATGTCAGTACAGAATTCCTTCGGTTCGCCTGGATTTTCCAGGCAGCCTCAGAGCCAGTCCCTGACTCCGGGCTGGGTGGCACCAGCACTAGATGCTCCGCGAGAAGATACGGGACCCTTCTCTTCCCTCAGCAGATCAACTTTGCGGCTGGTTTCTAACTTCTGACGGAGCCCTTGGGCTGGTTTGTAACTTAGCAATCAGTTTGCACCCTGAGAAAGTGATGCTGCGTATAAAACATGATTTCTGAATTCCTTCCCATGCACTTAAATGAGCTTTGAAATCCATTCAGAGAAGGCACAAAGCTCACAAAACAGAGCCGGAGAGAAAAATCTGCTGTCTGTATCACTGCAATCGGAGACGACCGCACAGGAGCTGAGAAGTATGAGCCCAAGCAAGGCAGAGCAGCCTGCTGACAGCGATACCCCAGCAGCCTGCTGACAGCGACACGCGCACCCGAGCGCTGCCTCAAGCAGGCAGAGCATCTCAGCCACCACCTGCGCCTAACGTAGGGCTCTGTACCGGGGTGCTCCAGGGCTCACCGCCTGCAGCAGCGCCTTGTTAAGATGGGGCTTTACGGTCTCCAGAGAGCAGCACTCACCTGTTCCCACCATCAAACCAAGAGCTCAGCTTTGTAAAGACGCCCCACCTGAAGCATACTGAGCAGTTACGGAAAACCAGCCTCCTCGCTACTGAAACCAGATAAGCTCTAAGTGTACTGCTAACACACATATCCCTTGCTGCAAAGGCAACTGAGACCACAAGGCTTACAGCTGAACTCCAGGATGCTGATTTTCTTCCTTAAGTCTGCTAAGATGGCATAGTGCAGGATCTTTCAGTCTGAAGCCTTTCTTGAACCACTGGAGCAGCCTAAAGTGCCTGAATTCTAGCTCAGATTTTGGCTTAGGTCACCCTGCTGTTATAGATTTGCTAATAAGTTAAGATTGATTGACTTTATTTGATTGATTATTTGATTTTATAAAATCAATCATGTAATAGAAATATAAGAGGATGGGGAAATGTTATAGATTTGCTAATAAGTTAAGATTGATTGACTTTATTTGATTGATTATTTGATTTTATAAAATCAATCATGTAATAGAAATATAAGAGGATAAGAAAATATATTTTAATGAAACTTATAGTTATAGTAAAAAGCGGCTATAAAAAATCCTCTGTACAGCCCCGTACCAAGGCCGGAGGAATCGGTCAGAATCACCTAGTAGGAATGTTTAGAACTTAGATAACAGACTTAAGATTTGAGATGATTGTTCATATGTAACCTAGGAGGATGTACTAAAATGTCAAAATGAGAATTTATGTGAACTGGGAAGAGTCGAGTGAAGCAACCCATAGTTGCCGGCCAAGAAACAGTTACCTTAAGTGGCAGGTAATTCTGGCAGGGGGAGATCGCGACCACCGACTCACATACCACCTACCCAAATCGTACCCCAGACCCATTTCCGGACCTTTCTAACCTTTATTGCGCAGAATCGGATATGGGAGGAGAGTATGTTAATGATTTATGGGAAATCTTATGATTATGCATGAATATTTAATGAATATGTATGAATGAGTTCTATATAAGGTGTATGATTTTGAACCATGGTGTGTGTCGATCGTGAGGGGACTCACTCACGCACCCGGCCGTCCATAAAGAAATGTCTGCTTATCTACATCACATTGGTGTCGATAAGTTCTTCATTCCGAGATTTCGGTAACACTGCCATCCCATTCTACTCTTGTACGGAAAGCGAGTAGCACAAGGAGCAGAAGATAGCCCCAGAAGTTGTACACAACCGTCACTGTGGCTTTTGTGCAAAACTATTCCTCTATCCTTTGAGCTCCTTTTGTGTGACACCCACCATTAACTAAAGCTTAGGGACTGAAAGTTGATTCCTTTTTTTATAAAAGTCTGCTGCTTAGTCATTCCAGAATGTCCAAACCAACTTCTTATTGCAAAGAGCAGCCCACGTGTGACTAGACCACAACTCGGAAAAAACCCTCCTGGAACAGCCTTTTCAGTGATCGCTGACTTTGGGCTTGCAACCGTGGCACGGGGATGTTTGATCACGTCCAAAGCCAGAAAGGAAGAGCTAGGGAGCTTTTGCTGAATTCAGTGGTTTTTCAGTGGATCCAGCCAAAGCCCAGCTGACAGCAGAGATGAGTTACACTTCACAGCTCAGGCATGCATCAGAGGGCTGTGTACTTCTATTGCACAGACACCCGAAAAGAGGCAGTACTGGGTGCTTGTGTTACCGATTAGTTAATAAGTTAAAATCGATTGATTCTATTTGATTAATTAATTGATTTTATAAAATCATTTAATAGAATTGAAATGTAGAAGGTTAAGGAAAAAATTATAGGAAACTTGCATCTACACAATAAGAGACGTTATGGAATCTTTTGTACGTCTTGTACCAAGGCTAGAAGAAGGGCCTGGAACTATTGTAATAACTCTAGGGTTGGAAGGTTCCATTGTATTTAACCAGTCTTCTGTACGCAGAGGTGCATTGAAATGTCAGAATATGAGATTAATGGGAACTGGGGAGAGTCGACTGGAACAGCTTGTGGTTACCTGCCAAGAAACCGTGAACTTTAGTAAAAGGTAATTCCGGCAGGGGGAGATCGCGACCACCGACTCACACACCACCTACCCAAATCGTACCCCAGACCCATTTCTAGACCTTTCTAAGCTTTGCTGCGCATAATCGGATATAGGAGGAGAGTATGTAAATGATTTACGGGAAATGTTATGATTATGTATGAATAATTAATGAATATGTATGAATAAGTTCTATATATGGAATCTGATTTTGGGACCTGGTGTGCGTTGATCGTGAGAGGACTCGCTCACGCACCCGGCCGTCAATAAAGAAGTGTCTGCTTATCTGCATCACATTGGTGTCGATAAGTTCTTCATTCCGAGATTTCGGTAACACTTGCTGTTCAGAAGGTTTTTCCATCTTGCATCACATGTGGCCTAATTTTCATTAAAAACTTGATGTTCTAAACCATCAAGGCTCTTAGGAAATGACAAAGATTTCCGAGGGACAAGTTTTGCCCATAATCATGGGTGAGGCATGTCCCACGGCCACTATCATCAAAAAAAATCAGTGGCCATTCTTTCCCTTCTGCAGCAGGCCCTCAGCCTCTCCTGGAAGGTCTGCGGAAGCTATCCTTTCTTCTGCCCCTACATTGATGCTGGAACTTTAGGAAACCCTGGGAGTTTTACGCTCTCTCCTTCCAGGTGAACCTCAGAGAGTGCTCTCCTGAAAGGAGGACGAGCAGACTAAAATACAGACCGTTCAGGACAGCCGAGAGAAAAAGAAAGAAAAAAGAGAGTATGTCCCGCTCCTCGCCAGCAGCTGGGGCTTCCAGGAGCACCCAGCCGCTGGCCAAGGCCTGGGTGCCCCAGGCTGGGACCGTGTGATGCTCCCACCACAGCATGTCCCAGAGCACATGGACCAGGGCATGGAGGGGCCGCAGCCTCCTTGTCCTCAGTCCCAAAGCCACACCCGGTTCTGTGGAGTGAGAATTCGGATCTCAGTTGGGTTAACACCTTGGCACATCATGGAGGGATTACAACTCGGCATTCAAAGAAACAGGGGTGTGGGTGGCCCAACAGCACAGAACTGTTTCCCAAGTCCCTAACTTCTGCTGCTTTCTGGCACTCATTTTTTTGCCCACGGAACATCCCCAGGTTTTGAGGTTGGTTTTGAACGTGATTCTCAACCAACCACATCAACACAGAGATCCAGTTTTACACGATGTAGGACACGGCAAGGTGAAGGAGGGATCAGCACTGAGGATTTTGCTTCTCCCTGCAAAAGCAGCTTAGAAATGGGTTTTGGAAGAAATCAGATGTAACCCAGTGCATTTCCATATCCAGAAAAAAACAACAAAAATAGAATTTTAGGTGAATGAGCCCCCCCACCACGTGCTTCCTTCCAGCACTCACGAGCCATGGCTTTATTTGCATGAATAACTAAGAAAGTTCATTTTGAGCTTAAACAAAACAAATTTCAAACCACTTCTTAACCGCTGGCTTTGCAAGTTGCACAGTGCTGATGAGTTCTGTAAATCACCTGGTCCAGAAGCGTTCGGCTAAGCGATTTATGGAGGCAACTGCAAAAAAACACATGGAGGCCAGCCACTTCCCCATGGGGCTCGAGATCCAACTGCAATTTCACAGTGCTGCACTAGGGCAAAGCTTCTAAATATTCCCTGCAAGGGGCACACGCTGTCTGCAAATCGTCCTCCAAAGGGATCTGTGACTGGCATGCAAATGCACGAGGAAGGCAGTCACACTGCTCAGAGTCGTCAAGAAGCAAAATTAATGACTCCCTAGTTAAAGATCACTGGTTTCTTCTTTAAACTCTTTTTGCACCCTGGGACAGTCTCCACCCTGACGATACAGCGGCTCAGCTCTGTTTTGTGAGGGATGGGGGGTAGGTGACCTCCTTGAGGTCCTCTCCCAAGGGGCCCATGGAAGAGTTCAGATCTCCTGAGGGACCACGAGGGTTTTTTCAGAGCAGGCTCCTCTTTCTAAACACCGATCGCTTGCCCAGCTCTGTTTCCTGTAACTCCCAGGTTGCATGTAAGTAATTTTCCTATTTCTCTGCCACAACAACAACAAAAGCTCTCCAGGCACAACCCCTGGAGATCCCTGCAGCAAAGTGATGGACAGCCCCACCACCACAGCAAAAATCCCAGGGCCAGGAGCACAGCGCTGAGCCAGGATTCCCTTGGGAGCAACTTTTTAAATCAATCCTTTCCTTCCACAGCTCTAACAACTGCAGCTGGCGGCCAGGAAGGCGGTTTGTTAACATGAGCCCTGGTTAATTACTGTAGGTGGCATTTGCCAAGTAAACCCTGCGCAATTACCGTATCAATAAAAAGCTGTTTCATGGCCTTTGTATCTGTCAGCTTGGAGCAGTAAGGAATGGCTCGAAGCAGCTGGGTTAGTGATCTCAGCACCCTCCAGAACGGGAGCCTGGCTGCTGGGGACCACGGGCCTCGCACCTCCTTCCTCTTAGATGGGGAAAACCAGAGCGTTCCCTGGATGGAAATCTGACAGGGACCTCCCACTCTTGAAAACCACCTCAAGCAGCACCACACAGACGGAGAGGAAGGACAAGGTAACCTGATCCACGGAGCTTGCTGCAAGCATTCCCTGCCCCGTGCCAGCACAGCAAGGCCATCACCTCTGTAAGGGCAAAGGCAGCATAACTCGGTGGGTCAGTGATAACCGCTCCCAGAAAAAGACCTGACAGCACTTCTGTCAGCCGGGAGGAGCATAAAGCTTGTCTAGCAGGCTGCTCGCACTCTGACTTCTGGGGAGGGTGCTCACCCTGCTGAGGGCAGCGAGCCCTGTAACACGCGACCCAGATGAAGCAGAGACTTGAGCCACGAGGTGACGATTCCCACGCAGGGACAGCAGCACACGTGTGGCACGTTCACAGACACCCTGCGCTCAGCAGGGCTCAGCCACCTACGGTCTGGCAGCGCCTGGAGAGCGGGAGGTGACCCAGGGGCAGGGAGCACGATTCACTCAGCTCCTACCGCCTCAGGAGCCCGATGGTGCATCCACGTAATAAAGGCTCATCCTGGAGGTCTACAGGGGCTTAGTGCTCGTCCACCAAAGCTCTTCTGCTGTGTACCTCTCTGCCTTTACAAACACCTTGCAGCACAACGAATGCATGGTATGAAAGCTCGCTGCTTTGGCTGCTCTGGGATCAGCGGTCGGAGCCAGGCGCGCTAAGCCCTGGCTTTGCACAGACCAGCTGGGAGCCACAGGGACAGCAGGAAGGTGCTGGCACTGCCCTGCTGACCACCGGCTCTTCCTAAAAATTCCATGGGAACCAACTGGGCTGGAAGAGTATTTGTGCCTCGCCTTTGCTGTGGGTAGCAGGAGGAGGAGAAAGGAGCTGTACCTGAGATGTCGCAGCAGACTGTTGATACACTCTGGCTTCTCAGGGTTTGAAGATCACGTAAATTTCAACTGAAGAATTTGGCCAGACATCTCCCTCCTAAGACAGGAGACAACAAACCATTTATCTTCAAACGTTACATTTCTTGTTTTCAACCACAGCCCTGTAAGCCTTTATTTAGAGCATCGGTGATGAGCAAGGAGCAAACAACACTTACAAAATGTGTAAGACTTTGGAAGCAGCTGTGAAAAAAATTAAGTCCCTTACCTTTACTAGCACCCGGTAAAGGCTTGCCTTTTTTTTTTTTTTTTTTTTTTTTTTTTTTTTTTTTTTTAATTAGGGCTATAATAAAGGACTGGCTGGCTTCAGCATATCAAGGATCTCTTCAGAAGTGCCAGATGACCTAAAGAAAAGATACGGTTTCCCTCCAAACCTTCCCTTATATCCCTGTGTCACTACAGCCATGTGAAGACGTTTTCTCAGATCAGAAGAGATTTAGCAAGTCAAATGGATTTTTCCATTCTTAGTTACATAACCCAATACATATAAATATAACCCAAACCGAACACCAAAATGGTGAACTTCCGCTGCACCAAAATCCAGCTTCAGCAAGAACCTGGGAGAACCCTGCAAGCGTAAATCTTCAAACAGCGAGGGAGGGGTGATGGGTCCCAGCAGGTGTTATTCCCAGCGGCCGAGGCCCCAGCGGGATGATTTGCCCAACACCACCGAGACCACGGTGATTGCTGCAGTGTTGCTGGCATCTCTCTGTACGCTGTGTAACTCACCAGATGTCCTGCCATGCTCCAGGAAGCCAGTCAGTGGTGCAATAAGATCCTGGTAAGGGACATATCTCCCTACATCCAGGGTGCTGCTGGATCCCAAGGCACAGTCAGATGAGACTGCTCTAAGGCATCAGAGGAAACAAGCCTACGGACGAGCAACACAACCCATCCATTCATATGCACCCGCACAGCTCTCTGCAACAATCCTAACGCCGCATTATTGATGGAGCCTTGCACTCATATCCTCCCTCCCAAGAAAACCTGCACCAGCAGTTAATAGACTCAAACCTCTTGAGCTTCTGGCATGAAATCACCATTCTCCAGGATTCAACGTATTTGGACAGAAACTTCAGGCAGTACGTCCACAATCAGCTTCCCTGTATTGTCAGTGAAGCTGCACGCCAGACTGTTTGACTCAAAGGGAGAGGGCAAGAAGAAATCATCAGTTACACATTATTCTACTATTCTGTGGCTAAAAAAAAAATTGTGAAGGACATGACCGTTTTTGGAAACCTTTGTCATTTCTCCCTTCATTACTGCTGTATGTCAGACCATAAAACTGGAAAATATTGTGACCTATTTCTCCTGGGAAATGAAAATAGGCTGTTGGAAAGGTTCCTCACATTCCTGCTACCCCACGGGGAAGAAAGAATTGCTGGTTAAAAGGATACACTTCACTACTCACCCTTGCGGGCTACTGCTACACAGGCGTACCAGCCCTAGGACACGGCAGGAGCCAGCGGTCTGCCGCGGCTAGCATATTCTCCATAAGATGGCAGTTGAGTCAGATCATGGAAAACTACCGTGGATGCTTGCCAGGACAGAAATGCAACTATGCAGTGCTGTGAACGCGATATTGCAACACTGCTGGCTTAATGTCAGCCTCAGGCAGTCTGCAGCTGGCAGGTGGCATAAAATACAGACGGTGGATGTATGATGATCCAGCACAAAAACTCCTGCTGTTGTGCCCTGGCTTTGCTACAGCATATGCCAACGTGATACCCGAGGGGACGGCACACCATGACTCACCGCTACAGAAGTGACCTCAATAAGGAGACCAACCATAAATAGATGCAGATCCTACTTCCCCTCCCTCAGCCCCTAAATAATGTGAATCTCCTCGACCTCCACCAGCCTGAAAAGGAAAAAGCTGGTCTTGGAAAGTGGGGCACCACCAACTGTCGGCCTGCTTTGTTTGGTGGAGGGAGAAGGTGATCCATGGAAAGGAAATCACTGCTCAAAGCACACCAAAACCCCCAAAGGCAGAGCTGGCAACACAAGTACTGAAGTGACTCCCCAAAGTGCATCCTGTTAGTTCAGGGCACTCAGGGAAAAGGCAACGCCAAAGCCAGCATCTGCCCCTTCCCACAAATAACCGAACCCACAGCGAGCGGAGGGATGGACCATAGCTCCCACTGGAGATGGCGCCTTCTGCCAAAAACCAAAGTGCTCTGCAGTCCCCTCTCATTTGGATGGGGACCAGCTGGGCACCTCAGCTGAGGTGGAGGTTTGCAGGAACAAATATCGCTGTTATCTCCTGGCCCAACCTCTGCACCAACAGCAGTAGCACTTGCGTAACCTGCACATCTTGAAGACCACCTCCATCGGCTCAGAGCTGACACGTGGCACTGAGGAGTCGCTACCAGGCAATGACAAGACAGTGATGACTTGTCAAGGTAAGAGCAATGATTACAAATCCTTTTCCTCCCTTTCCTCTGGTTTCCATTTCCAAGGAGTCAGCTCCCACGTGTCTGTACTGTGACTTACAGCTAAGCTGTGGTGGGGAAGGTGCAGCAAAAAGCAAGGACTTTGTCCTTTGAGAGCCACCTGGGCTTCTACCACAGATGCCTCTGCTGACATACCATGCATCTTTGCAAAAATAAATCAACTTTGAGACGCACTCAGGAAGTCAGAGTTACAGAACAGCTTGTTTCCCACAGGCTTGGACGGCTGCTCAAAACGTTCATGGTCACAGGCTGACTGCAAAACCGCTCCTCCTCTTTTCTCTTATTATTTTCATCAGCAAGTTAACCTTATACAGGCCGAAATAGCCTGCTGCAGCTTCCACTGAGAGCAACCCCTGGCAGCTAACGGCCCGCTTACACAGCAAAGCTGCTGCACAAACCCTGCAAAGCCACCCTGCCCAGAGAGCCTTTCCAAGGCTATCGTCCCTCCAGCGGCCTCCTAACCTCCAGCCACTTGTTCCAAGGGTTTGATTCTTTCTATAGGGTGCTCCCAGGCACCACAGGTGATAGGTGGGAAGAGCAGCCGCCGCTTTTGGCCAGAAGGTCTGAGGCAGCAAGGTCCCAGCTCTGGTGGGGCCCCTCCAGCAGATTTACACGGCGCTGCAAGAAGGGTCTCTGTCCACGCTACAAGTTACGGGACTCTCACCGGGGAGAAGGTTGTGGAAGTCAGCAGCAGTGGATTTTTAGATTTTACATTTGATAGGAAAAAAGACTAACATTTGATGTGAAGACACCCGTACGCCAGGGGGGAAGACAGACATCAGCAAAACTATGAATGTGAAACCCATTGTTCCATAAATCATGGAATTAATGGAAATCTAAAGACTGATAATGCTGAACCAGCCAGGAGGGGAACGACTCCTGTAGTATCCCACTTACACCCAGTCCTAAGCAAACTGTAACATCAACACAGCCATTCAGGAAAGGTTTCCACTCAAGGCGTGACGCCAGGCTACACTCTGGGTCCGTACAGCGCTACACGGAGCACCAGGACTCAGCGGGCAGCCAGGCTGCTGGACCTCACCCTAATGCACTTCAGGAGCCCAAGAGCAGGTTAAGCTCGTTATGGAGACCTAGCCCAGTTGTAATGAAGCAGGAGCCCTGGGACATGCTCCAAAACCAGCTGGCACAGCTCAGGCGATCGGCTCCCGCTCTCTGCAATACCCCTGCTGCTCTGACACAGGCTCTTGGTCCCATCATGCTGCTCTCAGCTGCAGTGGTGTGAAACTGCAGCTGTGCTCACATGGGGGGCTCTCAGCCTCATTCGGGCTACAGGAGTAACCGAGAAGAGAACAAGATCCCCTTCCTTAAAAAAAAAAATAGTTTCACCTACTATAAAAGAAAGAAGAGGCTTGGATTATTCTAGCGTTTGCAACAGGATGAGAAGGGATTTTGCATTGCTCAGGCAGCAGGCATTCTTCATCTCAGACCATGCAAATACTCAGAGTCAGGGCTCTGTTTCATTGAAGGACATGAGGTTTTGATTGCGCAAACACAAAAGCCAAAAGTTTTCTCCAAGTCTGCAGTGAAACTCAAAAAGTTCGTTTAAAGCTGCCAGCCTTGCGTGCAGGCTCACAGACGATGCTGGGAGGGAGAGTCACACATGGTATAAATCCAGATTATATGAAGCGATTGGTCTTTCCGTGATTAAACGGGCTGAACTTGGCCTCCTTTCCACAGAGGACCTTTTCATTCTTCAACAGGTGAACTAATGCCCATGGTTAATCCCCATACGCTACGTGTAAGGCCTGCCCTTATATATAATAATCAGTACCCCTGAACACTGTAAGGACGCTTATGAAGTGCCCTTAATTTATAGCCCTTGCAGCAGAGCTCAGCTTTAGGCAGGCTCTCGCCGCCTGCCAGGAGCTCACTGTTTAGAAACGCTTTTTGCAACAACCTCTCCCAGCCCCACTAGAAACCTCATGTCTTCCCTCTCGGCACATCAAGACGCTGATGCGGGTATCTGCCAAGTGACCTCATTCAGGGAGGAGGAGGAGGAGGAAGAGAGGTTCTCAGCTATCACTTACCACCGGCTCAATGGCAAAAATATCACTGGAGAAAAGCATAGAGTCTTCTCGCACCTTTGCCCTCTGGTTCTGGAAGGCACGGGAGAGAAGGGCAAGGTGTTCTTGGAGCGTGGGGTCCATTGCACACTGCTTGAGAAAAGAATCCCTCTCATTCTCCTCCTGCTTCTGCAGCCTGCGACAGCGCCTGCAGCCATGGGGAGACACAAACCAAGCAGATCATTTAATAAACAACATATCTGCAGAGACTGTCGCGTAAGCGCAGGAGCAGCCACGCACTGGGGGAGGAACAGCAGGAGCAGCTCAGCAAGGGGCTGACCCCAAGCCACGGGGTCCCAAGCAGATCAGGTTATCACTTGTTCGCTGGCATGGCAGGTAGTTTTACGCCACACTCACGAGCTAAGAGGAGGTTTTTGAAAGCTAGCAGCCCTCAGGAGAGCCTCCTGGCTCAAAGCTACTGCCACGACTAATGGACAACCCACCAACACCCTCAGATGGCTTTTCCTCCCGTAGAGGTGCTCGGGGAGATGGATGAAGATGAAGGAGCACACACTGCAGTGCTTCGCTGGCAAGGGGAGAGCAGCTGGGATTCAGCTGCAGGTTACCAGCCTCACTCTTTTTTACCTTCCCTTTTGGACTGGCAGGGATAAGCAAACTAGATCTGCTCCACTGCCTACACTGCCACCCAGCAGAGGATCCCAGAGCATTTGAAAAGCCAACTCACGGACTTTCAGGCATTGCATCACTTCAGTGAAATTAATGGGTTTATATGCATGAAGACAGAGGCCCCGAGAGGTGAAGGGACTTTGCCTAGCATCACCCAATAACGAAGGCAGGACCAGCATCTCTGAATGCAAACCCTTACATCCAGCCTTGCAGGAGCAGGCTGGAAACTAGGACCATGCGTGGCAATCAGTTAGCTGAGGGGAATGTGCTCGGGCTTGTCTAGACAACAATCAACATGATGAGCTTGTCTAGACAGCAATTAACATAATGAGGCCTGTTTGCAGAGCACAGGGGAGCGGGAAACGGATGGCGCCAAAGTTGGCGCCAAAGTTGGCGCCAAGGAAAAGCAACATCTTGCTGTTAATTAGCCGCCAATCAGGGATTGCCTAGTATGCAAGGCTTAGCCTCAGGAACCAATTGGTTTAAGACGCGCAGCCTTTGAAAGTGTATATAAAGTTGTGCTCCTGTACAATAAACCGACATTTGCTTGCATCAAGCTGCGTCCCGTCTCCTCATTCGCCACAAATTGGTGACCCCAACGTGATACGTTTAAGGATCTAACGTGAAGGGCTCTCGAATCGCCTATCTGAGCGACATGCAGCGAATCCCACAGAACTTTGAATGATCTGCTGAAAGGAAGCAGGAGCCGGCCATAAATCCCTCCGGAGGTGAGAGGTGAGCTGTGGGGAATCCGTAATGGGGAATCAGGCTTCGTCCCCAGAAGGAGACGTTTATGAGCTTATGAAAGGTCTTCTTAATAAACATAAGAAAAATATCTCTGGACAAGACCTTAAAGCAATGCTCAGGTGGGTGCAAGTAAATATGCCCGCAGTGACTGCATCTACAATTTTTACGCGGGAACTTTGGGACGACACAGGGGTGAAATTATGGGATTCTGCGACAAAGGGCAATACTGAGTCCCACCGTCTGCTCTCTTCGTGGAGAGCTATTTTTGAGACTATGAAAGCAGAGGAAGGAGAGGAGGAGGAATCGCAAGCTCCTACAGCTCTTTCCTCATCAGCCTCTAAGTCACAGTGCTCTAGACCCCTGGGTGTCAATGCAGTGGGGTATCCGCCAGAAGAAGATCCTTTTGACCCAGGACCGATAGACCGTGAAAAAGAACCTGATTTATACCCTCCTGATCTACGTGATGTGTGGACAAAAATAAAGAAACAAGCCTTAAAGGAGGGGGATTTGGACATGGCTAAAACTATAGTTGCTCCGGTCTTGTATTCTCAGGGTCGGGCAGGGGGAGCACGATGGGAGGCTCTTTCTTTTTCGGTTGTTAAAGAACTGCGCCGCACGGTTACGGAACATGGTATTTCTTCTCCCTATTTTATAAGCCTGTTATCTTCTGTGTTTGATACTTATATCATGACTCCTCATGATTTGAAATCTTTAGCATGATTGTTACTAACCCCGACTCAGTATACGTTGTGGGAGTCGCATTGGAGAGGAGGACTGCAAGCACTCCTGCTCACGTATGTTAATCATAATGATCCTGTATTAGCTGCATTAACAATAGAACATCTTATGGGCACCGGGGCACATGTTGATCCGGTAACACAGGCTCAACACTGCCCCCGTGCGGCTCTCGAGGCAATTAGAGAAGAGGCAAAAAAGGCTTTTTTCCAGGTTCCTGATGTACAAAAGCCACAAAAAGCTTTTACTAACATCACTCAGGAGTCTCGAGAACCTTATATGCAGTTTATTGATAGACTAAAACAGGCTTTGGAACGTCAAGTAGATAATGCGGAAGCTCGGGATATATTGCTAACAAAACTAGCTGTTGAAAATGCTAATGCTGATTGTAAAAGTTATTGAAGTCTCTTCCCAACCCAAACCCCACTCTGGTGGAAATGGTGGAAGCATGTAACCGAATCGGTACGGTTGACCATAAGTTTGAAGCTATGGCTGCTGCTTTTGCAACAATGCGTGGTGTGGGGAATTGCTATGGTTGTGGTAAGCCTGGCCATTTAAAGAGAAATTGTCTTGCGCGGGCTGCGGGGAATAAACAACAACCTCCTGGTCCTGGAGTTTGTCCGACATGTCGGAAAGGGCGTCATTATGCTAATCAGTGTCGATCTAAGTATGATTTCCAGGGACAACCGATACAGGGAAACGGACCGCAGAGCGCGGGGCAGCGACGCGCGCAGACACAAGTGCCACAGCTGACATTTCAACAAGCTCGGAGAGAAGTACCGACACCTCAAGTCTCTGTCCAGCAACCTCAGGCAGCGCAGGATTGGACCTGGCAACCTCACACACAGTAATGTTGCTCGATTCCTCGGTTCATTTATTATCAACAAATGTCAAAGGACCATTACCCCCTGATACACAGGCTCTATTAATTGGTAGATCTTCCACAACATTGTCTGGTCTATTTGTTTTACCAGGTGTTATTGACTCTGACAGTGTGGACGAAATTAAAATTATGGCATGGACTCCATTTCCACCTTGTACGATACCTCAAGGTAGTAGAATAGCGCAATTGATTTTGATCCCGGCAGGGGTAAGCTCTCTTACCTCTGATCACCCTCCGCAGAGGAAAGGAAGTTTTGGATCTACAGGGTTACCTCACATTTTGTGGGTACAATCCATTTCTCCACAGCGACCTATGTATCAGTGTACCCTTATTTACAATGACCAACAAATAGCACTAAATGGGATCATTGACACTGGAGCTGATGTCACAGTAATTTCTCAAGCCAAATGGCCTCCGCAATGGCCACTGACTAATGTCTCTCAGGCACTGGCTGGGATAGGGGGGACCGGTAATAGTCGTCAGAGTTTGGAACTAATTCAAATTCAAGGACCAGAGGGACATGTGGCTTCTGTTAAACCTTTTGTGCTGCCTGTCCCTATGGTTTTGTGGGGACATGATGTATTGTCACAATGGGGAATGTCTATCCGTACACATTTTTAGATGGGGCCATTGAAGTGCGTGACACCCTAAAAATAACTTGGAAGTCTGATGTTCCTATTTGGGTGGATCAATGGCCCCTTCCTTTGGAAAAACTTCGCGCACTTCAAAACTTAGTCTCAGAACAACTGTCCAAAGGACACATTGTGCCCTCTACCAGCCCATGGAATTCACCAGTTTTTGTTATTAAAAAACAAACTGGCAAGTGGCGCTTGCTCCATGATCTCAGAAAAATTAATGATGCTATGGAAGATATGGAAGCCCTCCAACCCGGGCTCCCGTCTCCAACTATGATCCCTCGACACTGGCATCTAACTGTCATAGATCTTAAAGATTGTTTTTTCAGTATCCCATTGCATCTAGATGATACACCAAAATTTGCCTTTTCCATTCCAAGCATCAACATGCAAGCTCCGTTGCAGAGATATCAGTGGGTTGGACTGCCACAAGGTATGAAAAATAGCCCTACAATGTGTCAATGGTATGTTGCGAAAATACTCAGTCCTGTCCGAAATGCTATGCCTACTGTGTTATTGTATCATTATATGGATGACCTTTTAGTGGCAGCACAACATCACGAAGTCATGGAGAAAGCTGTAGCCCTTGTCACAGATGCCGTGAATTCGGCAGGTCTCTGTATAGCACCAGAAAAGGTCCAAAAGTTTCCCCCTTGGAAATATCTGGGCTGGCGAATAAGAGCACAAACTATTATTCCTCAACCATTGCAGATCAATACCAATGTAAGAAACCTGCATGATGCACAAAAATTACTGGGAACAATAAACTGGGTTCGACCATTATTGGGAATTTCTAATACAGACTTGGGTCCTTTGTTTGACCTACTAAAAGGGGACACTAATCTTTGTTCTCCACGTAATCTTAACCCTGAAGCAGATACATCTTTACAAAAGGTTGCCTCGGCTATCGCTTCTCGACAGGCCCACCGATGGGCCCCTGAATTACCTTTTTACTTGATTATTTTAAACCCTGCTCGACAGCCTCATGCCCTGATATTTCAATGGGACCTTCAGAACTCAGACCCCCTGTTAATTATTGAATGGATCTTTTTACCTAACCAGTCTACAAAAACTATTTTGACACAACATGAAATGTTTGCCTCTCTGATTGTTAAAGCTAGATCACGCCTGCTAACCTTATCAGGGAAGGATTTTGTCTGTATTGGCCTACCAATAACAACAGTATACTTAAAATGGCTTTATCAGCAATCAGACACCTTTGTTATGGCACTTGCCGACTATACAGGCCAAATAACTTCTCATCCACCTTCACACAAACTGTTTAACATTGATTTTCGTCTGATGTTAAAACCCAGAAGAAGCGAACAACCCTTACAGGCGCTTACTGTCTTTACAGATGGATCAGGCAAATCACATAAATCTGTTCTCCTATGGTGGGATGATCAACGGAGACGATGGGACTCGGACATAGAGACAGTCTCCGGTTCACCTCAAATAGTAGAACTCAATGCAGTTGTTCGTGTTTTCCGGAAATGGAACGTACCACTCAACCTTGTTACTGATTCTGCTTATGTTGCAGGTATTGTTACACGAGCTGAAGCTTCTGTGCTGCGGAATGTTTCACATTCACAACTTTTTACCCTGTTACAGGAACTTATTTTCCTTTTGGACTCTCGATCTGCACCTTATTTTGTTATGCATATTAGGTCTCATACCTCACTACCTGGTTTTCTTGCAGAAGGCAATCGACGAGCTGATCTACTGACATTACCAGTTCAAGTACTGCCAGACCGTATTGCACAAGCTAAACTAAGTCACTCTTTTTTCCATCAAAATGCTGGAGCTCTTAAGCGACAGTTTGACCTTACTTCTCAACAGGCCTCAAGTATTATTGCTGTCTGTCCTGATTGCCAAAAACACTCTTTCCTATCAATTGCTACAGGAGTTAATCCTAGAGGATTACAAAGCCTACAATTATGGCAAACAGATGTCACACATTATTCTGAATTTGGTAACCTTAAATATATCCACTCTTCCATTGATACATTTTCAGGTGCCTTGTTTGCCTCTTGTCACACAGGAGAAAAGGCACGAGATGTTCGTAGACATTTAATGCGTGCTTTTGCTACTTTGGGTATTCCCTTAAAGATAAAGACAGATAATGGTCCAGCTTATGTTTCAACCACTATCAAAACCTTTTTTGCCCTATGGGGTGTAACTCATATTACTGGCATTCCTCATTCCCCCACCGGTCAATCTCTCATTGAACGGTCTCATCAGTCTCTAAAGCGTTTATTACAACAACAAAAAGGGGGAATGGGAATGGCTATTCCGGAGGAACGGTTACAGAAAGCATTGTATGTTTTTAATTTTTTGAATTGTTCTTTAATAGATAACAATCCACCGATAGTAAGACATTTTACTGCAAATGCCTCCTTCGAGGCACGGGTTAAAGCCCCAGTATTGGTCCGAGATCCAGAAACAGGTAAAATTATGGGACCATATCCTCTTGTTACATGGGGAAAAGGTTATGCTTGTGTCTCTACAGAAAAAGGACCTAGATGGATCCCAGCGAAGAATGTAAGACCTTTCCGTGAACCTTTATTGCAGACAACTGATACCGACACCGACCCTACAGAATGAAATAAAAACTGTGTGAAGATTACTGTTTAGATATAGTTATGTAACTACATGAATGATTTCTGCCCTGAGCCTGGTGGCGCATACAGCTGCGGTTTGTGTCCGGGCTCAGAGATGTAAATAGGGGCTTCTCTGTTATGGTAAAGTGTCTCTCTTTGCATAAAAAAGAGAGGGAATGAAGGGAATGACCCCAGAGGTGTGTTCAAAGAAGGCATGCGATGTTTGATGTTTCGAACTTTTTGATTGAACCAGTTCTTGTTTGGTGTGCCCTTCCATCTATGTATAATGTTAATTTAAAAGAAAGATGATATTGTTTACACTTTGTCGATAATTGTCTTTCTGTAGATGTTAATGTAGTAGGAGGCTATGATAGGAACGTGTATCGCAGCGGTTCTTATCTTACCCAGAGTAACAGTAGGAAAAGCATTAAAGAGTTAAATCACCTTGTTTGGTAGGAAGTTAAGAATGTGAGTCAAAATTGCTACTGCCTTTGTTGTTGGTTCAGGGACATGGCTGTGAGGATTTTGATGGTATGTGCTGCGTGGATTTTAGGCGCCCCACTGCAGCAACATGTTATCAAAATCTGAGAAAATTTCAGCCTTTGTAGCATTCATTCACTCAATTGGCAGTATTGTTTGTTTGCTATTGCCTTGGTTGCTGTCATGTTTGCAAGGGCCCTGCAGAACATGGCAAACCTGGTACTAGCTGTTCAAAAAGCAAAAAGGGGAAATTGTAAAATTGTACGGAACAAGGACAGTGGGTTATTTTGACATTGATATCATGTCTTAGTTGGTTTTTTATTTGTTCTATTACTTGTGCCTTGGTTTTGCTCGGTTTCAGGGGTTCTTTTTGTGCAACAGGAAGGGGGAAATGCAGGAGCAGGCTGGAAACTAGGACCATGCGTGGCAATCAGTTAGCTGAGGGGAATGTGCTCGGGCTTGTCTAGACAACAATCAACATGATGAGCTTGTCTAGACAGCAATTAACATGATGAGGCCTGTTTGCAGAGCACAAGGGAGCGGGAAACGGATGGCGCCAAAGTTGGCGCCAAAGTTGGCGCCAAGGAAAAGCAACATCTTGCTGTTAATTAGCCGCCAATCAGGGATTGCCTAGTATGCAAGGCTTAGCCTCAGGAACCAATTGGTTTAAGACGCGCAGCCTTTGAAAGTGTATATAAAGTTGTGCTCCTGTACAATAAACCGACATTTGCTTGCATCAAGCTGCGTCCCGTCTCCTCATTCGCCGCACAGCCTTGAACCACTTCAACATTCTTCTCTTTTTGGCCTTCTCCACAGAGCTTTGACACAGGTCACCTCTCCCTTAGTTGGTAGTTGTAGCAGCAATCATTCTAGTGTTTAAAGCTCGCAACCGAGAGGTGAGAAGGGAGCACTGCTGCAGAGCACTTGCTTCCCAGCTGGCACGTGGATGTGCCCCCTTCACGCTCCAGTCCCCTGGCCACCAAGGACCAGCAGGTGACTACTCGAGGGGGATGAGGGGAAGGCTCCATACACAGCACATCAGGGCAACGTGGTATAAACAGGACCGCAATCACCACCCAGCTAAATTCCAATACATTTAGAAAGGAAACACAGCCATGGACATTACTAGCAGCACGCAGACAGAGCCTCGGGCAAATGCTGTCACCAGTGCCAAAAATACTTTCTTTGGCTTGCTCCCTGTGGAGTGTCATGAGAAATGTTTTTCCACGGCTGACCTACAGCGCTGTGCATGAGGGGGGCTTCCAGGCACAGAGATGAGCAACCCTCAACTAAGCCTTCATCAACAGACAATAATTCCATTGTTGAATCCCAGAAAGTCCTGCAGGAGGGAGACAGAGCAAACCCCTGGGTAGACCTTGTGATGATCCAGGTCTTTTGGGGTGACAGCCAAGCGCAGGGTGCTGAACTGCCTCCTCCCATCGTAAAAGTCCTCTCTGCTCTGACATCTCAAAAGCTTCTGCTACAGCAGGACAGTGGCCTCGGAGCTATGACCACCCCTAAGACTGCAAGTAAGGAAGAACAAAGCACTCTGCTCAGAGTATAGAACGCGAGCTGGCATAAGATCAAGTGCCATTGGAAAAAAAATGGGTTGAAGTTAACGGTGGGGAAACCTGGTTGCTTCTGAGGGGAGAGAGGATCACTCAGGGTCCCATCTGAGATAGGCAGGTGGGAAGAGATGCTAAAAGAATGGCGCAGGGACGTACTAAGAGAAGGTCATGAGACTTTTTCTGTTAACACACTGATCTTGCACAGAAGTCACACACTGCGCAATTAAAAACAGAGAAGAGTGGAAAACCAGTTTTGGCCTTCAAGGCATTTCTGACCTAATTACACTGAACTTTATTTGCTCAGAAGCCCTTAAAAAGTGCTCCAGTTGAAGGCAGTTTCCTGACCAGCTCTGGGTTCAGACTAACTCCTATACACCTACAGCCATTCAACTCCGAGAAGTCACACAAGGACTCCCTAAATCACCCCAGCTTCTAAGTGTCATTCCCAGTGCATCCCCTTGGGCTAGAAGTGTTTCCCTGCTGCCCCAAACGGAATTTCAAAGCTTCAGAGACACCCTGTGGAGAGCCTGCCCCACCTCTCAGCACCACGAAGACACAGGTGCTGATGCCCAAAGGCACTTCCAAGTCCTGTGCTGCCCTGCCTTCCCCGCAGAACCCTCCACCTCCGAACTCTCCCCAGCCCCAGAGAAGGGGCAGGGATACCTCGTTGTGCTGGAAGCCGGGACAGCGCAAGGCAATTCAGCATCCTACAGCTGGATGGCCTCAACGTTTGGGGCCAGCAAAGCACCCTGCCCTGCGCACTACTGGACAAGAAGGCTGAAGAAGGTTGCCATCTTATCAAAGCTGGAGGGGAAGAAACTGCAGTGAATATCACAGCAGGTACGCTGCCTGCAGCTGTTAGGTGCTACCGCTCAACGCCGTCCCAGGTAAGGAGTGCCGACACCTTCCTCAGCCTCACAGACCCTCTGCGAGCCCGGGGACCTGGCCTCACGGACTTAGGGCTCCCACAGATGGCAATTTGCTCTCCGAGGAAATGCGACCTTTCCTCCCCAAAACATGAGCTGGAACATGGATGGAAACGGAATGGGAAGCACTGAGCTCCATTACCCTGAAGCCCAGGGACACACACCCTGATGTCATGGATGGTTTACTTGTCCTACGCCATTCAAAAAAGCACCAACATCCCTCTGAGGCCATACGTTAGTTTTACCCTTGGGCAGCATGTCTTACTGAAATGAATCTTCCCAACGAACCTCAGGTTCTCCTGATCCTCCTCTTCTTGACTAACAAAAGCCTTCCACTGGAGTGGGCTATGACTTTACTCCGATTGTGGATGACCACGGATCTGTGGTTTGACAGCGTGATGTAGGTCTTCCCAGCTGTCAAGGAGTTCCTGTCTAGCCTGATGTTGACATCTTCAACTACTGCAAAATGAACTCCACGAAAACTATCATGATCTCCCTGTCTAAACCCATGGCCAGGTGGGTCTTGAAATAATGGGTATAGTTCTGATCTTAAAAACCAGACTGAAGCCTTTGAAATTTCTGCCCTTCTCCAAAGTACAGAGCAGCTTCTATACGAAGACTGAACAGGATTCCTCAACCTAGAAACCACACAGGAGATAGGTAGGTTTGTAGAAGTATGAATGGCCTGGGAAAAAGTGAACGAGGAAAAAGTTGTCACAATTTGTTGTAAAACAGGAACCCGAGGGCCTGAAATGGTATTAGTTAAAATGAGAGAAAAGTAGTTCTAGTACTTTTCCAAGGAATATTCCTTCCTTTGGAACGTACTGCCATAGGTGCCTACAGACGCTCATCGCTATAAATCCACAAAGCAACTGGACAAAGGCTTGGAAGGTAAAACCATCAGAAGCGATTAAACAAAGACGTGAATAAAGCCTCCAGCACAGAAAAATGCTGCCTCCAAGGCCCACGAGGGAGAAAGCATATGCACTGCCTGCTTCTACACGCTTTGCTAAGCATCCCCTACCGCTGCTCTCCTGGAGAGCACTTACACTCCCGGCTGCAGGCACCGAGGACGCTTCTGAAGGCTGGAGGGCTTTGCCGGAGCACCTTCTACCACAGAGAGAAGGATCTGGCATCGTGCTGACTGTGTAAACCCACAAACCTCCCGGTACAGACGAGAGCGTGCGGATGCCAGCGAGCCAGGGGGGAGCAGCAGGTCTTTCTGCCAGGCAGATAAACTGACACAGCAGAGCTGTCAGGGTTGGCCCAGGGCAGCTGCAGGCTTCATGGCCTGGGTGCCAAATTGGATGTGACATTTATTTAAGACTCTTGATGGTTTAATATATAAGTCTGGAGGAAAAGAAAAAAACAACAACAAAACAATCTCTGTACTGTACCAGCAATGTAGCCCTAGGTATTTCACTTGATGGGGTAATGTCCGTGGGCCTGTGCTTTGGGACGCTTTGCTGCCATGGAAGCACATTTACTGAATCCAGACGTACCTGCCCTATCGTTACTTACACAACACGATGATCTTATTACAGGCTGTCAGCTCTCTCATTCTTACATGCTTTTGACGTATTTCCCAGAGACAGCAGGACACAGCTCACTCTGCAACCTGAACAAAGCAACACCTGAACTTGAAATTAAAAGAGAGGCTTCTTATACAGCAGTAGAGCAGGTGCTTTGGGCTGTGCACTCCTGAGCGATGCTCTCTGAGACAGCGGGAACACCACCGTGTTTTATTCCAGCATCCATCTGCATGGCTATGGCCACCGGTATCTTAGCACATCATGGTAACTTCTAACTATCTGAAAGTAAGAAACCCAGCACTGGGTCATCCTCTGGGGGGCCTGTTGTGCAGGAGGAGAGGGAATTTACAGAAGAGCTAAAATATCTTTCTGAATATTAAGCAAACCCTTGAACAAGATTTCAAAACAAATTTCAGGTTTTATGAAGAATGCGTTCCCAGCATTCAACAGCCAGTACCTTCCTCCATCGATTACTGCTCTAAATATTAGGAAGCTGGTAGCCAGATGGATTAGACTGAAGAGAAACAAAACAGCACTCTGCTGCCTTTCGTCCTCACCGTAATATTCTCCTTCTATCCCTGTAACTCCCTCCTCGCTGAATTTGGATTTTAAACCTTTTTAGGAGTGCATGACAGTCAGGTTCAGAATATTTGGGTAACAGGGAAAGCAAGTTTAAGTTAATTTGCCCAGTTTGTCAGAAAACTATGCCTGGCTCTCACCTCTTCTAAAAGAGACAGGTCCTGCTGCTTTTTCACTGAAAATACAAGCAAGCAACGAAAGCCGAGCTCTTCACTCAGAAGAGTGTCATTGTACCTCCACATCAATCCCCTGAGCAGTTCTTTTGCTCCTGCTGCTATCACGATACCCAACTGCCTCACCATCGCCAGCATATTCTGGGTTTTCAAACAGCATGCAAAGGTCTGCTGGTACCACTTCACCACCGGAGAAGGGAGTCACTTCACCAGGCTAACGATCTCTGGAAAGCGAGAGGAGTCCCCTGCGGCGGGATCCAGCCCTCCCCACCATATGCTTTTGGCTGCACCTCCCACAGAGCTACCTCGGTCAGAGCCAGGAGCGCTGCTCTGAGCTGTTTTGCTGTCAGGAAGCTAATGGCATCACCTACAAAGTGTGCTGGGTCTCTGACAAAGGCCACCTGTCAGTCCCCACGCTCGTATTTCCAGCACTAGAGCAAAACACAGGGCAGTGACAGTCATTTTTAAGTGCTTCTCTGAGGCAGTGCTCATGAGCTACCTTCAGACATCATTAAAACCATCGTGCTAGTTACTCCAGCCCTAGGAGCAGCTTGTTTATAAACCTCACCATTAAATAACTGCTGCCAACACAGGGGTTTCTACAGGACCATTGCCCAGGCTACAACAAAGCTCAGGGCACCCTAATCATCACTGCTGCCACAGCTGATGCTGTCAACAGCTAAAGCCCCCAGCAAAGCCCCCTCTGAGCCCATGCAGCCCATCGCAAGGAAAGGATCTGCTACCCCAGAGCACTGCAAGCCACCGTGAGACAACAGATGGGCAGGAAAAGGGAGATGGAGAGCAATGACCAGCCACAGCGTCTACGGGACAGGTCGCAGGCTCTTCAGACGGCTCTCCTGCACTTAGGAGTCACCTTGCTTTCCACCAGGCTCCTTGCTGTGCATCCTCCTGTAATGGAGCACCCAAAGTATTCCCCATTACCTCCTCCGCACCGTGCTTAGGAAGGGCTGTTGGCTTTCTTACAGGATGAAATACTCCAGCGCAGGAATATCTGGGAGCCAGCACAGAGCCTTTGTGCTGCCCAGTGTGAAGGAGCCTCGCAGAACGGACTGAAAGGACAATGAAACTGTTGGATAACACAAGACAGCGCTGCCGCATATCCAGGATGCCGTGGGCTATTTTTAATCATTATTGGTACTACAGCCATGATACGCTGGGGTTGCTGATCACTGAAACACTGCTTTTGGCCCACGGGGAAAGACAGGGCAGGAACCTTCCTTCTGATTGCCTGGCAAAGACATGCTTAATACGCCACTTCATAAATCAATCACCCCTCAAGCTACTCTTCTGCTTCTCAGCAAACGCTGATTGATCCACCAGGAAAGGAGACTAATGAATGGTCAGTTCTGCCCCGAAACGCATCCAGGGTTCATGGCACCTAAGAACATACTAGTGATTTCCACTGATGATAGAAGAGACAAGCTGCAGTCCAGGATGCCCTGCAAAGAGATGAAAACTACATTCTCCCAGAAATCCTTCACAGGCTAAGAACGGGATAGGCGGCGTCACATGGAAGTCTGCCTCTGGGGATGAACAAAAGAGCCAAAAGGAGACTTTTAACTCCAAATAACCCTCCGAGCACCCACCCCCAAGCCGTGCTCATGCAGTCAACGCCACGGGTTGCTTTAGCAGCATTTTTGTCAGAAGGGGTGTTACATAGTTTGGGAGATATAAAGCCATGACTAACAAAAAAAAAGATCAAGCAAATGAAGCACAAACTTAATTCCTCTTCTTCTACCCTCAAAGCGACAGACCATCAGCTTTGAAACAGAAGGCCCTAGAGAGGGGCGAAGGCCATACTCTGTTTGCAAGAAATTTAACAACCTTATCTAAAACAGTATATATAAAGAAAAATCATTGTTACAAGCAGTTGTGGAAAAGGGGAACAAAGACAGGAAACAGTTGTTAACTGTTAGCTGATCTGACATAAAGGAACACTTTGGAGACCAATTATACTCACCCATCAATCTAATTGATTTGAACCATAAAAGCCTATATAACCAATTATTTGTATAACGTATTAGTTACCAGTCCTCAGTCCGTTGCAGCACTGCTACGATTAAGATGCAAAGTCAACATATAATTGCACAAACTCCTATTTACACCTTTTTTTGCCTACAGTATATGCCACCCTGCACTCGCTTTGAAGCAGACGTACAAGAACATAAAAGTCCAACAGAAACTAGCCAATCCTGCTGGGAATTCTCACAAGTGAAGGAAGAAAAGCACAACATGCACCCACGACCTGAGGCAAGCAGAAAGGAAAATCCCTCTGCAAAGTTCTTAAATGCCTGGCAGTCCAAGGAAAAGCTAGAGCAGCCTCTTGTAATAACCACGGTGTCAGAGCCTGGCTTACACCTCAGGATAACACGGGAAACAAGATCTTTAAAAACTCACCAAACAAAACAAGTTTGTCTGCATCTGCTAGCACTAAACACAAACGGAAATAATTACATCAGTTCACGCACTACAGTAAAGCTTTGGAGCCAAGAGAGGCTGCTGCTTAGGGAAGCAGAAGGTTTCCCCACCTCTCAGCACTGGTAAGAAGCCACTACCAGCCTGCCCGGTGTTGAAGGATCGGAGAATTGCACGGCAATGAAGAGCTACAGACCTGACCACCAGTGGCACACAGTGGTGGCCACCAGAAGCTATGGGGCTGTTGCCGTGAATTTAGCTCGATAGGAACCGAACACACTGCGACATCAGAGCCCCTGTGAACGCTCACACCAGACCAAGGTTAAAACCAGAAATGGTTTTGGCATTCCCACCCTGGTACCCTGCACGACACAGGCACAGCTCAGGTCAAGATGCAGCGAGGCAGAGGGTTTGCTCAGGCAAGTCCTGAGCCTCCTCCGCTCCAGCTGGAGTCAGCACAAACCGCGAGGGCTCAGCAACCTGAGTGATCTCAGGAACGTGAAACGCAACACAGCAAGGGCTGAACTTCAGCTAAACCCTGCTGCCTATCCACATCCATCCGTGGGTTTGCAGAGAGAAAAGACAAAGAAAAAGGCTTGATCTAGAGGCTAAGTCAATAGGATTTTCATTTTGTTTTCAAACAAATTCCTGGAAGCTACTGATGGTAGTGCCAGCCTGGCAAGATGACAAGACCTTCGGTAGAAAGGGGGTTCTTAAAGGAAAGAGAAGAGAGGCATGCAGAGGTGGTTGTCTTCTCCAAAGTCTGCACAAAACCACAGACTAATATCACAGCGAGGTAATGTTTTACTCTTGCGAGTAGCTGAGATGCCCACAGGTGATGGCACATCCATGCTGCCGTTACTTGTTCAGCCTCAAACATCAATAAACACGTAGGGCTGGGATTTAATGAGCTTCCTGCGTGTGTACAGTGGCCACTAACACACCGCCAAGCCCTTGCAGAGGTGGCCTCATTTACCAAAGTAAGCTGATTCAGCTAAGCCCAGCATCAATTTCAGCTGAAGAAAGGGATTCAGCATCCCAACACACCGACATTCCCGGCTGGGAACCCCATGCTGATCTGTGCAGGAGCTGAGCAGTCAGCAACGCCCCTGACAATTCCCCTCGGCCCATTTGCAACGCGATGCAGCCCCTACCACAGTTTCCCACCGCGGCCGAGATGCACAGGCTGTGCTTGCCCTGCTGCCAGACGAGCACACCCGGTTCTGTAGTTACCGTCATCTTCACCAAACCCAAATGGCTCTAACACACCACATCAAACTCTCTGTCGTGCCACAGGTGACTGAAGAGCTCCACATCAGCTCCCTAATTAATCGTGTTTCATATGCTTTGATTTTTCCTGTGATCTCATGCCTCATTTTCCCCCATTTGTGATGAAACCTCGGTGCTTTCTCAAGCTGGCGGTTATCACTCACAGCTCCAGAGGCTGCTGCAGCACAGAGAAGCTGCCTGTGGTTAGACCGAGAAGGGCAGAGGCACCTCAGGGCAGTGGCTCGGGCCATCCTGCGTAGGGCAGACGACCCAGATCCTCTTCTGACATCCCCTGCCACCCTGAGCATTGCTGCCGCACTAAATACAGTGATCCCCAGCCAGTTCTTCCAGATCTACCCAAGAAATTCTTTTGTTATTATTTTTTATGCTTACGTTGCCCTAAGGAGATCTTGTCTATCATGCAAGTGTTGGTGCTGGCTTAGAGGAAGGGGAAGATCTGAGGCCAGCTCATCACGCTTACTGACCAACCCAAACCACACATCCCAGTAGCTCTCCGGTGCTCAGTACCAAACCCCCCTGCAGCAGCCCCCCGCGTGCGGGCAGCCTAAGCAGCAGCTGCTGGCCAGCCTTCGGGACTGGGGGGCTGGCGGGACCCTGCCAGGGAGGAGACGGCTCCGGCAGGGCTTGCTTCTCCACGCTGCAGGCTGGAATCACCACCCCTGACGCGTTTGACAAACACACAGATGTGGTGCTTCGGGACACGGTTTAGTGGTGGGCTTGGCAATCCGGGGTTAAGTTGGACTTGGTCATCTTCAAGGTCTTTTCCAACCTCCATCATTCTATGATTCTACGAGGCTGCTGGCATCTGCCCCACGCCTAGCAAGCAGCAATGGGGAGGAAACGGTGCTGGGGACCCCCTGCTTCCAGGGCCAGGCAGCAAAGCCCAGCGGCGGGGGAACAAGGCAGCCAGACCCCTCCCTGACCCAGGGCAAGGCAAGCTCTGCTCCACATCCAGCTCCCCGCGTGCTGCACTGAAGAAGCCTATTTAGCTGCTCCCTCCTGCCATATAGGAATAACCTGAATCTGGCACAGAGCAAGTTTTGCTGCCCAGGGCTCAGGAGGGGAGACATGCCTTCACCCACTTCCTACGGGGACAGGAACTGAGCCAGCGCAGGAAAACTCACTCTGATTAACAACCACGGAGCCAGAATCAGACCCTGCTCGCACTTTCTACCTGCCCTTGAAGTAAGCAATTGAGGAGCCGAGGCTGAACTCCCCCATCTGTGCCCTGGGCGTGCAGAACCACAAAGGATGCTCTGAGCCTGGGTCTGCCATCCACAGCAAACAAGCCAAGATTTGCTTTAGCACAGCTCCTGCTCAGCAGCTGTCAGCCCTCCTGCAAGCTGTGTGGGAAGTTGAGGGAAAACAGGGTATTCATCTGCCAAACACCTAGACGGTTCCTCAGCAGGCTTTTAGCACAAGGCTGGAGGCTTCCAGCAGGACTAAAACCACCGAGAACTACTCCTGAGCCACACACGTTACCTCTCTTCTGGGGAAACCGCTTTTTGGGGCTCTGAACCAAGGGGAGACAGAAGAGTAATGGAATAGGCAGTTCTGCTTGAGGGCTGCCTCCTCTTGGGTATGCTGTCTCCTAAAATACTCCTATGGGCATGGGTTCTGATCTCCCCCCTCAAAGAGGGTGAGATCCTGCCCCACGCTTTTGCTTCTGCATTAGACTCACAGAGCTACTGAAAGAGAGCCATCTGCATCACTACTTTTATTACTGACAGCAATAAAAGCATCTCAATATATAGCGTCCGTCAGCCACGCACAAGCTCAGTGGTGCTTTGCTAATTACTGAAGTTTTCTGTGCTGACAAAGAGATGCCAAGGGATGCAGCAACCGATGGGGAAAAACTGCACAGAGGAATTTCAATACCGCACCACAGATCCCCTGGGCTAGAAGCGTGTTGTAGCACCTTGCCACAAGGGCCAGTGGGCACTGCTGGCACCCACATACAGGCACAGGATCTGGTCCTACACCTTGAAGACCACCCATCATACTATACTAGTACTCGTTGGAGACAGGAGCCTAATGTGTGTCAGCATTTAGGGAGCTCTGAGCAGAGAAGCAATTCTCCTTCCACAACTCCAAGCATCTCACCGGCACCTCCTGTCTCTGGCAGCCTTCTTCACCTGCATGGAGCACCTGCCGTAGACGTTATTGTTTCTGGATGGCACTGGACTGGTGGATTTGCTTTGCACCTCTGGCACACCTCTGGGAACCCGTCATGCATCTCCTCAGCCACGTGTCCCTGAGCAAAGCTCACCTTCCCACACCAAGCTGGTGCTACGCTGCCAGGTTGCAATAAATGTTGTTACTGCAGCAAACTGGGTTTGGTGTAAAATCAGCAGCACTCAGGGCAAGCAGCTTGGGCATCATCTCACTTGAGCAGGACTTGACAGCTGAAAGAGTATCAAAACTTCATGAATACTGACTTGGTTGAGACTAGGACTTACCTCCATAAACTTATTTTCCCACATCCACACGGTCCACACAGGGTGGGCTGAACGTCATCTGGGAAAGGCCAAGTGACCGACAGGACTTTCAGTGGTATTGAAACCTTTTCCAAAGCTGTACGAGTGCTTCGCACGCAGGTTTCAGAAACCCTTTCAAGTACCATAATCTGATGTTAAGGTGCTGGACAGGGATATGCTGGAGCCCAGAACATCCCAAGTCACCCTCATTTCAGTACGAGCTGGGATTTTTCACACCCAGACACATGTACACAGGCGAAAAGGAGGAGTTTAGGCATGTAAAGCACTGAAGGACAAGTTTTCATTGTAAATCATTACGCTCATAGCAGCAAACATTTTCTCCACACTCATCCATAAATTTGTAGCAACAGAACCGCCACCACACACACAGTCTATCCCGGGGACAGTACCTGTGCTCCTAACCAGCCCAAAAGACACACAATTTAAATCAACCAAATCATACACTAAGGGAAAAATTGTGACTTGTTCACATGGAAGAGCTCCATGCTTGCTTAAGCAATGCTAGGGACAGATCTGACCCAGCTTCAGCAGAAATTTAAGCAATGTTCACCTGATCCTGCGTAAGTCACCCTAAGAAGGGTGTGATCCATTGAGAACGACTGCTGCCTGCGAGCAAGTCAGTACTGATACACAGCCAAGCGAGGGAAACGCGGGAAACGCCTCCCAACACCTTAAACTGCTGTTTTGCTCTTAGCACTTCTGCTTCTTAATAAACACTCTGTTGGTGGCTCTGAAAGAGCAACCCGGCTGCTTTCTGTACGTGCGTCACAGGGAGCCTGCCGTGGTGCCGGACACATTAGCCAGGGCTCGCCACGCGAGGTCAGGGAACGCTGTCTGGTGCTCTGCACTACTCCTGCAATAAGCTCTGCACCACACCTCGAAAGACTGATTGATTAAACGTTTCTGCTTCACTTTAGCAATTCATCTCAGCAGCCTTTCACTTACCTGTACGCTTCAAAGCTAGAGAGATAATCCCTTCATTATCCCCTTGCTCTCCTTCGCAATTCGTAGTTTATTTCAAAATAACTGCAACATTGTACTGGCAGGCAGGAATGAAATCCTGGGTTCATCTCCCAGGGAGCTGCACGTGTTCCTGGGAAAACACCCATCTCAGAGCCAGCAGAGGGTTTATCCCCGTGGCCTACCCACACAAATCACTTTTGCAAAGATTGACTATGGGGGAACCAGCTGTTTCAGTAAGAACAAGACTCTCAGGTTTTTCAAAGCAAGCCACAAAGATCCTGGCCCTAATTATTCGCTCACTCTGTTCCGTCACAAAGTATAAACCCTACGGCCCTAATCTCCACTGTCACTGCTCATCTGCCCCAGAGAAATTCTAGCCCTCTGAATTTTATCCTATAGATTCTGTATAGGCATACAAATAAGGCACGTTTTTGTGCTTCCCTAGCTGATATTTCAGTCACCCGTCCTAGAAACTGTCACCCAAAACAATAAGCTCCTCTGAGTGAGCATCAACCATTCTCCGTGAATATGTCAATAACTGAAAAACATTAGACAAAGCTGAAATAAGTCGTAAGGCTACATAAGTGTTTGGAAGATACAGGAGCATTTGTAACTTCCACAAACCCAAGACAACTAAAATGCTCTTTGCCGGGCTAAAGCAGCACACAGTATCCCCTCGGTTAGGACACCGCACTTCCAAGGACCAACGCTGAGGAACAGGGACAAACCAAACCTCCCTCTCAGGCGAGAGGAAACACACGCCAAGTGCCTTCACGCAACTGAGGAAGCGCCTCGTTCGGCACCACAACATACGCCTGCTGAGCCAAGGCCGACAGAAGCATTCTAACATGGCGCCTTTTCCTAAAGATATTCCCCACTTACTCCTAAGTGAAGCGTAAAGCTGATGGTGTTTCTGTGGCCTGACCTCAGCTTCTCCTAGCCTAATATAAATGTTACACCTATCTCGGGAGGCAGCGAGCTCTTCCTGCCAAATCCCAAGAGCCCTCAAGTCCTGGCTGCATTAGTCCTGTGTTGTGAGCTGTGGGAGAAGGCAAAAAGAAAGAACAAGGCTCTGCGGCAAAACAACGTAGAAGCAGTGCAGGGGACAGATGTGTAAGAGACAGCGGCATTGGAGCGAGTCTGACAGAGGCACGCATTCCCACGTCGCGCTTCAAACATAGCACCGCCAAGGAATGAAGCTTCACACGTGCATATGCACACCGTAACGGAGAATCAAGGTTCCTCCCGCCTCCGACTCAGCAACTCCCAGCAAAACCCGATTCCAAAAAACCTCATTCCTGCTTGAGGGGATGCACTTTAAAAGCCCCCTAAACACCAACTATTTGTCACTTTTCTTTGAGGCAAAGCCGGGACAGGGGAGATACACCTGGAGAGGCAATTAAGGTGACCGGGACAACAGGGAATGATGGCAGATGGCAGTCATGGGGGGTGCTGGGTGGAGAGCACCCAGCCGACACCAGCATCCCCCAGGGAGAGACCGGCACACAGCCACACAGAACAAGGGCACACTCAGCCTTTGCCCCTTACCTGCTCACTTAAGCACCGAAACATACAGAGGTTTTGAAAGAAAAGGTTTTAGAAGTAGTCTGCAAAGCAAGCTTAACATTTTTCTGCTTTGAAAGGTCTCTGCTTTGAAGGACGCAGAGACTGGGCACCATGCAGTGCCCAGACCTTACCTGTGTCATAGTGAACTGTCAGGGGCCTGGAATAATCACCAGTCTTCTCTGGGTGGAAGTCCACCGTTACTTGCATGGCATCGCCAATCCCAAGAGTCCCAACGGAGGGATCAACAGAGAAAGGGCTGCAACACGGAGAGGCACATCAGGATTATTGTGGGACCTTTGGGGACTACGTTCCTTCTGCCGTCTAGCTCACTCCAGCTCACCTGTATTAGCAAGGGGCCAAGAAACCACAGTCAGCAGCAGAAAAAGAGAACATACAGGGCCAGGAACTGAGCCACCGACCCGACTCCTGAAGAGCTCCAGCCCTCAGAAGATCCTAAGCGATAAAATGACCTCGTCTCCCCCATACCCTGCATCCAGTTTTCTGCAGCAAGGCTCAAGAGTCTGACTGCTAGCGATACGATCGGAGGAGGGATTTTGAAGGGCACGGAGATGGCAAGAGTTATTTGCATGCACAACTTGACACCGAGTTCCTCAGGAATCCGTCTTTTCCTGCCACCTATAAACCTCAAGAGATGCAAATGTCAAGGCAATACCTGTCCCAGTGAGATTACAGCCTGGAAATCAGACAGGGAGAACAGAAGTTTATTCTTGAATGACCGGAGAATAATTAGACTTTAATTGGCAGAATTAATCTATCTTTTTTTTTTTTTTACCTTGAAAGCATCCTGGGTTTGCCTCAGAAAGGGCACATTTTATCAGCATTTCAATGAAAGCTGTTCTAAGCAAAGAAAAATCTGTACGAGTGCAAAGGCAGATTAGAGTGATACAGAAACAAGAAAACAAGACACAAAAGGAGTATCCCATTTACAGCCTGAACAATTAAATCTCTAGCTAAATGAAGCACCGCTAGCAGGAGCATATCAAGGCACCTTTAACAGGAGGTTTTCTGCGTATTCACAAGCAATGCAGTCTGGGGCTCTGGGTTGTAATCCAGGCTTGGTAACTGTTTGCTTGGCCTACTAGAGAAATTCTGTGCAATGTGTGGGAAATAGTATGAAAATGTGTCGGTGTACTTTAGATTTAACAAGAGCCATTATGATTTGTCGCCAGGTAAACAGCTCTCAGCTGACAGACATAATTCAGTCCTTTAATGCTCAGGGAAAAGTCAGATGCAACATGTTTCTGCACAACAGCAGCTGGGCTTTGCGGCTCTTGTACAGCCTCACTTAGAAAGCAAAAGTTATTGGATTTAGTGCTTTGCTGCTGGTCAATTTGTCACCTTAAAAATATGTGCTGCAGAGTTCTACAGTGATTGGGGAGTGCAGCCCACAAAAATAATGAGAAAAAATGGAGCCATGCGCAAGCTGAGCTTCGCTCATGGAAGCAGTGACAGCTGATGAAATTGCTGGAGTTCCTGCTCATTAAGGAGACACTGATGCAATTGGGGGCCTGACCTGCTCCCATCACGACTAGCAAGAACATCGCCAGTGACTAATGGGGAAGCATTGGGCCCGCAATGTTCACGTGCTGGACCTGAGACTTTTGAGAGGGAGGAGGAAAGCCAAGGCGCCGCCAGCCTCAGAACCGGGCTGCTCTACATGGCCCTGCACCTGCACTGGGGGTTGTGCCTGGTTATACTGGGCAGGGCTCTGCTGGTGCTTGGCTGGGATCACTGCCTGCTGTGGGAAAGGCACAGAAAAATCCCCCCCCCCCCCCCCCCTTTTTATTTCATTATTTTTACCAGAAACATTGCTGGAACAGAAAAGCTGCTGGTTAAAGGCCACGCTTGAGCCCTACCTCCCATCCCATACCCTTCCTACTCCATCCCCATGTCTGCATACCCCTGCCCTCAGATAGCTGGGATGGGAATGACACTCCTGAGGATGACGTCAGGGGATGCCCGAGAAAGTAGATACCTTCATATCTTCAAATTACCAGAGAAGAGGATCCCACCGAGGTCAGGACTCATTCTCAGGACTGAGAAACAGAGCACAAGTCAGACACCGCACCTCCTGCCTCCCACCCCACGCTGTACCCACAGGACAACTTGGTTCCTGCTGTAGCAGGAGCTTGGTATCCCTCACATAGACCTGGTTTTCCAAGACCCAGAGGGATGTAAGGTCCATGCTTAACCTGAACTCTGAACTTCAGTCCACATCACTAAGCTGTTCCCTGCAGCCTACAGATAAGAGATGCTAAGGAAACGTCCCTGACACACTAATAGCCACACGGAAACCACTGCCAACAGACGAAGCTGGCAGGCTAAACTTTGGCCTTTTAGCCATTAATTGTGAGCTGTTCTTTACGGTAATTCTTGTCCTGTTAGATCTACCCTGTTAGTGAATCACTACTGCTCCTGAAAAAACAGGAAAGATAAGGTTTGGAGGTTTATTAATAGCTCTTCTTCTGACATGCTTTTCAACTACGTCCATTTGTACATTTGCTTTGTTGTACAACATCTAAACTGTCACAGGTCCAGATCTCCCAGCGGTGCCTTGCAATCCCCAGCTTGTATAAACTCATCTAGCCGCACCAATCTGAGGGAGACCTTCCCAGCAGAACCCGCTGAGATCTTGCCTGTAATTGCCCTTCAGAAAGGGAACAACCCCAGATTAGTAAGCAATTTCATTGCGATCTGTCTTGGCGTTTACATCTTGCTTGCTTTCACCAGGCATCAGCTCCCCATCTTGACAAAGCTGGGCAAAAGTTAAATCCCATGAGGATACCACGGGCAAAATACTCCTGGCAATTTAGCAACCAACTGACAAGTGAACAACGCTGACAATTCTGTGGCTCAGGCTTTCCCGACTACCGCGCTGCCTTTTCTCCTGCAACCGTACATTTAGTCAGTGCAGCGTGCAACGAGGCTGCAACATACTTCGTCCCATGGTATGTTTCTCTTCTACAACCAAGACCCCTTAACTCCACTGGTGCCTTAATTTGCATTATAAAATCATCTGAGTTTGTGAGAATTGATTTCATTAAAAGCTGCCTCCAACCCCAAGACCGACAGTTATATTACTGGTGATTGAATTGCCCCCTCTGTCAACTAAGACCTATTGCAGGAAAAAAACCCCAAAGATCACTTAATCTTGGCATACGTAATTTTTTGGTAATGGTATAAAAGCCAAAGTCGAGCACTGTAACCACTCCAGTAAACACAGTCTGTTAGGTCAAAGCATCCAAGACTCCATCTCCATACTGAAAAAATCCTGCACAGAGCCAGCATCTCACAAGCTCTCTCTTTCCCTCTTTCCCTGCACGTAGGCTCTGTTGTCACATCCCTGTACATCCCATGGTAACTCTCCAGCCCCACACCTCCGTGTAGTATAATGGGTACTGCAGGGAGGGATGCAAGGCGGCTCCTAGCACTGTGCCATGTAGGATCATTTCCTGAGCTTCCAGAGCTTGATGGGACATTCCTAAATGGACCTTCTCAGACAGATCCTCTCTAACCCATAGCACAGCACAGCACAGTGTAACGTCAGGAAAAGGCAGTGCTGCACTGAGATCTGCTTCCAGGCACCATTTTCAACTGAAATGTACTGGAATGACATTTATCTCCGTGAATGCCGTGGAGAAGAAACTCAATAACCAGCCTTAACAATGAGAACGGCAGGAAAAGACTTTTTATATTTATACTATTATTATTTTTTTTATTACTACACTATGCAGTGAACAGCTGGGTATGGGCATGCAGGGGGAGGACAGGCACAAAGCCAAGCTGCATAATGGGGAGTGCTTTGGTGTTAGGGTCCCTGCGCCCCCCCCCCGCCCTTATTAAAGAGGAGTCAAAACGTGGCCATGTTTTCTGGTAGATACCATGGCAAGGGAGAGTTCTGAACAAGCAACAGCAGAAGGATGCTGAATTGGCCCCGTGGATTCATTTGAGAGCTCTGCCGTGGAGTGAAATACACCACACAAGTCCTTAGATAAAGTTGTAAGAGGCAAGGAATGTCCTTATGAAGTGACCCGCTGCAAGAGCAGAGCTCGCGGTACTGACCGAGAGGAAAGGTTAGCATTGGAGATGGGCTGAAAAATGCACTGCAGGTGAAAGCTGGTAGGTTACACTTGATGCCATAGAGAAGGGAATCTTGAGAAAGGAGGCAGAGAGGTGACAGGAGCAGCGCCGTGGACTAGGAAACTGTGGCGCCTGCAGCTGCCTTGCAAAGGGGCAAGAGCCTGAATTCGCCCAGGCCAGAAGACAGAAGTTGCAGCAGCTAAGAAGTCTCAGTCGTGCAGAGAGAGTATAAAGGACACAGAGGCCAGCTGATGGTCTACAAACTTTGATCTCTCATTCCCTTCTACTCCACTAAGCCTCCTCCCCCTCTCACGCGCACGCATGCTTACACATAGCGGCACACAAAGCTATTACGTGATATTAATATTGGCTTTAACACAACACTACATCCGTACTCAGCAAAAGTTAAGCACACACTAAAGCTGCTTCAGTTCTCCACTAAATAGGAAGAAGCTAAAACAGTCCTGAATGTAAGTCTGTAAGGCTGGCACTCCTACCACCTATGCCATAACTCTTAAATACTGCGTCTCGTATCTACACATTAAGCTCTCCAGGACAGGAAACATCACTCATTAATGTCCAAAGCACAGGTTTAAGTGTTTGTGATGCTGAACAGCCATTATGGGAGTCATTCAAAAGCATGCATGACATTAAACTAAAAACTTCCCCTGTCGTTAATAATGATGCAGCCTTGGTTACAGCCTCTAACGCAGGGAAATTAATCCCCTGACATGAGGAGGAAAGCGGTCTCTCCCGCGAAAGCCTCTGTAAGTAGAGTTGTTCAAAGACAATTAACAGCTAATGACCTACTCGCCTGTGGAGCAGTGTATTGGTGAGACTCTCCAGCCAACTTGTCATGCCAGCTGGGAGGTCAGTTCTTTTCTGCTGGGGCTGCTGGAGCCACTGACCTCACCTGGGACCTCGGGGCAGGCACCTGAGCAACTGCTCACAGCACAAGCAGCAGGGAACCCACTGTCACCCAGTGCAGTCCCCAGCACTGGCTGGGAAAACCACTCCTGGCCCACCATGGCCTCATCGCACAGGGAGAACGTGGTTGTTCTGCTCCCAGGCTGCAAGGGGACGTGGTGACCTGGTCAAGAGTGGGGAGCACTCAGATTTTGAGTGGAGGATACAAGCTTGGGGGAGTACAGTCGAGATACTGGAGGGCTGGGCTGCTATTCAGGGGACACAGCAGAACCGCATGCAGCCGAGGGATGGAAAATGCAAAAACCTGTATTTGGGATGGAAGAATCCCTGGCAGTACAGTCTGGTGGGCACGAAAGCCTTTCTACAGAAGAGGAGCTTAGGGGCTGGAGCACAGCACATACAGGGAGATGCTGGGATAAATGGCTTCGCACAGCCTTGAGAAGGAAAGACGAAGGCTGGTATCACTTGGTCTTACTTTTCGTGTTGAGTGCACACCTGATCAAACTTTGACACTGGTCTTGCTTTGAGCACTGTGTTTGCTCAGATGATCTCCAGAGGTCTCTTCCAAAGTTATTCTAGGATTTTATCTTCTCCAGCAGCCCAATTCCATTTCACATGTTCCCCAGATTTCTCATATTATTTCCTATACATCTGTGCATATATATAGGCAGATGGTAGACACACAGGCATTAGAGGAACTCAACCTTTAAGAAAGTTCCCAATAAGGAATTCATTATGACATTTTGCTGAACACTTAAAGCAAAAAAAAATAAAAGAGCAGAAAGACAGGAACCTCAGAGTATTTAAAAAAGAAATCTGAATGAAAGTGGGGGACGACCTAATTAGAATAAAACGCTGCTTATATTCAAAGATCATCAGTTTGAAATTTCAAACTGGCTTTCAAAAGTTCATAACAAAATGGAAGAGATGACTGATGCCTTTGGCTGACATGGGAAATCTTACCAGCTTTTGATCTCTGCACACATGCAATCCAGTTCTTCAGAATTGTACTTTCTTGTGTAGTTTGAAATAAAGCTTTCGTAACGCTTCCCATCCCTTTGCTGCAAATCAGGACTGAAACATTCAATTGATGAAGTTCAGCATAAAATCCGTATCAAGCAGGATTCAACATACGCTGTATCACTCAATAGAACAGTTGGCAAGGACATGGCCAAGAGATGCTACACACGACTGGGTACTTGTTTTGGTGGTGACGACTAGATCTGGAAATCCCAGAGGGAAGCTGTACAGGGATTTACAAGTTCCTGCCTATGTATTTCCACAGTGAAAAGAAGCAGCCTGCTTGAACAGCATCCTGGAAGCCTGCTTCAACAGCCTTGCCAGGCTTTGGTAGAAGCCTCTTGGACCTTCACATTTCCCAGGAGAAAGAGCAAAGAGCCTTCTCTTGACCCCTGTTTTCCTGGGGAAGAAACCGAAGCAACTCAGGTGCACTAAGGCAGACAGCAGGTCTTTGCTGCATTCTGGACCTCAGCTCCTACACCAAAACCTCTGGGACCAAGCAACACGGAGCTAACTACCAGCCAGCTGAAGTGGTTTCCTTGCAGGTGCAGTTTCCAAAACACATTATCCTCTCCAGTTCAGCAAACTGGAAAACCAGTGACTGTCTTCTCAGACCAAGAGGAACAGTACAGGCTGTCCACGACACAGCACACATCAGGCGCTTGACCAGGAGACTGCCGAAATGCCACGTGCTTGTGGCCTCCCAGGGAATGGGTATATTTGGCCAATAGGGCCACATAACCATTTCAGAAGGTTCTGAAGATCAAGGGGGTTGCTGGTAGCTACTACAGCATGCTAGAGCACTTTCCAGGAGATCTGAGAGAGACAAAGCTCTAGAAAAGGCTCCCAACCCACGCACCAGGTATTTGCTGCACCTTTTGCCTGTGCGCCCATTGGCATTCTGCTTTGGGGCTAAAGTGCAGGTTTGAAGCCGCTGCCAGCTCATCTCCACTTAAGAGCTCATTCTAATGAAGAATAGTGGATCCCAGGGACCAGATCAAACCTACTGGAAAACCAGGTTCTGGACCCCACAGGGTTTTTGTCAGGGTCTCAATACCAGTTGCTTTGATCTATCATCTCTGATTGCACTTGCTACTATAGACAAACTGCTGGTAAAGCTGATGATAAATTCTTAAATGTCTCTTCCACCAGCTCAGAGCTTGCCCATTTCTTAACACTGCCTTTGGTCTTCAGGAACTGAGCTCCTAGAGCTGTCGTCTGCCCCGCAGGATCTTACACAGCCCGAGGGCAGTCCAGCTGCCTTCCTACATTTGCTCGTTCAATCTAACAGAATCAGTCTTGCACGACTGTGCACTGAAGACACCGTTGCACTATAAAACTCCACTCTGCAGCTTGCAGAGTTTTAGCAGAGGCTGCGCCATGCTTCAAACACTATAATCAACAGCAAACCCCACGTGCCCTGCCCATTTCCAGCCACGGCAGCAGTACAGCAGCTCACATGCTCTGGCTCCTTTTTGTTGCTGTTTACCAACTATACCATCACACAACAGTGTTTTGCACAAAAAGAGATGAGCTCCCTACCTCTGAGTGCTGATGCAGTAGCGGGCCGCCCCGTTACCGATGTTGCGAACCAGCAGTGTTTTCTGGGTGCTGTACTTGACTGGACAGGCTGAGAAGTTCACCTGGTCGGGGAAGTCCAGGATAGCTCGGGCACCTATAGCTCGGAGAGGCACAGCAAACTTCTCCCCTTTCTGTGATGCAGATGAGCTCGTGGAAATAATCCTGCAGGGAAAGAAACAATCTCAGCACAATGCTTTTAGTACTTTCCCCACGGCAGAAGGAAAACTGCTGTTTTCTATGACTGTAGCAGTATCATTCAGTAACGACACAGTACTTTTTACCTTCATGAGCTTTCATTCCAGTAGCATGACTTGCACAGGGTCGTTAACTTGCAAAGGAGAAACAACCCCACTGATTCACCTGCTTTTGCAGCAAGCGGGCAGCACCACAATTATCTGATGCTTTGATTCTGAGACACCAGAACAGTCTCTTCATGCAAGGGATCACAGCACTAACGCAACCTGCTTCGATCGCCACTGCAGACTATTGGAAGCACCACTGAGAACCCAGCTGTGCCACAGCACTAACTCCAGTGCCAGCAATGCGGCGACCTCGTTGAAGCTTGGCAGGGGATGCTCAGGTACACTTTCAAAAGGACTTCACCACATGCATAGTCAACGGTCAGTCTTCGGTGAAATACTTCACAAGCTGGACACGGTAATTGCGGCAGCGTCAGGGCAGTGCAGGGTACGGCTGTATTTCCTGCCCCTTCTCACAGCGTTATAGGGCCAAGGCTGGGGACACGCACCCTTCAAAAGCCACCTGATCCATCTCCCCACACCAGAGCTGGCTCAGCTCCAGACCCAAACTGTTTTTGCGAGAGGTTTCACAAGTACCTAAAAGCGCTAACAGTTCCACCCCTGCCCTCAGCAGCCTATGCCACCTCTGCGCTAGAATTAAAGGGTGTTAGTTCTTCCTGTGTCTGAACTCCGTTTCCCTTTACATCTCACCCAGCCTCAGGGGACACAGGAGACAGCTCTGGCTGATGCCGTAATCACACCCCTCTGTAAGGTCTGTTCTAGAGGAGTAAGTGACGGCGTGCCTGGTTAGCACACCCACCCCAGGCAGGCGGCATCGGGAGCTGCACACGGGGGACACTCAGACACCCCACCAGAGCAAAGCCGGCTGTGCAGTCCCAGCCACTGCCTTCTGCAGAACAGAGCCAGGCAATCCCCCCCGCGCCCCGGCTGTCTGGCGTTTAGCAGCAGGAAGGCAAATCAAATTACCAAAATCATGTTACTGTAGAGATGAGCAGAGCAGTCTCCAGATGTATGGCGTGGCATCGCTGCGCTGGAACTATCACCTTGCCCCCACTGAAATCAGCGGTAAATCTGCTGCCATAGGGCCAGGAGCCATTACCCCCAGCAGCGCTCTTATGGATGAGCTGATAAAAACTCTGCTTCTCGTCACTCACTGGCTGCCCTGATTTTTTCCTCAGTGCTTTTAATTAATTTGATATTTTTATCACTGTTGAAGCAGCAAGCGCTTTAGGATTTTAATGATTTAGGAATTGCATACAGCAGCAAACTCCCTTCAGCAGAACCGATCCAGACTCCCCCACAGCTGGGATTTCCTGCTCCCGTCCCCATCCCCTCCTGGAAGGGCCCTAAGGCAGCCAGCCCAGGCACAGACACGTACCTATTGCTCTAACGCAAGCGCTGACAGCCAGCGCCTCACCCACCACCCAGCACCTCGCCTACCACCTGCTCAGCTGGGGTTTAAGCTTGTCAATACAGATGCTGCCCCACCCAAGACAAAAAGAATAATCTCCTTTTCTAGACATCTCAAATATTCACCCTAGAAACTGCAGAAGGGCTTTTGCTTTTCCTATTTGGAAGGTAAAATACTAGGAAGGGAACTGCAGCAAGCAACCTGCATGATTTAATACCGCATTTCAGGAAAGCGTTTCATCTTCAGCAAGTCGTTCTGAATTGGCAATTTTGTACCCAATCTTGCAGCCTAAGCCCTCTAAAATAAAAGCTATGGGCAGCCCATATGAATTTAAAGCACCTATTATCTGGGTACTTCACGTCCTGCACTGTTTCGATCCTCAGAAACTCATTGGCAAATGAAGAATGTTATTTGCTTTTGTTGTTGTTGTTCTTTTGGCCACACTACTGTAACAAAGGCATTGCAAAGCCAATTGAAAGCCACCTGCCTTATTAAGTCTTGGCATGCCATATTTACTTAGCTCCCTCTTTCAGGTGCCAGGTAGGCAGAGGAGGATGCAAGTTCAGATCAGCAGGAGGATAAAGAAAAAAGGAACTTCAACAACTGGAGCTACTTGGAGCAAGTAAAAGGAAGTAATTGTCAAGGCGTTGTCATTGCTAAGGAGCAAATGGATCAACAGCAATGCAATTAAGAGCCCAAGAAATAAATCCCCCCCAAAAGCAAGCACAGGCAGCCTTCCCAGCTCCGTTGCTGGTGAGGGGCGCTGGGACCACCTGCACAGCAATGCACAAGGGATTTCTCCAGGGACCTGAGGGCAAGGCTAAAGCAACAGGGATTTGGTTTCACAGAGACAACCGCGACCTTGAGAGAGAAAGATGCCTCTCGCCATTCATGCAGATGCACATTATGCTCCAAGCCCCCTCTCCAGGGACACCGTGGGACATGGCATCCCGTGCAAGGCTTGACTCAGCACTTCAGAGCGGGCTGACCCTTCAGCCACGCTCTACCACCCCACCAACGTGGGACCTTGCACCAGGCTGAATGCAGCGTCAGCCCAAACAGGGGGAAACCCAAGGCAAGAGGGGTGCTAGGCAGAAGCTGGCTGTTTGTGCCACTGTGAACCCATGGTCCCTTAAGCTTTTGAAAGCTGAACTGCCCTCCCTTGGGGGCAACAGGTTGCAAAGTCTCTACTGCAGCACTGCCTCGTGTTACCAGGGCGCTAACGCTGCTACGCACTTGCTTGCAGCCTAGGGGCACAGTTGAGACCAGTTCAAAATGTTGTTCTGCTTCGCAACTGCAAACCCTTAGCAGACTGTTTAAGACCAGGTTTCTAAATAAACGTGCCTGGATGACAGAGGGGTTGCATCCCATCTATGCTTTAAAGTTTGCTGTGTTTAGACACAGCTTCAGGCTATAGGTTTTCATGAAAATACGACTTCATCCTGCATACAACTCCCCTCTCAGTTTCAAGGAAGATACAGACAGTTGTACGATGGTTCCCCTTCTCGTGCTCCCCTGTGACAAGCAGTAAATTACAAGCTCTGGCCTTCCAGGTATCACCACTGGCATCTGAACTGGCACCCACTGAGACTGAAGCAGCTGCTCGTCTTGGGTGTTGTTTCAGGCTCTTTGTAAACTCAGGCTAACAGTAATTACTGTCACAGCAATATCGACCCTAACTGCCCAGAACCCCAAACTCAGATGTCAGTTTCCCTGCATAACCTATCCCAAATGCTTCACTGAATTCCTTGCAGCAGCCAACTTGCAAAGAAAAGATCCTTGTAGCATGAGGTAACACGGCAAGCCACGCAGGGAAAGCTCCCGCTGAAACCCTGATATCAGAAAGGCTGGAAAATAAGGGCCGTGACAACAGAGGAGAGACCAGAGGATGAAGATCCGTTCGCAGCAGAGGGGGTGCCCCTGCGCCTGCCCCTCTCAGCCGCCGGTTCGCAGGAGTCTTTGAAATGAGTCACTTGGCTTCAGGTTCCTGTGGCGCCGTGCCATTTGCCTTGGTCTTCTGCCCCTTTCCTCCTCACAAGAGTCATCTTAAAAGTATTCTCGGAATGGCTTCTGTGCACAACAAAACATCTAACAGGGCTGGGCTGAATTTTAAAGGACTTCATTTCAGTCATGCAATAACTCACTCTCCTGTCATACTTCAGAGTAATCAATGTGCATTAATTCAGTCTCCACTGAGCATCAGCAATGAATTTCACAAACCTCACAGACTGAACTTGCATCGCCTGAAAACAGTGCACTGCTACAGTGAAAAGAGCAAGAGGGCAACACAGAATAAGCTCTGCTATGTTTTTATGTGCTTCTTACTTCCTTCTTCCTTTACAATAAACTACTAATAAGCCTGAAGGACACACAAATGGAAGTATTTCTGTCTGTTGTTTATCTGCCAGTCAGTGCCACAATGGTTTCCAGTTCAGCAGAGGCCGTCAGACCATAACGCAAGAACACACGGGAACAGGGGCTGGCACGAGAACACCCACGCTGTACAATGGAGCCATAAAACAGAAACGTGCAAATCAGAAGCAGCAAGAGTAACAAACTGGAAATGTTGCCCAGCAGAAAAATTAGCAGTTCATTTATAACACAAGTGCCAATAAACCAAAAGGCACACCAGCTATTTCTTTTCTGACAGTCCAAGCACGTGGCACATTCCCAAATGACTGCGAGACAGTAGGAAACTGCTCATTTTCCAAGAAAGGGCTACGTGGCATTTCAGCCACTAACAACTCACATGGCCCTATTACTTAGGGCTGAGGCACAATTTTACTCCTTTCAATCAGGAGTGACTTCACTGAAGTCAGACTTACTCCAGGGAAGAACAGATTCAAAGCAAGAGAATGACACAAACCAGCTCCTCATCAGGAAGGCCCGGACCCCACTTCACTGGGTTATCCACAGTCCCTGTGGATCATGCAGTATCAGAGATGTAGGGGTTATTCAAAGGCAGCACTCCTGAGCCTTCCACAACTAACACACAGATACTCTGCAGGCAAGCAACTGCAAGCCCAACACAGGTGGCTTTACAGAACCATCTCCCAAAGCCTGCCTCTTGGCTAAGGGCTTTTCAAGGTGCTCTGCACATCCTGACCATGCTACTGATGCATTTCTAGCTGAGCGACAGCACTCCGGCACTTTGCTGACTCACACTCCACCAAGTATGAGACAAAAAGTTCGATTTATACAACATTCTGGTTCTGCTGTAGAGTCCCCATGTGCTCCTCACCAAGCAGCCCACATCCCTCTCCCAATGCCCTGCAAGGAGCACAAAACCCAGGTCGGCAGAAACGGCCAGGGTGTCGCTCAAGCTGTGCAGAGAACCTCGCTGGCACAGCTCCCTAATGCCACACACTCACCAGTTCAAGGGCAAGACAAGGGGCAAAGTACTGGACATGAGTGCTCCTGGGAGTTATCTCACCCTACTTCTATTTGGGGTGATGTTCATGTGTTGCTCTGCTGCTTCTCTGTAGTTGAAGAGCAGCTCTTTGCCCTTCATGGGAACCGATTTACTTCCATCCCAAAAATGAATGCTCATGAATACTAATCAATCACATTTTAAAGGAAGCAGTGTCCCCTGCAAAGCCTACCTCGGTGAGATTAAGCTCTTATGTCACTTGGGCAGTATGGAGAACTGCCCTAGGCCAACATCATTTTAACCTTCCATACGAATGACGTAAAACAATTTCTCAGTCCCTCCCCAAAGCAACAGATCATTTCACAAGCATGGGGAGCCAGGCACCACAGGGCATTTCCTCTCTAGTTTGCTACAGCCATGCTGTTTGAGGATAGGACAGGGTGTTCAACTAAGTCTAAGCAGCAAACGGAAGATGAGAGAACAGCTGTGCCCAAAGAGAGCCTGCACCTCTGGCCTGGTGCAGAAACACCAGCTGGCTCAGAGCGACCCCCTCACCTTGCATCACCCACAAAGTCACGCAAAGAACTGTGCCAAGAGGCAGCAGAGTGCTGGTGCAAAGAGTCAGCCTGTCTGTCTGTGTTCCCCTGCAGGGCTTCCTCCCTTCCATGCCAGGTACCAAACCCTTTTGCGTTAACAAGCCTCCAGGTAACACCGCCGCCCCTTCACATCACGGCACAGTGCCAGACTTGCCAGGGCCACAGCACCGATGTTCCAACCTCTGAGCAAAAGCACGGCACACGGGGCAGGGAATAGGTGCCAGCTGACACAGCAACCACAGCCCCATGCACGCAGGCACAGCCACACCAGCGTGACTGCCCAAAGGCTCCAGGCTAACACTCTGCCTGCAGATGCTACCTGCCCCTTCACTCCTGTGTGCGCTCCAGATGCCTCAGTCCTCTGCAGCACACCAGCCTCCTGCTGGTTAAAGACATCTGGAGCTCAGCGTGTCTGGGCCAGGCTGGCTCCCTGCCACGAGCACAGCGCATCTTCTCCCCTAGAATCACAGCTGGAGCACAGGTGGGCAAGTATCCTCAGGGGCAGCACAGCGGCAAGGCTGGAACACAGAGGGTATGAAAAAGCATCACCTTCGCTCCAGCCCAGGGTGAGGCAGGGAACTGGTTGCCAGATGGGAAAGGGGAAAGCTCTCTGGATCTAGCCATTCCCCTAGCGTTTTCCATCATAATTAAGCCCCTAACATCGAGTAGAGAGGTGCGATGGCTAAACACCTTATCAGCACCCCTCCCTGCCATTTCCCTACTGTCCCACGTGCACCTTCCCCTGCAAACGCCCAGGAAAGCACAGGGAGGGAACGCACAGCTCGTCAGTCCCTGCTGCGGTGGCATCGCATGGTGCTGCCAGCCAGGACGTGACCAGCTGCAGGCTGCCTGACCACAGCCTAGAGCAAACCTCGCAGCACGGCATGGGCTATAACCGGTGTGCAAGAAAAGTGCCGGCTTCAGACAGAGCGTTCCGCCGTCTCACTACCGCGTCCAACACGATACGCATTCAAGAAGCGACTCCAGTTTTCAAAGGTGGTGGTCCTCACTCTGATCAGGCTCAGCTTTGGGTCCTCCAAACAACAGGTTTGTATTTATGCAAACAGGCTTTTGTATTTATAATTATCAGAGCAAACCCGTAATTATGCAGCAATGGTCAGATACTAGAAACCAACACCATGAGAGGCCACCCCACCACACAGTGCACTCTTATCCCTGAAGCCAACAGACATGGCATTAAACGTTCCAGCACTGAAGGATAATCACAGTCTGAAGCATAGAAGAGCCTCCAGCCTATGACAGCATCATCTTCACCACAGGAAAAGTTTCCCCCAGCTGCAGATCCAGTGCAATGCCACCGAAACCAGGACAGTGCCTCAAAACCCACAGCAGATGCCCTGTTCTGAACCCAGCCCCGCAGGTTCACCTCCCACTGAAGGCACACATCTCTCGGGACCTCCAGTCTCACCTTGTTCTCATCAGGGGAGAAAACGATGCGGAAAGTCGCAAGCATGCCAGGCAGTACCTTGCGGCACACAGCATGGTGGCTGATCAGCTTGAAATAAGGTGAGCTCTCCGAGATGACCTTCACCAGCCCAGGAACCTGCAGAAAAGACAGGAAAGTATGATCTTGCAGCTTGTGGAAACAGGAGGAGAAGAGACCTGGTGATACCACCTTTGCAAAGCACTTTTAGCTCTGGAGGTACATGCACGTAACACATAAGAGTGAACATTAATCCCTTCTGCCTGGGCAAAACAGCTCGAGGCCAGAGGCAGCAGGGCGATGAAGGAAGGGCCAAGCAGGGAAGACACCAGCAGCACGGCGGTATAATATCTGAATCAAGTCACCCGTGTATTCAATAAGCCCAGAGAATCTGCTGGCTTCTGCCCGTACACATCCAGGCAGACATGCCCCTAGAAGGGGCATGTATTATCTGAAGGCCAAACAGTACGTGTTAATCCTGGCGGAAGGAAGAAATTCACTTTAACGTGCTGGGTTTGAGCGGGGCAGTCAAGCTGCGGTGCTACAGCCATGTAGGCAGACCAGCAAGAGGGGACCACAGATACTGTGGCCTTACTGGGAATAAAAGCAGCAAATGAAGAGAAAAAGGAGGAGACACAGGAAGACAAAGAGACAACCCCAGAAACAGAGAGATGGCTGGGAAAATCCAAAGGGAGCTGGAAAGAAGCAAGGGAGAAGCACAATATGCCACAAGGAAAGGCTGATGCAGAGGATGAGAGCCAGCAACCTGGCCAAGTGATGGAAAGCCAGGCGACCCCCCAGGCTGTGCCTATCAACTAGGGGCTTCAAAGGCATTTTCTGCCCCGAGATACATGACTGGCACTGCCTGGTGGTGGTTTCATTATTAAAAGCCAACCTCTGCTCTCCGGAGGCTCCTGCTGCCTGTGACTGTAGCCAGGCAGCTGCCAGCGCGGGCAAGCCAGATCCCTGGGGACCCCTGCCCACCCCCAGCAGGCCCTGCAGGCACCCTGCTGCACGGTTCTGACCTCTGGGGCATCACCAGCACACAGACAGCACACAGGCATTTTCCTAGCACATAGAGAGCAACCCCTGAGCGCCAAATCTCAAAGTCTGAAGCAGGTGATTTGGACTGGTGGGCAGCTTCACGGATCAACAACAACCCCACATGAGGCTTGGAAAAAATGGAGGCTCATTCTGCACCACCCACCCGAGCCTGGTAACCCGTGGCCAAGGCAGTCCTGAACTCTCCAAACGCCCTTGGAACCCAGCAATGTCCTGGGGCAGCGAGTTCCAGGAGCCAACTTCACAGTGCAGACAGGCATTTTGGTCACCATGTCCCTTGGAAGGGGAGCACGTGTGGCTCAGACCTTCAGCAAAAGCCACCCAGAACATCTGAGGGTGCTGAGGAACAGCCTGAAGACACAAAGGCAATTTTACAACACGGGTAAGAGCAGGAAGTATATAGTACAGCACTTCTGTAGTTGCATGATTAGAGCCTCTATGTGGAATATATTTTGCTGTCAGCTGGATTTTTATGGGGCAGACAACTTCAGGCTACCATGCAGTGTAACTCAGTATGATTCAGAGGAATGTGGGAAACTGGCACAAAAAACTTGAGACGGAGCACAACGTTGCTTTTCTCCAGGACATCGCCAAAAGCCAACCAATTTAGAGTATAACACCCTCGCAGGATTATCCTCTCTGTCTTTCTGTATTTAAAACATACCAAAGATTTCCCTGGAGCTTATCTTACTTTTACACCCATGCTCTCCAATGGTTGAGCTCTTACTACCTTCAAAACTACATTGTTTTGGGAAAAAAACCACAGTTCACACATTGCCTCCCCCTTCACAGGGCACATAAATCCCAAGGTGCAGCTTTACTGTCTTTTACTGGGAATGGCAGAAATGTTAATGCAGATGATCTTTTCCACTTGAGGAAGCATGAATCGAGCAAATTAACTGTTTGCCTGTTGGCTGGTACTTGGCAAAGATAAACATTTTGAAGTGCTGCATGGATAATGGAGCAGGTGAAGCCAAAGACTCAGTGGGAATGAAGCAGAGAGTAGGAAGAGAGAAACTGAGGACTGAGGCACATTTTAATCAGGGACGAGGATACCTACAGCAAAGACTGCCCAAAACTCAGCGCAGATCACACCAGTGGCATCCCCTGGGTGCAGGCACACATGCTGCATCTTATCAATGTTCCCAAGTTAAATGCCAGACCAGGAATGGTGCAGTACTCTCCCGGAATAACTGAGGGAGCACACCCGCATCCTTCCTTGCCAAAGGGTCTTCCATTTTCACCCATATCCCTGTCACAACCTGTTATCTCAGGAGATACTTGGACTTGCTGTTCTGCCACCTGCAATATGCCTCGACAGCTGTTTTTTGTTGTCCACCTGTTTGCCCTCCCCAACAGGGAAATTTGGAAAGGAGGCGAATTCACCGTCTCTTGTGCACACTTCCATCTTCCCATCGCACCCTGCCCTCACGCATACCTCTTCCTCTTCATTACAGAAGAGTATCCTTAATTACACCCCTCTTTCTGACCTGTCTCTACTGCCCGTGCACTTACTGCTACGTATCAAGAGAAACCCTTGCGTGTAGGAAAGTGCGCAGGGAGAGAACACCGAGCTCAGCTCCTTTCCTCCCTCCTGCCTTTTCCCACCAGCTTGCCCTTGGCACATGCCTCATTCCAGCAAACGTTTCCCCAGCTGAAGTTCAAAAGGTCCCAATTTCCCTCTTGACAGTGGAACAAAACTGCTGACATTTTTCAACTTTTCCATTCTCAACTTTCTTGGGAAGTCTCAAAATGATTGTTTTTTTCAAGTAAAGGTGGAGACCTTTGAGGGCACTTTACCCCGAACATGCTGTGGCTCTCCAAAGGGGAAGCAGAGCATCAAGTTGTCACAGGAAAACCTGAGCAGAACCCAACTAAGCTTAGCAGGACCCTGAAGGGGCACCTAAAGGCCTCCCGCTGCTGCTGCTAAATCAGCCTGCTTCCACTGCTGTTTCAAAACACCTTTCCTGAAGCGCTGTTACCACTAATTATAACTTACTCCAGCATAAAGTGGAGAAGACCCCACCCCGAGCTCTGACAGCCCGTTCAGCTCTCTGTGCAGCTCACCCAGAGGCAGAGGTGCCCTGTGGAAACTGAGATTAACCACGGAGCCACCAGGACACGGTGCACGCTTGAGGGAAAGCACGAGGGCAGGGAAGAACTGTACAGCCCCCAACATTCCCACCCGTGCAGGGCTTCCACAGGGAAAGGTGCTGACCAGAAAAGCTCCTTTCAGCTAGGTACCACCAACACACAGCCAAAACCAGGGGGAGAAACCTCAGCATGGGAAGATTTCCACTGTCTTGCAAAATAAAGGCGGTGAGACGTTTTATTCTGGATGCGCTGTGCTGCAGCAGGCGACTGGCTATGCTGTGCACCGCGCGGATGACACTGCTCTCCAGTTCCAGCACAGGGTTAAACTTCCACATCCCAGCACTTACCTTGTCCACGTTCCTCAGAATCAGTGGCACTTCATAGACCTCATCGGGGACGTAGCTCTGAAATACCACCTCTGATGGGAAAGGCTGAAACAAGCTCTGTTCCGGGGCAACTGCTGAGAACTGGAGATGCAAAAAAGAGCAGAGAGTTTCAGCCGCGGGGATAAAGACTCATCGGTGAGAGAATACAACACTGGCCTCCAGCGAAGGACAGTCCCTTGGTGAGTACGCCTGCCCAGCTCACGCTAGGGGAACAGAAGCTCACCCACCTGTGTTCTGAGCAGATCAAAAGTTTCTGGGCCACACTGAGCAGGCTCAAGCGAGCAGCTCTTTTGGCAGGTGTTTCTCCAGGTCTCCTTCTCCAAAAGGCAAGGCAGCACTTACCTCCGGCAGAGCCCTGGGCTAACACGGTCACACAGCCCCAGAGCACTCACTGCAAGAGCTGTAAGCACTCGTGGAGCAAGGGAAAGCCAAGAATTTACAGGAGACCCCATGGGAAACAGTTTGGGGATCACCTTTACTTTGAGACACAGAGACCGAGCCCAACACATCCTCAAATCTCTTTTTTGACACACAGCCCAGAAACCAGGAAGAAGAGAAGACAGGCCAGAAAGGAACACCGCTGTTAAGAAAGCGACAGATGAGGTGGTAAGTTCCAGGTACTTTCCCAGCATCACTGGGCAACCTGAGTAAGGCTGGACTTGGCATCTCCTTTTCCCACGAGCTTTAAATGGATGCTTCATTATATTCTATTATTGCCATTTTCTTTAATACCACTACAGAAGCAGGTCTGAAAACATACAGAAACAGCAAATGCTTACAGCGCCGAGGCGTTACTTTGAGAAAACTCCTCCCTGCTCTGCCTCCCCCCTTCCAGCTGAACTCTTCACACTCACAAGACACAGGCACGTCTCCTGCTTCTCCACAGGAGTCAGGGTCGTGCTGAAGCCAGCGGCCACAGCACACGGCCAGTTCTGTGTGCGCTCGTCCTCACACACACGTTCCCAACCTCACGCGCTGTCTAGGGCAATCCTTAACCAATTTGCTACAGGTCTCTCGCTGGCAGTTTTCCACTCAACAGCCTACCTCAGTCATCTACCCCTTTGGAACGTGTGTTATACTAAGCAGATCTGTAAGAAAAGCAGCTTTAAACACACGTGTAAATAAACATTGATCCAGATAAAGCACACCCACTCCCCTCTGCCCAGGGCCATTCCCCTGTGTACCTAGCGGCCTGAAAAATCTAACACCCTGTACGGGTCCCACTCGATGTTCCAACCCAAAGCATTCATGCAATTGCTTTAGCTACACCTTGAGTAGTTACCGTAGGCCCTCAGCCCTCAAAGGCCAACGCTGCCACCACTGAGGGCATCCTATGACCCCAAGCGTTTGACAGAGACTACACCAAACCAAGGGCTGGCTATTTCAGCAGGAAGGTGGGAAATTGCAAGCTTGCATCCTTGTGGCCCTCCCCAGCCTTCCCCCAGTATCATGCTTTAGCCGCAGTAGCTCATCTCCAGCAAAAGCCACCAACTTCAACAGAGGTTGTTTATATGGGCTTAGCGCAGGTCAGGACTTCAACATCTCACTGGGGAAAAATGTTTTACCTTTCCCCCAGCAGAAGGAACTCCACACCGGCAGCAGTCTGAAACAACAACAGGACTTAGTCACCAAGGCATTTAGATAAGCTGGAGGCAAGCCTGTCACAAGCACGCGCTCTCTTCAAATGTCACATCAAACAGCAAGGAAAAGGGCAAGAAAAGGCTACCTTACGATGGGAGGCTTCGCTCATGTCTAGAATCTGGATAATCTGGGGTTGCCGCATCTCCCGAGTGCTGGCCAGCCTCTGCTTGGTGGTAAGAGTCATCTCCTTCAGGAAGGCAGAGGGAGTCAGCTGAAATGCAAAACACCAGCAAGAGCTACAGAACTGCTTTTATTCAGAAAGGCTTTTCTTCTTCAAGAGCCACCGATGAATAATTTGTGATCATAGCCACTAGGATAGTCCTGGAAGTCCCATAATTACCTGTTGAAATATTTACCATTAGTAAATTAATGATAGAGAGTGCAATACACATGCTCCAAACAAGCAGCTTTGTCCCGTTAGCTTCTCCTTCGTGATTTGATGTGACATGTTGGGGGATTTTGCTCTTCGGGCATTTGTTTCCTTTCCAGTTTGGCCGGAGTGAGCCAGTGACCTTTGAAAAAGGTTGGGAGGAGTTACCAGAAATCCCTTAACTCCACCCTTGCACAACGCTCACAACCACCACACATGTGGAGATGTCACTGCTGGGTGAGTCAGGAAAGCAGAAAATCAGTGTTGTGCCAAGACTGAGGTGGAGAGGAATGGCTCCAAGTTTTAGTTATCTCTTTTGAATTAGTACTTGTTTTCTCTGTTTGGGCCTCCGAGACGCCTCCACAGAAGTATGCAAAGGTATCTCCTCGACAGAGCTTCAGCACCAGGTCATCTTCAGCCAAGTGAGCTCTGGTCAGCAAAGGGCCGTCTGAGGATGGGGAGGAGGAACTGCCCTGACTCCGCTGCTGTCTGCAGCGCTGGATCTGTGCTCCACACGGGATACGGGACAGAACAACTGTTTTGGAACCTGTTCCATCTGGGACCAGCCATACCTCTCGAAACCTTCAGGCAGAGTTTGAGCAGCCCACCACGTGCCCAGCTGCCTGGAGGGCAGGTATGGTCAGAGCAGCGCTGGCCAGCATCCCGAGGTGACAAAACGTTACTGCCCACACAAAGGGGGCGGAGAGAAGCACACGCTCACGCTTCAGCTATTCCGGTGCAATGCCCGGTACGTTCATTTAAACTGGCTCCAGTGGCACATCCAGACACAACTCTGGACTTGCCCTGAAGCAGCACACAGTCCATCCCCTACTGCACCATGGTCACCACCTCCGACAGAAGCATGGCAGCAGAGAGACGGGGAGGTGGTGTCCAGCTTCACGGTGCTGCCAGACAACAGGAGGGGCAGGTAGAGGAAGGACGTGGGGGCAGTTTCCAGCCTTACACAGCTCCTACCTGGCCGCAGCAGGTACTTACAGTTGCAGGCTTCTCTGTCCCTCTGGCTAGCTTCGGCTTACGAGGCACTACCACTTGGCTCAGGAATCTACCAGCCATCCTGGAGGACCCCGTGAACCAGCGGGGCTTTCCAGTGGCCATGCCTCAGCTGACCTGCAAGGAACAGCAACGGGACTTGGAAAATCCAGCATCCCCTTCCATGGCAGACCCAAAGGAGACAGCTGTGTCTCCAGGCTGTGGCATCCTTCATAACTGGAGAGCAGCCGGCATCCCCACCCTGTTTCATAACTAGACCATATTTCAGTGGCAGAGTTAAGACTGATAGAAGTAAAAGCCCAGAACAAACACTCCAAAACAGCCTTTTGCTGTGGGCGCAGTCCCACAAGCCACAAACACACATCAAAGACTGCTGGCACTTCTCATCTTCTCCCCGTCTTCCATGTATTTTGGAACTATTTGCTGGAATTATTATCCAAATCTCTATTAATACCCAAACTGTCCTTTATTACTCTTTAAAAGTTTTTTGGTGGGAACAATGTCACTTCACTGCTTCATTTTGCAAAAACAGCTGACCCGATGTGACTTTGTGCCTGACCCTACTAAGTGCTCAGAGTATTATGAACAACCTTAAACCCAGGGATCGCTGCTGCCCCAAGCATCAAAATCAGACTGCTCTCACTGCTCTCCTACTTTGCAAACCAAACACCCATCCTTTGTGCAAGGAGGTTGGTGATGTTTTTAACTAAGGGACCATAGAGTTCAATACTCTGATTAACAACTATGGTTTCTCAAAGCTAATTTGGTTAGGTTACAAAACTTATCCAGCAAATATGACTCCTTCCAGGCATGAAATTACCATGCCCAAGAGCCTTTCTCCATGGAGAATGAGGGCCTTATTTTTCACTTACTAACACCCAAACTCTAGGCTCCCTACAGGCATTAAAAGCTGTAGCAGCAGAAATAAAAGCATGAAACCATTAAAGTCGCATGAGCAATTAGCTCAAATAGAAATACAACAGATGTGACAGCTTGGCCACTTCAGGCTATCCTAATGGCAGTTCCTCTCAAGCATCCTTATCCTGCAGGCAGCATGGCTTAACAGGTCCATGGGCCATCCTTCTTCTATCACCAGCCTGCTAAACAACCTCCCCATCTGTCTCTCAAAAAGTGGGTGTGCAAGAAAGGGAAAGAAAACACCCCCAGAAAGTGGGTCTCAAGCACCGACAAAAGTCAAAGGTGAGTATGTACAGCATTTACTAAGCACTACTTTGGACGAGAAATCATTTCCCCTCCCTTTCTGGCTAACTGGACCAAGGAACAGATGGATGTCCCCACCTCTTTTTTTTTCTGGGACTTGAAAGACCAGTGGCCTCAAACCCAGCTCTACCCTAAAATTATTTTACATCCTGACAATAAGTAAAAAATCACAGATCCTACCCCCTCCTGCTTCCTCCTGTTCCACATCATTTTTCTTCATGTGGACTTGCTGTACACAGCTAGACACCATTCTATGCAAAGACCACCATTCCCTTCCCCTCAAGTTTGACCCACATCCTGCAAACGAGGCAATACTTTCAGCTCATTACTCCCGAAACAGCTACAGCATTGCGCATGTTCACGGTACCAGGCCCTTCATAGTTTCAGGGAACAACAGGGTTGCCATTTCCTTTTGTCCTTGCCAGGAACATGAGAGAACAGCACGGTCCTACGGACACACGGGCATGCTGCAGCTGGAGCTCGGATTGAAAGCTAGAAAGAACTATTCGTTAAGAGAGAAATCTAATGGGGATGATACAACACTAATCTGGGTATCAGTGCTTTATTACTGGGTCTTGAGAGTAACGGGATTATTTGTTTCAATTTTCTAACTATAATTTCACTTCACTTGAAACTAAACCTGCTCATCATGCCCACACCAGTTATTTCCAGAGGGCTTCCAGTCTGCATGCCCCCATACCAGTCCAGCAGCTTCCCCTACCCTCTAGCCCCAGAGTTAGGCACTTCCAGAGCCCCACTTCCCTGGAGCCTGCAGGGACCAGCCTCCTGCATTAGGAGGAAAGCAGCAGAACTAAGACAGCAGCCACATCCTCCTGCGGGGGCAGGACAAAACAGCAACCGCAACACAGCCCACCTCCAGCCACCACCCCTGGCTGCTGCACGGGGAGCTCCATCTTCCCCACCTCAGAGAGCCCTTCACCCCCCCCAGAAATTAAGGACAGACTGCAACTGCCCCTCTGCTCCAGGCTCAGGGCACAGACGGCTCGGGCACCTCGACTGTGGGTTCAGAGCATGAACGCCCCAACCCTGGGCAGGGGAACCAGCTGCGCCAGGACACAACAGCTACCATCACCTCAGAAAAGCAATGAGGAAATATACCCAGGGCTGGGGTACAATTCCTGACGTGTCTCAGGAAACCCAGGTGTGCCAGAGCAGGGTGCCAAGCTCCAGCCTCCTCCCCCACGCTCCCTTTACTCCAGTACCTACTACTATGTACTGCTGTGCTTTTCTGCTGAGCCTCACATGGCTGCCAGGGCAGGGTGAGAAACAGCAAGAGAATTCCTTCCTGGCACCTTCTCCAGGGGAGCCGTGCTGCACTTTGCCAAGGTGAGGTTTTTTGGCTCTGCATGATTTCAAATGTGAGGGGTCTGTTTTCTCACCACAGAAAGCAGGGAGCAGAACTTTTGTGCTGTACCTCACATGGCTGACAGAGCACGGTGAGAAACAGCAAGAGAATTCCTTCCTAGCATCTTCTCCAGGGGAGCAGCGCTGCGCTTTCCCAAGGTGATTTTTTTGTTCTGTGAATGATTCCAAGTATGAGAGGTCAAATTTCTCAGAACAGAATGCACGGAGCAGAACTTTTGTGCTGTTCCTCTCATGGCTGCCAGGGCACGGTGGGAAACAGCAAGATAATTCCTACCTGGGATCTTCTCACCATGTCCTTGCAGCCACGTCAGGCACAGCAGAAAAGTTCGGCACCCTTCTCTCTGTGGTGAGAAATTGGACACCTTTACATTGGCAATCATGCAGAGCCCCAAAGAGTCACCTTGGCAAAGTGCTGCACTGTCCCCCTGGAGAAGGTGCCAGGAAGGAATTCTCTTGCTGCTTCTCACCCTGTCCTGGCAGCCATATGAGGCACAGCACTAAAGTTCTGCTCCCTGCTTCCTGTGGTGAGAAAACTGACCTCCTTTCAGCGGCAATAATGCACAGAAAAAAAAAATCACCTTGTGAAAGTGCAGCACTGCTCCCCTGGAGAAGGTGCCAGGAAGGAATTCTCTTGCTGTTTCTCACCCTGCCCGGGCAGCCATGTGAGGCACAGCACAAAAGTTCTGCTCCCTGCTTCCTGTGGTGAGAAAACTGACCTCTTTTCAGCGGCAATCATGCACAGAAAAAAAAAAAAAATCACCTTAAAGCGCAGCGCTGCTCCCCTGGAGAAGATGCCAGGCAGGAATTCTCTTGCTGCTTCTCACCCTGCCCTGGCAGCCATGTGAGGCACAGAAGAAAAGTTCTGCTCCCTGCTTCCTGTGGTGAGAAAATTGATCCTTCAGAGTTGCAATGGTTAAAAGCCCAAAAAATCACCTTGGGAAAGTACAGCACTCCTCCCATAAAGAAGGTACCAGGAAAAAATTCTCTTGCTGTTCTCTACCCTGCACTTGCAGCCATGTGAGGAACAGCACAAAAGTTCTTCTCCCTGCTTTCTGTGATGAGAAAATGGACCCGAAGTTTTTGCACTCCTGCAGAGCCAAAAGAAAAAATCTATCTTGGGAAAGTGCAGCACGGCTCCCCTGGAGAAGGTGCCAAGCAGGAATTCTCTTGCTGCTTCTCACCCTGCCCGGGCAGCCATGTGAGGCACAGCACAAAAGTGCTGCTCCCTGCTTTCAGTGGTAAGAAATTTGACCCAAGCATTTTGCACTCATGCAGAACCAGAGCTCACCTCAGCCAAGTGCAGCACGGCTCCCCTGGAGAAGGTGCCAGGAAGGAATTCTCTTGCTGCTTCTCACCCTGCCCGGGCAGCCATGTGAGGCACAGCACAAAAGTGCTGCTCCCTGCTTCCTGTGGTGAGAACATTGACCCTTCAGAGTTGCAGTCGTTAAGAGCCAATAAAAATCATCTTGGGAAAGTGCAGCCCTGCCCCCCTGGAGAACATGCCAGAAAGGAATTCTCTTGCTGCTTCTCACCCTGCCCGGGCAGCCATGTGAGTCAGCACTAAAGTTCTGCTCCCTGCTTTCTGTGGTGAGAAAATTGACCAAAACATTCTGCACTCATGCAGAACCAGGGCTCACCTTGTGAAAGTGCAGCACTGCTCCCCTGGAGAAGGTGCCAGGAAGGAATTCTCTTGCTGTTTCTCACCCTGCCCTGGCAGCCATGTGAGGCACAGCACAAAAGTGCTGCTCCCTAATTTCTAAAGTCAACAAAATTGTCTGTCCACAGTTGTACTCATGTTGAGGCAAGACTTTCTTACTCAAAAGCAAAACCCAAGAAGCCATGTAGCCTTGGGACCCCCCTTGTCCTTCCGTGTGGCTGGTGACTTCCCATGGCTCTTCCACAAGGCAGGACAGATAACCACGAATTTGGAAGCCCACGTTAGTTCAAGTACACTTAGTCCTCTGACAGTCACTACTTATGGGCCAGTGGTCCTCTCACCCCTCCACAGATCTGCCTGTTAGTCCTCTAGCAGTCATTCTCCATGGAGGGACCACAAGTCCTCCACACCTACCCACCAGCTCACCAGAAATGAGTCAGACCACGCCAGAAGTGACACTGCCTGACCTGCAGGAGATATATTAGACCAGTAATGATGGTTTCAAGACAGAAAAAACACCACCATCCACCAGCACAGCAGAAAAACAACCAGAAGAAACTTCGTACACAAACCAAAGGCACCCATCCATACTGTACAAAGGAAAAAAAAGCTGAAAAAAGGCACTCTCCACAAAAAAAACCACCACACAGATCACAAGAAAAGATAAAAATGCCATAACCCCAGGAACAAAGGGCCAACAAACACAGATTCTGTCCATAACAGTAACACACTTTGACACTAACTCGCTTGACCTCTGGCATACCATAACCTTGTTGCCGCCAAACCCCAGCACACTGTAGCCCTAAGGCAACACAAAATGGAACACAAAGTCCCTGAAGGTCTCTGCCAGGGCAAAAGCAAAGCACAGAGCCACACAGCAGGGGGCCGTTGGAAGGGACCCGTGGAGGTCCTCTGGGCCAAGCCCTCTGCTCCAGCACGCTGACCTCGAGCAGGTCGCAGAGAACTGTGTGCCCTTGGCCTTTGAAGATCCCCAAGGACAGAGACTGCACAACCTCCTTGGACAACCTCTGCCAGCATTTGACCGCCCCGAGGGGGAAAATTTGCCATTTCTCTCTCTCCTTTCACTGTACCACATTCCAGAACAGCCATGACATGACCAGCTCAGGCTTGAAAGCCAGTGCTGTGGCTGGCCTGAAATTCTGTCCCCCTTTTTTTCATCCACTAGTAGCTAAAGGAGGACAAAGAAGGATTTCTTTCAAAGGAGAACTTCTCTTTTCCTCTGTCCTTCTTCTCTACCAGTGATCTGGATTCTGAGTGCTGTGCCACTGTCCTAATGGCTGGGATAGGGATACTTCTTGTAGGACAGGGAGGAGGTGACAGTGGAGATGATCAGGCTGGGGAAGCTGAAGGAAAACACAAGCAACTGGAGTTGCCTGGAGCAAGAGTGGCCAGCTTCCAAGCTAGGTCACCTCGTGTCCTCAGCTCCTATACAGGAGCTGAACCACACACATGGACTGCAAAGCAGTGTGGCCCATAGAAAAAAGTTTGCTTGGCTTGGGATCGCCCAGGGGCATTTAACTGCAATTCCGCCCTTGTCAGCAGGAAGGAAACATGCCCTGCAAGCACACACTGAGGCACGACACCTTGCCCGGAGCTAAAGGGTACCTCAGGAGACCTACATGGGACCCCCCAGCACCTGGATTGCTGGCTGGAGGATGGGTAGGTCAAAGGACCCTGATGGGAGCCCTGCAGGCTCTCATACATTGGACCAACGGGCACCTTCCCTTGTCATACAGAACATCCTCTTGGATGCTCTGGACAGTTTCTGGTAGATCTCTGGAGAAGAGCTTCTCCCCAGGCCTATCCCATGGGCTTGCTCACCCCCGGAGCCCTTCCCAAGCACAGCCCCAGCAGGTGGATGCAACTGGTGTTGCAGGGAAGAACAAGCAGCAGGCACCACAGTCAGCACTGCGGGAAAGCTGGGACCCCAGACACCCACCCAGGCTCTCCAATCCCAGCCTGGCCCCCAAGAGTGCCTTTATCTCCCTTTCCCAGAAGTGCTGAATTCCCCTTCCAGCATTAGCCACTGGACCCACGCTGCTTCTTGCTGCAGTGTACAACAGCCACAAGAGAATTTGCTAGATGTCTCTGATTTCCTGCATTTTTCCTGAAAAGGGCGGGTGTGTAACTCTCTGAATCACTTCTATTTGAAGCAAGGCATTGCTTAGGGTCAACAGTGAAACGAGACACGGGCCATCAAAAGCTGACTACTTTTCCCCTTCTTTGCCATGGTCATGGCCTACCCCACAGACTCGCCCCTGGCCGTGTCGGCCACCGGCTGGGTGAAGGTCATGGCTAACAGGGCAGGGGCTCCTGTGAGGCGCTCATCCAGCCCTGATTGCCAAGGGTGAAGCCTTAACACCCAGGTGGGATAAAGCCTTCCCAAGCAAGGGTGGTGCTCCAGGGGCACCACAATTCCTGCCGAAGCTCACCACACATTTCATTTCCCTGTGGCGCCTGGCAGGACCCAAGCGGCTCTTGACTGCTGCTAGTCCCCCCGTCTTTTGGTAAAAACGGAAGTTTTTCCTCCTGCTGGGCCTGCTCCAGTTCCAGCGCCTTGGGGCCTGAGGCCTGGCACGGCCTGTGTGCCAGAGGCCTTCCGACCGCTAGGCCGGCCTCCACCAAGAGGAGTCTGCCTCAGGCCACAACGGTCATCTCTAGGAAGAACAGCTTCTTTTATCGAGCAGGACCCTGTCCAAACCCCAGGGCAAAGCGCTGGCCGCAGGCGCAGGGAGGTGGCCCTTGCCCCCTGCCCTGTCCTGCGCGGGGCTCCCCGGGGCGAGGCAGGCCCGGCCATACTGGAGAGGGCCCCAGCCCCGCCCCGCAGGCCCCGCCCACTTTCCGTTGGGCTCAGACCGTTGGTCACGGGGAGCCCACGGCCACCACAGGCAGCAGGGCAGAGCTGTGCTGGCACGCAGCGGCGCTGGCAGGAGGCAGCCTCTGGCCCAGCAGCGCTGCCACAGCACCAGCACCCCGCTTCCCAGCCTCGCCGTCGCCGGCTGGGCCCCCTCCTCGCTGCACGGCCAGGGCCCTCCTCTCCCGGGCAGGATGGGCCAGGCCAGCTGCTGCTGCGGCTCCAGGTGGGCTCCCCCCGGGCTCGGGGACACGCGGGCACAGCTGGGCCACGCAGCACTGGCGTTGCTCATGCCCGCCGCTCTCTGCTCTGCAGGGAGGCTCTCAGCGACGCCGAGCCGGTGCTGAGCGCGGACGTGCGGCTGACCCGGGGCCGCAAGAGGAGCGAGAGGCACCTTCTGCTCCTCCACGAGGAACTGGTGGTCGCCAAGTTGCGGTAAGACCCTCAGAGCCCAGATCCTTGCCCCCAGCCCCGGCCCAGGGACACCCTGGCACCAGCCCCAGGCCCCGGCCCCTCGGTGCTGGAGGCACCAATGTCCGTCCCAAGGGCAGGTGGGGGACAGGGCTCTGCGCGTGGGGACCCAGCCCAAGGAGCCCCCCTCCAGCTCAGTGCCCGCCTCTGCTCTCTGCAGACATGGCACCAGCCTGCGCCCACAGCTCCGCCTGGCGCTGGACCAGCTGTGGGTGCTCAGCAGCGGGAAGGAGGCTGCGGGGCAGGATGGACAGGAGGAGGAGGAAGGCACCGATGGGGACTGCACCTCTGTCATCCTCGCCTGGCCCACCGGCTCCTGCATCGCCACTTTTGGGTGAGTCGTGGTCGGGCAGCAGAGGTTCCCAGCCGTGCCCACACCATCCCATGAACACAGGCCTCTGCCTTGCGTGCAGAGCTGGGCAGGGGGCAGGCAGCTCGGTGGCAGGGAGGGAGGGATGGGGGATGTTTCCCCATCCCGCATGCCCTGGTCACCTTTTGGTCCCCAGAAGAGAAGGGCAAATGCAGCCGCTCAGGCAGGACAGAGCGACCCAGGGCTTGGACAGCGCCTCTGTCCTGCCCCACAGCACAGGGCTGTGCAGGCCCCCACCTTTGCCCAGGGCTGGGGGCAGCAGGGCCTGACGCTCTCTCTCCTCTCTATCTGCAGATCCCAGGCACTGAAGGAGCTGTGGGTGGCCACGCTGCTGGGGTAAGCCGGGGGAATGCTCCAGGAGAAGCTGGATGGACGGGGGAACACAGCCCCCAGCTGGGGAAGGTGCCCCCGTGGCTGCGAGCAGCTCTCAGGCACAGCTGCCTGACAAGAGACAAGAGACGGCTTGGGGCTCACCCAGCTCTCTCCCTCTCCCTTCCCGGTGCACAGGACACCAGAAGGACGCAAGGGAGCCCGCGTCACCCATCTGACATCCATCAAGCTCCTGGAGAGGGAGCTGAGCCGCCGCCACGCCGTGAGTGTCTCTCTGCTCTGGGCCCTGTCCCCAAGCACTGCTCCTGCAGCCGAGCAGCAGAGCCATGGCTGCTCACCTTCTTCCCCTCCTTCTCTCTTGCCCAGTGGAGGACACTGCGCGCCAGGAGCCTGGAGAGGCTGATGGAGGCACAGGCAGAGGTGAGAATGGCTGCCTTGCACCTGCCTCTGGCTGCGCCGGGATGCACAGGGACTGGGGTGACCTTGTGCAGGAGGGACAGAGGGTCTGATGGTGCCACTCAGGGAGCAGAGAGTTTTGGGAAGCCAGCAGCACGCCAGCACGTTCTGACTGGTGACACTGGGAGGAACCCTGCCACATGGGGAAGAGAGCCCGGGAGGGCAGAGGGTCCCAGCTCTGCCGCGCTCAGGCTGCTGGTGGCCCTTTCTGCTGCGGGGCTGCTCTGCAAGCACAGCCTGATTCTTGGTTCTTGCAGGCTCATCCCAAGCAAGGGCCTGCGACAGCCCCATCTGCAAACGCAGGGGGACTTTGCCCCGCACCAGGTGAGTTTGGGAAAGCAAGGCAACCTCCTGCAATGCTGTGCTCACTTGTCCCAAGTGTCGCCATGCAGGTTGGGCAGCCCACGGAAGGATGTCACCTGGACGGACAAGGACAACTGCTGGGCAGTGCCTGCTGGATATGCTTCTGCGGGGACACGGAGCCTCTGCTGCTGCCCGCAGCTTGCAGAAGGGCAGGGTGAAGGCTGGCACAGGCTGACCCCGTGGCACGATGGCTCTCAAGAGCCTCTAAGTCAACACCTCCGAGCCACAGCCGCGGTTCCAGCTGCTGCCTCCCTGCCCATCCTGCCGCACCACACAGCACCGTGCTGCAGGCGGGGCAGCGCAGGGCAGGGCAGGCGCTGGGACCGCTGGCCTGGGGTCTCCATTGGCGGTGTCTTACTCTGTTTTCCTTTGCAGCAGGAGGGAGCAGCAGCGGGAGCAGCACCAGCAGGAGGAGGATGGGGCTGCCCTGGCCCTTCGCCCTGCGGCGCACCCCGGCCGCTGCCCAGGCGCCAGGGCAGGTGGGCTCCAGCTGCAGCAGGGCGCTCTTTGGGCAGCCCCTGGCAGCCCTCTGTGGGGAGGACAACATGCTGCCCCGGCCCATCCAGGTAAGCCAGCCTGGACAGACGGGGTCCCCAGCCCTCCCTCCAGCTGCTCTGGAGAGGGCCTGCATGTCCCCAGCAGCTGCGGGGACAGGGCACTGGGCTCTGCACCCCCAGAACCTGCTTCTGGTCCCAGACCCTTTGTGGCGCTTAGGCAACCACGTCTGGGGCAGAGCTCTGGTCCTTGCCACCGCTTGGTTCTTCAGCCAAGCAAGTGGCCTCCTGCCTCTCCTGCAGGAGCTGCTGGCTGTCCTGCGCCAGCAAGGACCAGCAACGGAGGGGATATTCCGAAGAGCTGCCGGTGGGACAGAACTTCGGCAGCTGCGCGAGGCCCTGGACCGCGGCAAGGACATTGACGTGGGAAGTCAGCCTGCAGTGCTGCTGGCCGTCATCTTGAAGGTGAGCGCTTCTGACCTGCAGCTGGAGGAGCTCCTGGCTGGCCTGCAGCGTTCAAAGGCTCACCTGCAGCCCTTGGCATTGCAGGACTTCCTGCGAAGCATCCCCACCAAGCTCCTCGTCATCGGCCTCTACGAGGACTGGATGGCAGCCATGGAGAGGGCCAGCAAGCAGGCCAAGGTGGAGGAGCTGAAAGCGTAAGTGTGGGCAGCAGCCTGCCTGGTGAGCAGGGACCGGGAGAGTTCTGGGACCTGCCTGCAAAGGCACGGGCTCCTCAGAAAGCTGTCTTTTCGGGCAGCTGCAAAGCTGTGCAACACGGCCGCTGGCTCCCACCCGCCTGGGGCCAGCTGCGGGGACGGCTGTGGGCACCCTCTGCTTCATCAGCCTTGTCTTCCTCTTCCCTCAGGGTGGCCAACAAGTTGCCTGCGGCCAACCTCCTCCTCCTGAAGCGGCTGATGGCCCTGCTGCAGCACATCGGCCACAACGCAGCCACCAGCAGAATGAGCTGCAGCAACCTGGCCATCTGCGTCGGGCCCAACCTGCTGAGCCCACCCAACGAGGACCTGCTCCCGCTGCAGGCCATGCTGGTGGTGACCGAGAAGGTACGCCCTACCCAGCAGCCAGTGCTGCCTTCCCGGCCCATCGGAGCTTGGCTGTTGCGAGGTCCCTGGCTGCCTCCTCCCTTGGGCCAGTGCTGGTGGGCTGGGTGCCTGGAAGAGCAACCCCCAGCCGCAGCCGCCTGCGCAGGCGAAGGGTCAGCAGTGGGAAAGGCTGCTTGACACGTCTGCAGGCACCTGGCTTGAGACCAAGGCTTTGATGTCTGCAGGTGAACGTGCTGGTGGAGTTTCTCATTGAAAACTGCGGGGACATCTTTGGGGAGGAGGTGGCCGGCCTCTCCCCTCCATCAGCCGAGGAGGTGCCAGCACCCATGGACAAGGGCACAGGTAGGAGGTGGGACTGAGGCTTGTCACAGACACTGGGGCTTGGGATGCCAGAAACCTCAACGCTGAGGAGACAAGTGGTGTAGGGCTCGGCTGGGCTTTGCTTAGGTGTTCTTGACTTCCAAGAAGTCGCGCTGCTGCACGTGCTTTTGCTTTCCAGAGCTGCGGTGCAAAGAGCAAAGTGGCCCTGCAGGCACAGCAGAGACCCACCGTCCGGCAAAAGCCTTTCTGGATGCAGCCGCCTCTCTGCTGGGCATCGACAGAGGAGCTGGGGGAGACACAGGGGCAGGGCCCAAAGCGGCAGAGGTACGGCAGCTCCACAGACACTGGGGCAACATGTCTCAGGTGGGACAGTAATTTCCCAGGAGGCCAAGCAGCCGCTGGGCCTCCTCCTGGCAGCCGCTCTCTTGTGCCTTTGGGGTTCCTCCTCTCCCCCCAGAGTGGTGCGTGTTAAGGAAAACTGGAAAGGCTGTTTCTGGAATGCACTTCATTAAGTATGATCTGCTTCATCAAACAAAACATACCTACAAAATACCCACAAAAGGACAGAAAGGAGTAGCTGCCACCTTGAGAGGGCTTTTGCTCAAATCCGACTCCGTCGCAGCTTCATCAAGTCTAGGCTGCGTTGGCTGGCCTGTGCAAAATGTGCACGATGCAAACCAGCATCTCCTCTGTAGAGCTCATACAGCAATTTGGCAGTCAGGCCCTCACTACCCCAGGCTGTCACTTGCCACCCGTTACCTCCCAAATTTCTGGTTTAGGCACCTCCAGATTTGCCTCCAGGCACCCCCGAGGGCACGGCAGAGTCCCTGGCACGCCTGCCACAACTGACCAGCCTGCCCCAGGAAACCAGGTAGGAAGAGCTCCCCTTGCCTGACCTGAGAGCTCGCTGCAGGGGCTTGGGGCTTTCCCCATCTCATCACGCTGTGGGATGGAAAGGTTTGCAGGCTCCCACCAGGAGAAGGAAAAGTCAAGGAAAAGGAAGAGAAAAGAAGCCTGGGCAGAGGAGAGGGACAGCCAAGCACAAATAAAAAGGAGAAGAGAGGAAATGACTTTGTGGACCCAAACCTGAGAAAATGCAGGAAGCTGCAGCACGTCAGGAAGGCCAGGTGCGTACCACGCGCTGCTGCCCATCTTTCCCAGCCCTGAACACGGCCCTAAGTCAGCCCAGCTGGCTGGCAAGGGCCGGCGAGGGCTGGTGCTGAGCAGGGTTTGGGATGAGCCCCACGGCAGCTCCCCGGGGGCTCCCCGTCGAGCCCTGCTGCGCGGCACAGGGGCACTGTCAGCATCCCTGCGCACGCACAGCTCCCTAGGGACATCACCCCTGGGGAGAAGGCACCGGAGCCGGCCTCGAGTGGAGGCCAGCAAGAGCTCTCCCTTCTGGGCCATGAGGAATTCCTCAGAAACAGTGTCCTCCAAAGAGGGGGGAACCAAATCCTGCCTCTTCCTGCCTCTGGGGGCTTATCAGAGCTTTCTGACTCTGTCGTTGCAGGTGCCGACTGATTTTCACCGGCTGAACAGCTGTGACTCCTGGGCCCCTGCAGCTGCTGTTGACAATAAAAGAATCTTTTCCCTCTCCTGACTGTGTCTGCCATAGGGCCTTGTGGAGTGGGGAGCGCTTGTGCTGGGGTGGACCCTCGGGGAGGAGATTGGGATGGTCCCTTGCCCCAGCACCCTTTCCAGCGGGCATCGGGGCTGAGCTGAGGGGCTTTAGGAGGAAAAGCAAAGCACAGAGCCACACGGGAGGGGGGGGTTGGAAGGGACCCGTGGAGGTCCTCTGGGCCAAGCCCTCTGCTCCAGCACGCTCACCTCGAGCAGGTCGCTGAGAACTGTGTGCCCTTGGCCTTTGAAGATCCCCAAGGACAGAGACTGCACAACCTCCTTGGGCAACCTCTGCCAGCATTTGACCGCCCCGAGGGGGAACATTTGCCATTTCAGTCTCTCCTTTCACTGTACCGCATTCCAGAACAGCCATGACATGACCAGCTCAGGCTTGAAACCAAGTGCTGTGGCCAGCCTTCAGGGCCAGCAGGGACCGGGGGCGAGGGGAAGTGTTTTAGGGACGGACCGTGGGGGCCGGAGGGAGGGATTTGAGGGACGGACGCCGAGGAAGGCCTCATCCCTGCAGTGATGGCTCAGGCCCAGGGCAGGGCCCTTCTCTGGGTGCCACGGGGTCGATTGCAAAGGACCAGGCCGCCCCATGCAGGGAGCAGGTGCGTGCCGGGGCTGCCAGGGGCCCTGCCTGGCTGTTCCCAGCCCAGCCCCGGCTGGGGCCAGCCCTGCGCTGCAGCCCTGGGGCCGAGGCGCAAGGAGCCGGGCATTGCTGAGGGTGCTGCACCCTGCCGGGCCCCGCCGCCGGCTGGAAACCAGGGGAGCTGGTTCCCTCGACGGGCCCCAAAGCAGCCTTCCTCAGCCCCTGCTTTTGGTGACATGTGGAGCAGCGCAGGGATGTCTCTCAGGCTTCCAGGCCCGTGGAGGCTTTCCTCCTCAGGGGCACTGTCAGAAATCCTGCTCCCAGGATTAAAGCACCCCTCCCCCCATGGATCCGAGGCTGTGTGTCCAGCCCCCTGGAGCTGGGTACAGGTGCCCTGAGCGGTCTCTCAGGGAGGATGGGGCCACCTGCCTGGTGGCTCTGACACAGAAATGATGAGCTGAAGCCCTGTGGTGGTGGAGGGCTGGCTCAAAGCCTCCGAGTGCCTCAGCCTCTCTGCCCAGGAGCGTTTATCTCAGGCCCTTTGCCAGGGTGTGAAGACACATGCTGGTGTTGTCCTGGTGCCTCCATCTTGTTCTCACTTGAAGGTTGTGATGCTTGAGGTCAGGGACCACCTGAAGGCCCTGGCGGAGATCTCCAGGGACTTTGTGTTCCATTTTGTGTTGCCTTAGGGCTACAGTGTGCTGGGGTTTGGCGGCAACAAGGTTATGGTATGCCAGAGGTCAAGCGAGTTAGTGTCAAAGTGTGTTACTGTTATGGACAGAATCTGTGTTTGTTGGCCCTGTGCTCCTGGGGTTATGGCATTTTTATCTTATCTTGTGATCTGTGTGGTGGTTTTTTTTTGTGGAGAGTGCCTTTTTTCAGCTTTTTTTTCCTTTGTACAGTATGGATGGGTGCCTTTGGTTTGTGTACGAAGTTTCTTCTGGTTGTTTTTCTGCTGTGCTGGTGGATGGTGGTGTTTTTTCTGTCTTGAAACCATCATTACTGGTCTAATATATCTCCTGCAGGTCAGGCAGTGTCACTTCTGGCGTGGTCTGACTCATTTCTGGTGAGCTGGTGGGTAGGTGTGGAGGACTTGTGGTCCCTCCATGGAGAATGACTGCTAGAGGACTAACAGGCAGATCTGTGGAGGGGTGAGAGGACCGCTGGCCCATAAGTAGTGACTGTCAGAGGACTAAGTGTACTTGAATTTACGTGGGCTTCCAAATTCATGGTTATTTCTCCTGCCTTGCAGAGAAGCCATGGGAAGTCACCAGCCACACGGAAGGACAAGGGGGGGTCCCAAGGCTACATGGCTTCTTGGGTTTTGCTTTTGAGTAAGAAAGTCTTGCCTCAACATGAGTACAACTGTGGACAGTCAATTTTGTTGACTTTAGAAATTAGGGAGCAGCACTTTTGTGCTGTGCCTCACATGGCTGCCAGGGCAGGGTGAGAAACAGCAAGAGAATTCCTTCCTGGCACCTTCTCCAGGGGAGCCGTGCTGCACTTTCACAAGGTGAGCCCTGGTTCTGCATGAGTGCAGAAGGTTTTGGTCAATTTTCTCACCACAGAAAGCAGGGAGCAGAACTTTAGTGCTGACTCACATGGCTGCCCGGGCAGGGTGAGAAGCAGCAAGAGAATTCCTTTCTGGCATGTTCTCCAGGGGGGCAGGGCTGCACTTTCCCAAGATGATTTTTATTGGCTCTTAACGACTGCAACTCTGAAGGGTCAATGTTCTCACCACAGGAAGCAGGGAGCAGCACTTTTGTGCTGTGCCTCACATGGCTGCCCGGGCAGGGTGAGAAGCAGCAAGAGAATTCCTTCCTGGCACCTTCTCCAGGGGAGCTGTGCTGCACTTTCCCAAGATATATTTTTTCTTTTGGCTCTGCAGGGGTGCAAAAACTTCGGGTCCATTTTCTCACCACAGAAAGCAGGGAGAAGAACTTTTGTGCTGTTCCTCACATGGCTGCAAGTGCAGGGTAGAGAACAGCAAGAGAATTTTTTCCTGGTACCTTCTTTATGGGAGGAGTGCTGTACTTTCCCAAGGTGATTTTTTGGGCTTTTAACCATTGCAACTCTGAAGGATCAATTTTATCACCACAGAAAGCAGAGATCAGAACTTTTCTTCTGTGCCTCACATGGCTGCCAGGGCAGGGTGAGAAGCAGCAAGAGAATTCCTGCCTGGCATCTTCTCCAGGGGAGCAGCGCTGCGCTTTCCCAAGGTGATTTTTTTTTTCTGTGCATTATTGCCGCTGAAAGGAGGTCAGTTTTCTCACCACAGGAAGCAGGGAGCAGAACTTTTGTGCTGTGCCTCACATGGCTGCCAGGGCAGGGTGAGAAGCAGCAAGAGAATTCCTGCCTGGCCCCTTCTCCAGGGGAACAGTGCTGCACTTTGACAAGGTTAGCTCTGGTTCTGCATGAGTGCACAAGTTTGATGGGTCTGTTTTCTGACCACAGAAAGCAGGGAGCAGAACTTTTGTGCTGTGCCTCACATGGCTGCCAGGGCAGGGTGAGAAGCAGAGAGAGAATTCCTTCCTGGAACCTTCTCCAGGGGGGAGCAGTGCTGCACTTATATCAAGGTCAGCTCTGGTTCTGTATGAGTGCAAAATTTTTGGGTCAATTTTATCACCACGGAAAGCAGGGAGCAGAACTTTAGTGCTGTGCCTCATATGGCTGCCAGGACAGGGTGAGAAGCAGCAAGAGAATTCCTTCCTGGCACCTTCTCCAGGGGGACAGTGCAGCACTTTGACAAGGTGACTCTTTGGGGCTCTGCATGATTGCCAATGTAAAGGTGTCCAATTTCTCACCACAGAGAGAAGGGTGCCGAACTTTTCTGCTGTGCCTGACGTGGCTGCAAGGACATGGTGAGAAGATCCCAGGTAGGAATTATCTTGCTGTTTCCCACCGTGCCCTGGCAGCCATGAGAGGAACAGCACAAAAGTTCTGCTCCGTGCATTCTGTTCTGAGAAATTTGACCTCTCATACTTGGAATCATTCACAGAACAAAAAAATCACCTTGGGAAAGCGCAGCGCTGCTCCCCTGGAGAAGATGCTAGGAAGGAATTCTCTTGCTGTTTCTCACCGTGCTCTGTCAGCCATGTGAGGTACAGCACAAAAGTTCTGCTCCCTGCTTTCTGTGGTGAGAAAACAGACCCCTCACATTTGAAATCATGCAGAGCCAAAAAACCTCACCTTGGCAAAGTGCAGCACGGCTCCCCTGGAGAAGGTGCCAGGCAGGAATTCTCTTGCTGTTTCTCACCCTGCCCTGGCAGCCATGTGAGGCTCAGCAGAAAAGCACAGCAGTACGTAGTAGTAGGTACTGGAGTAAAGGGAGCGTGGGGGAGGATGCTGGAGCTTGGCACCCTGCTCTGGCACACCTGGGTTTCCTGAGACACGTCAGGAATTGTACCCCAGCCCTGGGTATATTTCCTCTTTGCTTTTCTGAGGTGATGGTAGCTGTTGTGTCCTGGCGCAGCTGGTTCCCCTGCCCAGGGTTGGGGCGTTCATGCTCTGAACCCACAGTCGAGGTGCCCGAGCCGTCTGTGCCCTGAGCCTGGAGCAGAGGGGCAGTTGCAGTCTGTCCTTAATTTCTGGGGGGGGTGAAGGGCTCTCTGAGGTGGGGAAGATGGAGCTCCCCGTGCAGCAGCCAGGGGTGGTGGCTGGAGGTGGGCTGTGTTGCGGTTGCTGTTTTGTCCTGCCCCCGCAGGAGAATGTGGCTGCTGTCTTAGTTCTGCTGCTTTCCTCCTAATGCAGGAGGCTGGTCCCTGCAGGCTCCAGGGAAGTGGGGCTCTGGAAGTGCCTAACTCTGGGGCTAGAGGGTAGGGGAAGCTGCTGGACTGGTATGGGGGCATGCAGACTGGAAGCCCTCTGGAAATAACTGGTGTGGGCATGATGAGCAGGTTTAGTTGAAACTAACTGAAGAAACAGTTTACCAACAGAATTTCAGTCAATCGTATGAGAGAAGTACCAACTATTCCATCAAGACATAGTCCACCACCAAAATATGTTGAAACAAATGATATGTAAATAATGTGAAAGTATTGAAAAATGATTTTCAACACTTTCAAAGGCGGGAAATGTTGTAGATTTGCTAATAAGTTAAGATTGATTGACTTTATTTGATTGATTATTTGATTTTATAAAATTATTTTATAGAATAGAAAGATAGAAGGATAAGAAATCTATTTTTATGAAACTTATAGTTGCACAGCAAAAGCTGCTATGAGATCCTCTGTACATCCCGTACCACGGCTAGAAGAATGGGCTAGAACCATTGTGAAAACTTCGGAAATAACTTTAGGGTTTGAAAGGTTTCTTTCTATTTGACCAGTCTTCTGTATGTAGAAGGTGTATTGAAATGTCAGAATATGAGATGAATGGAAACTGGGGAGAGTCGACTGGGACAGCTTGTGGTTACCTGCCAAGAAACCGTGAACTTTAGTAAAAGGTAATTCCGGCCGGGGGAGATCGCGACCACCGACTCATATACCACCTACCCAAATCGTACCCCAGACCCATTTCTAGACCTTTCTAAGCTCTACTGCGCAGAATCGGATATAGGAGGAGAATATGTTAATGATTTACGGGAAATATCAGGGTTATGCATGAATACTTAATGAATATGTATGAATAAGTTCTATATATGGTGTCTGATTTTGAGACCTGGCGTGCGTTGATCGTGAGAGGACTCGCTCACGCACCCGGCCGTCAATAAAGAAGTGTCTGCTTATCTACATCACATTGGTGTCGATAAGTTCTTCATTCCGAGATTTCGGTAACACAGGGAGCTCCTTCCCTTCCGAGCAGGAGGAGATGAGCTTTGCTGTGGGGGTGTCACGGCCTGGGGTGGGCTGCCCCGGGGCTGGGCAGTCTCTGGAGGCTCTCAAACCCCGCCTGGCCGTGACCCTGAGCGGCCGGCTCCTGGGGGAGCTGCTTTCGCAGGGCCTTGGGCTGGATGGCCTCCAGAGGTCCCTGCCAGCCTGGCCAGTCTGATTCTGCTGCTCTGTGCGGAGGCGCGGGGCCGGCCCGCGGTGCTGAGGGGCGGTGGGGCCGCAGGGGCAGCGGGGGTCGGGAAGGCCGTGGCGTGGGCTCTGAGGGGCCGGTGTGCAGGACAGCCGGGAGCGGGCAGCCCGGCGGGCAGCGGGAGCGCCCTTCGGCCGGCCTGTGTGCCGCCACAGGCTCACCGCCCCGGCCATAGGTGGCCAAAGACTGTTGCCGTGCATGCCCGGGGCATCGTGGAGGGGCTGCTGGCTGCCCGCAGGTGGTCTCCCCTTTGGAGACTGGTCAAAGGCTTGGGCTTTGTTTGTTGGGCTTTGTTGATGGCTCAACAGAGGGCTTGGTTTTGCAGTGTGCCCTCTTACTGCTGCTCTCGTGACGTGCTGGGCAGCAGTGGCTGCAGGGCAGGTGGGGACAAGTGGCATGGGCAGGAGGCAGAGCTGCCCATCCTGCTGGGGACATGGAGGGGCCTGTGCTGCTGGAGCCAGAGCATCGGCGGCTTGGTAGCCCCTGGGCTCGGCCACGTCAGCCCCAGGCAGTGCAGGCTGCTCAGACAGTGGGTGGCAGAAAAAGTCATTTATTCCGGCAGCGTGGCCCTGGAGAGGGGAAGGAAGGCATTGCTTTCAAGTTCTGCTTCGGCTCCACCTTGGGCTTCTCCCCTCTGCTTCACAGCCCAGTGGAGCAGCTGGCACTTTATGGCAAAGGCGAAGCATGAGGGCACGTCTTTGCCCTGGACCACTGGAAAGAGCAGTTGTCCTGCTGCTCTCCAGAGGACGCCAGCTCCTCTGGGGCTGAGGTGTCTTCTTCCCTGTTAGCCCTCAGGAAGAGAAGCCTGCAGAGCATCCTGGGGCTGGGGCTGCTGCTTCGTCTCTGCCTGAGCAGAGCCCTCGCTGGGGGTCGAGTGCCACCTCCCCCATGTCCTTGGCAGCCATAAGCACAGTAGTCATAGGTTAAACCACCCCTTACAGCCTTCGTCGTCCAAGGATGAGGAGTGTCTGAGTTGCCAGGGAGGAGACCAGGGGGCTGGTGTCTTTCATTGCGCCTTTAAGCACTGTGGGGACAAAGCAGCAGAGGTGAGGTGACAGCCCTGTGTCCCCTCCAGGCAGGGCACACTGCACCCTGTGATTGCCAGGGCCAGGAGGCAGCCAGGGGACAGGTGGCTCGGCTGGAAGCTGCTTCTCAGGAATAGCCCCCTGCAGAAACACCCCGTCCCCCCTAGGCACGCTGGGAGCAGATCCCCCCTTGCCCAGCTTCCGGGGGTAGCTCCGTGCTAGCTCCTTCCTCCTCCCCACTGCCCTCGCTCACCATGTCGGATGTACTCCATGTGCTGCTGCTCACGCACGCACCGCCCAACGAGCCCTGGAGCGACACAGTGTGTCAAGGATGCTGCTGCCGCTCAGAGACCCTTGCAGCCAGCCCACCTGGCTGCACGGTCCCCCCGGGAGGGCTGACCCGGAGTGCAGCATCAGGGAGGGGATGGATGAGCCTCCTGCCAGCCCCACCTGTGCAGGCAGGGGCAGGAGGGGGTGAAGGGGTGCCCCATAGGCCCTGTGCTGGGACACAGGTAGAGGGTGCCCAGGGCCAGGTGGCCTCCGCAGCCATCAGGGACCTGGGCACAGGCACTGTCATGTGGGGAGGCAGGGAGCGTGGCATGGGCTTGTTGTGCTCATCATCTCCCTGCCCCTTTGCAGTGCCTTGACGTTGCAGCTAGTCCAGGCACTGCCCCCCACCAGCGCAGGGACCCTCGCGCAGCACTCCAGCTTAAGATCCCTGGCACCGGCTGCCCAGAGAGGCCTCTGGAGACATTCCAGCACCACCTGCACAGGATTTTGTGCAACCTGCTCTATCACAGCCTGCTTTTGCACGGCGTTGGACTAGATAATCTCCAGAGGTTCCCTCCAACCCTTGACCATTGTGTGATTCTGGGACTCGTGGCACTTTGGATGAGGAAGAAGAGGTCAGGATCTTCAGGCAACACAACACCTGACTGCCCTCCCAGTGCCTGTCCAAGAAACCTGCCAGTCCTCCCTAACAGAAGTTGGACCTCCACACGTGGGCTTGCAGATGTGCATGAGCACTGCAGGGCAACAGCCTTCTCTCTCTTCCCCATCCTCCACTGCAGGGCGAGTGCAGATGTTCTGTGGAGGAAGCACCAGCCTGCACAGGCCCTGCTGCCCTCCCTGTCATGCAGCAGCTCTTCTACCCCGGGCTCCCTCTACTGTGTCCCAGACCACTGGCCTGGTGTGATGGCAGAGCCAGTGGCACTGCCCGGCACTGCACCTTCCTGGTCCATCAGGGCAACCTGGGTGCCAGTGGGAAGCTGGGAATTGCCCTTGGCCAGGGCCTCTCCCTGGAGCTGCCAGAGCAGGAATTCCTTGTGGATGGCAGGGATGCCAAAGCATGAGGAGTTCCCCATTGGATGGCAGGGACAGGGCGTAGAGCCCCATCGATGTGCAGCCACCCCCGGCAGCCCCTCAGCCATGGCCACGGTCACACAGAACCTCACCGGGGAGCTCATCCACATCATCCAGGGCACCCTCATAGTGACCAGGCAGTACCAAAAGTTTCTGCAAGTAATGATGGCCAAGTGGCAAGAGGCGGTCTGTAGTGGGACACACACCACGCACACCACCACCCCACAGTTGTCTCCCTCCCCCCCGCCAGGAAAGAGGAGCAGCAGGAAGGAGGAACAGCTCTAGCCAGGGCTGCTGGAGCCCAGAGGGTTTTTCCAGGGCCTTAGAGTAGAGCTGCTGGGGGCAGATGCGCACATGGAGAAGATGGCAGATGGGGACAAAGACCAAGGGGAGGACACGGGGCCAAGCAGAAGCAGCCCTGTGCAGGTGGGCAGAAGGAGCCCAATGGGGATGAGGAAGAGGAGCCCCATGACTCCAGACAGAATCAGCTCCATGGGCCTGGGCAGCACCATCCACGTGGGGCCGGGCAGGAGGACCCCAGCAGACCCCAGTCCCCGGCACCATGTCCCCGTGGGCAGGGCACGTGGGCAGGCAGCCTCAGGACCGTGCTGGGCAGGACTGTGCCTGCAGGAGGGCTGCTCCCAGCTGTGGGGCTGCCCAAAGGCTTGGTGGAGATGCGACTGCCGGCTCCATTGTGTCTGTTTCTGCAAGCCCCCGTGGTGGCAGCGCTGCTCCCACAAGAGCAATGGGTTCCCCTGCCAGTGAGCAGCTGGTGGGGTGCAGGGCTGGGACCCCCCTGGCCTGCCCCTTCATCTGAAATGTTAAATCTTTCCTCTATCCATGGATCTATCTGTGGAGCTCATCCATCCATCCCGCAGCTGGGGCTGCTTCACCCTCAGTGCCTGAACCCAGTGGGGATGGTCTGGCATTGGGCACTGCTGGCACCCACAGAATGGGGGGTGGGGGTGTCTGGTACCACACTGGTTGTGCTGGCAGGTGGGGACCGGGCTGGGCTGGAGAAAGGGGCCAGCAGGAACCTCATGAGGTCCAACAAGTGCCAGCTCCGGCCCCTGGGGAGGAGCAAGCCCAGGAGGAACAAGCACAGGCGGGGGCCACCTTGCTGGAAAGAAGCTTGGCAGAGAAGGTCCTGGTGGGCCCCTCAACGAGCTGCCTACTGGGCAGGGGTTCTGTGCTCCTTGCAAAGGGGGGAACTGGTATGTAGTGAGACCCCACGGTGAATCCATACACCACAAACAGAAAGTCATGTTATCCCCAGGTTGGCATATTCAAATGGCTAATAAATGGGGTATAGCCTTGGTGCCTTAAACATTTTTGTCCAAACTAGATAACAGAGTTGAAACATGGGATTAAATCCCCCCACCCCATCAGAACACTGCGCTCAGGAATTGTTTGTGAGCTATTTGTTGTGAATCGTGGAATAGAACCATGGTACACCCCAGACTTGCGAACCCTTATTCCAGGCATGTGTCCTTGTTGGGGTTTTCAGGCACCAGGGTTTAAACTGCATAACACGTTTGCAGAACAGGTTTGCAGGTTTGGAGATCCCACGTGTTATGCAAAAACTACCAATCAAGGAAACACATTGCAATATGCAGTTTTGCTTACCCACAAAACAAAACGAAATTTTGTGTGAGAAGGAAAAAAACCATGCCACGACCCATCAACGCACTCCACCGTTCAATATCCAGCCCCTCAGGGTCCTTTCTGAGCATGTTCAGATGGGAAGATGTACTTTGCACTAACTACTTCCTCAAACTTATTTACATATGCATAAGGCACTTGCATGTCACTTTGTTCCTGGGGGCCTTTCTTGGGGTCTTTAGAGATCGTTGGTGGTCAACAGCCTGGTGAACTTCAGCTGAACTTTCCTGGGGCACCTGTACTCTACGTGTGGTTATAGAACTTCATTTATTCTCTGTGCTGTGTGGTCTTGAAGGCAACACACCGTTACCCCACTACCCTCATCTATCGGTATAGCCCAGGTGCCTCAGAAAGCTGCCACCCCTTACTGAGCTTATTCAATAGGTCGAGTTAACCACTGCTTTAGCTGCAGCCTCTCCAAGTGATTCTTTATAACTTAATCCTGTCAGCGAGGAGAAGCGTCCAGCTCTCTGCCACTGAAGGCAGCAGCCTCCAGTCACCAGGCTGCTCCTTATAGGAAGCAATCCCGACTGCCTGGATCTCGCCGCTGAGAGGCTGTATTTAAAAATGAAGTGTTTTCCAGCCAGGGAAACAAGGCTGGAGCACTCATACTCTGGCTGGTGACCCTCCCAGGCAGCTGCATATTCCCAGTCCCTCAGCAGGGCAGGTGTAGCCAGAGCCCTGTCGGAGTCAGCAGAAAAACACGCTGGCCCTATTCCTGCAGGACCTACAGACGCCGGGGCGGCTCCAGGGGGCTCTGCGAGTCGGGGAGCCCGGTGCCTGTGCCCGGGGCACCTGCCAGCGCCTCTTTCCCTCCTTGGCTCTCAGCTCACACCCAGGGCTGCCCCAGCCAGGCCTGACTCCAGCTGCTCCGGGGCCTGGCACAGCAGGGGGCTGGAACCTCCCCACAGAACCCCCGGGCAGCCAGCAGGCAGCAGACACCCCTGTGCCAGCCCAAGGGGCATCCCTCGCCCCACGGCCGGCCACAGGTCCCCTCAGCCGGGCCACAGCCCCAGCACAGGCTGTGCCTGCCCAGCCCAACACGGCTGCCAGGAGGCTGAGGGTGGGCAATGGCAGCTCCCAGCATGCCCCGGGAACAACCTGGCCATGGGGCGGCCCCGGGCCTACAGCTCCCAGCATGCCCCGGGAACAACCTGGCCATGGGGCGGCCCTGGGCCTACAGCTCCCAGCATGCCCCGGGAACAACCTGGCCATGGGGCAGCCCTGGGCCTACAGCTCCCAGCATGCCCTGGGAACAACCTGGCCATGGGGTGGCCCCGGGCCTACAGCTCCCAGCATGCCCCGGGAACAACCTGGCCATGGGGCGGCCCCGGGCCTACAGCTCCCAGCATGCCCCGGGAACAACCTGGCCGTGGGACAGCCCTGGGCCTACAGCTCCCAGCATGCCCCGGGAACAACATGGCCATGGGGCGGCCCCGGGCCTACAGCTCCCAGCATGCCCCGGGAACAACCTGGACATGGGGTGGCCCCGGGCCTACAGCTCCCAGCATGCCCCGGGAACAACCTGGCCATGGGGCAGCCCCGGGCCTACAGCTCCCAGCATGCCCCGGGGCACACCTTCTCCCAGCAGGCCATGGGACATCGCTGCCCTGCAGTCGGGCCCTGGGGGGACACCAGCCCCCCGCCCGGGCCCTGTAGGCCCCATGGCCCCTGCCTGGAGCTGCCCGAGCACAGGCCCCGGCCCCGGAGCCCCCGTGGGGCAGGGACAAGGGGAAGAGAGGCACCGAGCGGCAGGGAGAGGTGGTTTGAGGCGGAGGGGTTGCCGGAGAGGGACAGGAAGCGGCCAGAGGGGCAGGGGGAGCGGGAGGGGATGGGCAGGGATGGAGAAAGGACAGGGACTGGCGAGGAGCGGGATGGAGCGGGACAGAGACAGAGGTGCAGGGGGTGCCGCAGAGAATGCAGGATCAGCAGCAGGAGAGAGGGCTAGGGAGTGGAGCAGGGGAGCGGGAAGGGGGACAGAGGCACAGACCAGCACAGGCAGGGTGAGGGGACAGGATCTGTGAGCGGCTTGTGACTTTGGCAGTGGGCAGCAAAGCTGCTTCTGTGGGTCTTTCCTTTCCCCCTCTGCCCTTATCCCCTCCCCACCCTTCCCCTCGGTGAGGCTATGCCTGTGGTGTGCTTGCTCTGGTGAAAGGAGCTCCTGCACCAGCCTGAGGGCAAAAGAAGAGGGGCAAGGAGCGAGCGGTCGCAGTCCTTAGTTTGCAGGCTTAATGTATCGTCCCTGTTCAGAAAACACAGCGTGTCTGTGTGTCAGTGGTGCCGGCAGATTTTTATTCTTTATAGCAATTTCTTTAAGTACCGGGCTTCATGCAGAAGGTTCACACGGTGCTGTGCTTGTAGTAAACGGAATTGCTTTTATGCATGCTGCAGTCTGGAGGTGGCAAGTGCCAGGTTAGAGATGAAGATGGAAATGAAAGCAAGTGACGCACACGCAGTGGTGATCCTGCCACAAGCATGCTGTGTATTGACCTGGGAGAACGCTGCAGGGACTCTCAGAAGTCAAGGTTTTCAGTGCTGTTTCTGTGTTTGATACCCAAGGGATGGTTTCCCTCTGCATGCGTTTCTGGGCAGGCGTGTGCATGGAACATAGGTGTGTCTCTATGGTGCGGTAAGTGGGACTGATGGCAGCTTTTCATTTCATTCCAACTCAAAAGTAAAGAAAGATTGTACCTGCAAAAGAATTCAAACGGCCGTCTTTGTTTCCCAGAGCGAGCATACAAGCATGGGGGAGCGGTTTACAGGTTCAGAACTTCAGCCAGCTCTGGATGGTAAACTCTCAGGTGCGGCGAATGAAGAGACGGGACGCAGCTTGATGCAAGCAAATGTCAATTTATTGTACAGAAGCACGAGTTTTTATACACTTTCAGAAGCTGCGCGTTTTAAACAGATTGCTTCTTGAAGCTAAGCCTTGCATACTAGGCAATCCCTGATTGGTGGTTAACTACCAGCAATTAACCGCAAGGTGTTACCTTTCCTTGGCGCCATCCATCTCCCACTCCCCTGTGCTCTGTAAACATGCCTCATCATGTTAATTGTCTAGACAAGCTCGAGCACATTCCCCTCAGCTAACTGATTGCCACGCGTGGTCCTAGTTTCCAGCCCGCTCCTGCACTCAGGAGAGGAAAGAGAAGCCCCACTTTTTTAACTACAGCTCTGCTTCCCTTAATGTGTCTTCTTGTTAGATTGTGTCGGTAGTCAGATTAAAAGCACATGATTAAACTGTGCTTCTTTATGAAGATATTTGAGGGTAATTTACTGTCTTCAATCCTCTTACGAGTGGGGCACTCTGTTGCCCTGTGGGCAGTACAGTGTCGTGACTGGTAATTTTCCTTTTCTTGCCTAGTGTACGGATGCATTTATGAAGGCAAGCGTTGGGTCTTATTGGCGCCGCACAAGAAACCAACGTGTGAAACCCAGACATTCACTGTTAGAAACAGGAAGAAGCTGTGGGCCCTTGCTTCAGATTCTGCAAAAGATGTACCAAGGCTGAGGAAAGTGGCAAAAAGGGAAGAAATGCCGTAGCATAACTTTGGGATGGCAGGTGAGGTTTCCATCAGTGTTCCTCAAACGTAGCAGCCTCATTTGGTTTGCGGATGTGGTGTTGAACTCAAACTGCGAGACTAGTTTCCTTTATTGCGGGTGGTACTGTAGCGCACGTACCTTTCATGTCCCAAGTGAGGTTGCCAAGGCTCTAGTTAAACTTCCACAGAACCACCTCAAATTTTCCGTAGCGCGTGATTTCCTTCAACAGTCAAGTCCAGGTCTGTGGCATACAATAACCCCTACCCCATTTGGGATCTGGATGGAGTTGATTTTTAATTCAGACTTACCTGTGTGCATTCTTTTGCTTTTTCATAGTGTTGTTCCATGTTTAGTCCTTTGTTCCTTACAAAAATAATGTATGGGTGTCTATGGAGCTGGAGGTGTTTACGTTCTTGTGGCTGAATGTAGCAGTGGAGCTATCTTGCTGTGTTTAAATCAAGAGGAGCATAATGTAACTTCACTTAAAATCTGGTCTTGGTAGGCAGATCCTACCCTGATAAGCATTTAAAACAAAAAATATTAAAAAAAAATCAAATCTGTGACAAGGTATAGGTAGAGCACCTGAACTGGTGCAAGGCAGCAATTCTCTCGCTGATATCCACACATTGCAGAGCTGTTGCCATCATGACCTTGAAATAGTGAGCCATTAATGTTACCTACTAGCAGCTTGTGAACCTAACAGTCAAGGTAGAAAATAATTTCCCACTGCCACCTTTTTTTAATTTTCTTGTATGTTTTAAAGTTTCTGATTTGATACTTTCTGATGTATTTGAAACCTGTGTCATATCCTACAAAGTTTGTGACAAGTGTGTGGCAGATGGGACTTTTCTGCTTGGAGAGGTGGTAAGATGGAGAGTGGAGAATGGTTTTATGGCACAAGTGTAGAAGTATAACAAGGGATTAAGAGGCTTGTGTACCTTGCTGCCAGTTCAGTGGCATGAGAATTCCTGTAATGACAGATTCCTTCTGGCTCTGAAGGAATGAACGTGCCAGCCTGCTGAGTTTCCACCCAGAGCGACACTAGCAACAGATGTCGTTCCCAAATGGTGAGGTGGTTGTAAGCTTCATCAGTAGTAGAAGCTGTGGAGAAAGTCACGAATCATCTGCCGTTCTGCAAGTCAAGTGCTTGGCTCTTTTGTCACTAGTGTTGATTTAAGGGTGCGTTGCTTATAAATAGCACTTGACCTTTGTAATTCTTCATACTGCTAAGTTCTGGGTGCCATCAGAGAACCACTGTGCTGTGAAGGCCCTGTAAACATACGGCGATGTTTGTGTTTATCCATTTTGCCTTCCCTTAGATGATGTTATTTTGTCATTTGAAACCTTAGTGGCAGGATTTGGGGCTTTATCCTGATCAGCCATCTAAGGGCCAGCTCTCAGCTGCAGCTGCAGCATAAGAATTCAGGTGGTTTGAGCACCAAATGAAACTTCCACTTGGCTGTCATTTTGGCTTTTCCCTTCCTCTTAATTTTCATATTTTAATTAAGAGTTTTAAGTATTTGGCTTCCTTACAGAAAAAAACCCCAGTGCTATCCTTGTCCTGTTATGATAAGGCCCTAATCTGGAGGGCAGAAAGCTGAGACCACCAGGAAGATGTTGAGAGGAAGGGGAAGAATGTTAGAGCCATGAGCTGGGTGTTCTGAGATCTGAGGAGATGGAAAAGGTGCCTCCCAGGTAGCTAAAGGGAAGCACAGGAGAGCAGCTGGGAGCCAGAAGTGTGGTGTGGGCATACGGAAGTGCTACGCTGTGGTGTGTTAGGCAAATTATTTTTAGGAACTTTCACATTTGTTGTCATTTCCCAGGCTCCTGAGGTGCAGGAATGCTGGAGGCAAGAAGCTGCCAGCATCAACTATGTGGAGAACGAACACCTCTATCTCCATTTCACTTTCCTCACTTCTGTGTTGCGGTGGCAGGGCAGTACAGACCCTGACCCGGACCCGGACCCTGACCCTGACCCTGCGAGTACGCAGGCAGCTTGTGTGGCCAGTGCCGGTGTGGTTCTGGCACAGAGGATCAAGCTCTTCATGCTTCAGAGCTGTCAGGCTGACACTCTTCAGCACTCAATGAAGCTCTAAATTACAGCTGAAGGAAGACAGAAGTTTTGCTTCAGAGCTTGATAATGTCGTTCTGATCCATCCTTTTGCTTGTTCAGTGGCTACAGAAGGGAACCACTGCCTTGGTGGGAGCATCCATTGAGTTCTTCATGTGTGATATTAGAGGATCATTGTGTCTGTTTATGCATGAGACCATTACAGTAGGTGTTTTGAAGATGTTCACGTGTGGTACATAAAACCTTTGCCAGTAAAACAGTAAATCCACGCAGTGGGGTCTAAAGCACACAGATCCAGTGTGATCCTCCAAAGAGCTTTGAAATTGTCTCCCCAAGGGTACAGACCTGGCTGTTGGTGATTCTTTTGACCTGCCTTTTATAGCGGGTTGCTTGGAGAAGTTGCTATGTCAGAAGTCTTCTTCTGGGGGCCAAATGCTGCAAATGGTAGGATGTTTAAGGAAGCAAATGAGTAACCTTCAGACTTGATTTTACTCTTTTAACAGATTGCACACAAATGGGAGGCCTGAGCAGGCTGCCTTTAGCAGGGGAACATGACCTGACTGCACAGGAGGCAAGGAACTCTCTTCTCTCGCTGAGCATGAGCCCTCAGTTTCAAGGCAGATCTGAAGAGGAATATTTGACCCGTGGGAAATGCAACTTCAGATACGTAACCCAGGTGGGACTGCCATGTGAGCCCTGTGATAGGAGCCGTGTATCCCAACCGTGAACGTAGAGGTTGGGCCCAGTTTTTAGCTTGGTTCAATATGAACTCTGCTGACTGGTTCTGTGATCAAGAGCAGGCAAGTCTGCCCCCTGAGAGGATGTTGTCGTGGGTGGAAGGGTTGAAGTGCAGTGACTGCGTCAACAGACAGGTGGTTTGAAAAGTCTTTTGGGCAAGGATCTGGTACGCTGGTGTAATGCCTTTTCCCTTTACAAAGGTGTCCAGTAAACACAAGTGTTCCTGCATGTGTCCAGTAGCGCAGAGACCTCTGTACTTTCTTTGGACTGATTGTTGTGTAAGATCTGGGGGTTTGGGGACAGTTCTGAAAATTGTTCAGAAGGTGTCTTGGTATGTTGGGTGAAATGGGTCATCGCTTCCATAAACCTCTAGCCTGTAAAGAAGAGCCATGGATGTAAGGAGATTTTCTTTTTTTCTCTTTTTATTGTTACTGGGAGGAAAAGCAGTGATTAACTACTGACCTGTGATACCCCCAGGTGCAGACTGTGCAGTGCATTTGAGGTGGATCACTCCTGTACTGCCAGGACTGAGCCCAGACTCCTCAATGCTTTGCACACTGGCAGTGGAAGTCCTTGTGCAGCTGTGGGTACTGGCTTTCTGTGCTGTAGCGTGAAAACACTGGGGTTAAGTTTGCAGAGAAGTAGGAAAAAATTGATTATTTTGTGCTAGGAAGAGAATGTCCTGTAGTTTTCAAGCTTTGAATGTCTCCACTTGGAATTTAAAAACAGCTTTTAACTCTGCTGCTATGTTTCAATGAGAGGGAAGGTGTCTGGTTGTCACAGATGATGCATGCCATCAAGAAGGATCTTTGCTTTCTGAGTTGAGCTTTCTTTGCTTGACGTGGAAAGTGCCTTAAGCTGTACGATTTCAGATGGCAGTGAAGGAATTACATCGACATGGGGATTTAGAGACAAATCCAAAAGTATGTTGCCCTATCGTTTCAAAATATGAACTTTCTAAACAGGATTTGCTGGGTTTTGAGCAGCAGACCCATTTCACATGTGCCTACATAAACCCCATTTTCTCAGACAGACACATGCATTATGGTTTGTGATGCAATATTTACTTGACCCGTAAGCCGTACTGTGCTGTGCTCTTCTGGGCTTGTCGTAGTCCTTTGAAACGCAGCCCTGCGCATCAAAGGGGCAAGCTGTGTCATCTGCTTTCCCCCACAACACAGAGCAATGTAACTGTCCTAAGTGCAGGCTGAACAAAACTAGTTGAGGGATTTGTGGGCTGCTGTTCAAATCATGGTGGGCCAGGAATCAGCCCATGCTTACTAAGAAGTTTAATTGTCCTATGCCACCTGAGAGGCAGGACAGTGTCAGGGCATTTTCCCAGGGAATAAAACTGGATGTGTCTGCTTCTCTCCAAGGGTCCCCTATGTAAAAAACATCCTTCAGCACCATCTGGGTGCTTGGTGTTCTCAAAAGGACCCAAAGGGATGAAGTTCACTCCTCCTGCCTGCGTAACAGCAGGAATTATGTCTGCAGCTGTGCTTCTGCGCACTTCGAGACTGCCTCCGTTTCTTTGCTTAGCCAACCAGAGAAAAAAGCCAAAAAACCCTAAGCTGAGTTGGCAAGTGTCTTGCTGTCCTCTCTGAAGGAAGTAAATTACCATCATCCTGCAGCTTGCCAAACGTGCACCAAGTGTGAAGAAGAACATGACGTGCACTGTCCTAAGCTCTCAGCAGGTCAGGTTTTGCTGTCCTCTGGAAACTGTCTAGCTCTTCAGTTTTTCTCCACAAAGGACACATTGTTTGGGGTAGTGATGAGGTGGCCCCCCAGGTGCCCCAGCTTTGTTTCTAAGTGCTATTGAAGTATTTTGCCTCCTGAAGAGACTGTGTTCCTCATGAGGAACGGTTACTTCGAAATAAAGTGACCCCCTTTCTGTCTAAAGGGGTCGAGCTTGAGACTGTGGAGGTGGAGGTGCTTGGTGAGGGAGGCAGTCAGGCAGGGCCAGTCTGGGGTGCCCAGCTGCGCAGGGCAGTGACGGCACCCATGTGCCTGGCAAATGCTTCTCTCGCAGTGTCGCAGGGAGAAGGTGTGAGGGTGCTGGGAGAGAGCCGGCGCCCCTGGGAATGACAGCAGCTAAAGGTGAGGGCTGGCTGCGTGGGCAGCAAAGGGTGAGCCAGCCACTCCCTTTGCAAATGCAGTGGAGAGGGAGGGAGCCCCTCCATCAGCACAGCAACGTCTGCTGGGGCAGGGCCGGAGGCACCGGCACCCAGGGCGGGGCTGGCAGGGGGTCTGAGAGAGCCACTCCGCCACCGCCTTGCTTACTGACCCTGTGCGGAAATCGCTTTGGGGCAGCGATTAAAAAGTGCGTGCAAAGTTTTTAGGTCCAATTGGAACACTGAGAAGGGGTTCGGGGCCTTTCTCAGAGCGCCACACGTTGCATAGTCATGTGTCATACACAGGTTTGGTGGCTGGTTTCTCGCTTCTAATGCAAACGCGTACGCATCCTCAGTAGCACTGCTGAAGGGTTTTACGGACTACACATGCTCCCCAAGTGGGATTTTGGCCTCTTTGGGGCAGAACTATTTCAGTTAGAGGTCCCCATCTCCCACTGCCACCATTATCTTTGTCCTATTTTAAACTCATTTTCTGTTGATGTCAGTGGATCCCAAGACCTGATCAGCTTGTGTTCTCTTGCAGCCAGAACTTTCCTCATTGGAAGTCTTCTTCCTGCGCAACTTAGATAACGGTGCTCTTTTCACTACCTGCTCTTTGTGTATCACGCCTGCCAAGGCTGCCTCCCTTGATGAGAAGTCCCTTCATTTGTAAGTACTTTAGAGAGTGGGTCAGCTCGGTGGAGGTGTCGCCTCGACAGAGGGGAAGGTGGAGCGTCAGATCTCTGCATGTGGCAGGGGCTGCATTAACCCTCATCTCCCGCTGCGTGAATGACCGCAGGCAGAGGCACTGTGCAAGGAACATCAAACCTTTAATGAATTAAGACAGACAGATCTGGTAGAGGGCCGGGGCTGCAGTGGGCAGGTGCAGGTCACACGTCAGAGGGATCTGTGCTCCACACCTTCTCTATCAATATATCAACGGCGACTGGGGCAGCGTGGAGCACCTTGTCTCCTGGTGTTCCTCAGGGTTCTGGCTCGCTTGGTGGGCACGTAGTCGCTATTGGATGGCCTCTGCTTGCTGCTGCCCCCCTGCTCCCCACTACAGCCCACCGCCGTGGCATCCCTGTGTGGCTTCCCCTCCCAGAGGGTTTTGGAGCTTTTTGGCACCGGGCACACCACCATCTTCTTCCTCTTCTTGGGTGGCATGCTGCCCCATGGGGACATCTCTGGCATCCCGAGGGTGTCAGCCAATGTGGGGCGCTTGGCCTGTTTACCAGCAGCCTTGCCTGATCTGGGCACCACCCGGCAGGAGGAGATGCCCGGTGGTGGTGGCAAGTGGGTCAAAATGACCCAGGGCTGCCTCCGCAGCACCTCCTCCACCAGCTGGGCCATGCGGGGCGGATGATGCTGGGGTGCAGTCGGGGGGCTGGCCAGGGGACTATTCAGCAGGATCTGCTGAGGACCCTCTGGGAGACCCTTGTGGGCACCCTCTGAGCATCCCTTCAAGGGGCTCTCCTCTGAAGTGTCCATAGGACCCTCCTGAGAGGGCTCCATGGGGCTCTCTGGCAGCCGGGTGGGGAAGACCGCTGCCAGCCCACCCTGCTTGCCTTTGGCGTCCAGCAAGGGGGATGTTGCCACCCTCTGCCAGGAGGGGTTGGTGTCCTCCTGCATTGCGGCCACCACTTGGTCCTCGGGACAGTTGCCCTCCATCATGCACTCCAAGAGGTCAGGGATCCTGTTGAGGGTGGTGGTCAAGACAGGGACATCAGGGACACCACGGTCGGTGTCCTCGCTGTCCCCCAGCCCTGCCACCAGCGATTGCTCCTTGGAGCAGCCACCCTTTGCCACGTACTCTGAGAACTCCGGGAACTTGTTGAGGAGGGTGGTCAAGCAGGAGCCGCTGAGAACTTCAGGGAGCTCCAGGATGCTGTCGAGCCAGGCGAGCGGGTCACTGCTGTCTGTGGTGGTCGAATGCTCATCCTGAAACTGCAGATTGTCCTCTGCCAGCTCAGGGAAGGCCTCGTTGAAGGCATCTGGCCCCAGCTCGGGCAGGTCCAGGAGATTCTCTGGGCTTGACGGGGTGGTCACCACTTCTGAAAAAGCAAACGAAGCCAAGCCACCCCCAGGGTGATGCAAGCCTTCCTTGGTGCAGGTCACCCCCTATGGGCTCTGCCACCCTGCAGACCTCACCTTGGTGCTTGGTCCTGCTTCTGCCAGAGAGCATATCCAGGGCGGGCTGGCAGGGGGTGGCAGCAGGGACGCCATCCTCACTGGCCACCACGTCGTTGTTAAAGGCCTCCAACAGCTTCTGGGCGCTGCCAGGATGGGTGCGGAGCACAGGGGAGACCTGCACGCAATGCTGAGCCGCAGGGTGTTGGGGTGGCAGGGGCCCAGCATGGGCAGGGACGTTCAGCACAGTGCAGCCCGTAGGGTAGAGGGGCTGTCCCTGGCCCACGTCCCATGGGCCCAGCCCCACTGGCTGGTGGGGCACAAGTGTCCCCATCACCACTTGCTGTCCCCGGCCATAGGCAGGGGGACAAGGAGCAGGCAGAGGGGGCAGCTGCACACCGCTGGGGAGCTGCAGCACGTGTGGCAGCTGCACAACCTGCCCCGAGTCCCCCAGGGGCCCCTGCACCCCCTGCCAGGTTGCCAGGGCGGGCTGGTGGGTGACAATGTGGAGCTGGGAAGGCCGAACGGTGATCAGCAGCCCCGGGACAGAGGGCAGCACACCAGCAGCGACCGGTGGCGGCATGGTCAGGGTGGTGAAGCTCATGCCGGGCACCTCTGGTCCTGTCGGCAGCTGGAGGGGGAACCTCTCTGTGGGCAGAAGCGAAGGGGGGTGATGGGGTGAGATGCTGGCCGGCACAGCTGGTTGGGGGTTACCCGAAGGGCAGGAGCACCACAAGGAGCATGCTGCTCTGTGCCGCGGCAGTTGGCCAGTGTGGCGTTTGTTGGGGCAAACAGTGTTCTGGGGTTCCGTCTCCATGGCGATCATTATGCCAGCACCCGGGTCAGCCAGCATTGTGACGGTTTGACTTTTAATGACAGAACAACTTCCCAACTCAATGGTTTCCCATCCTGCTGATGCTTTCCTGCCCTCAGCGCTGATTTCCCACCCCCACCATAGTTTCCCATCACAACTGTTTTTTGGGTTGGGAGTTGAGTTTCATGTCAAAGGGGAGTTTTCACCTAAATTTCTGTTGATGTCAGTGGATCCCAAGACCTGGTCAGCTTGTATTCTCTTGCAGCCAGAACTTCCCTCATTTGAAGGCTTCTTTCTGCCTTCTTTCAGCCAGGGCAGGGCTGGGAGGGAGTTTGAGAGAGCCACTCCTCTACTGCCTTGCTTAGGGACCCTGTGGGGAAATTGCTTTGGGGTGGGGGCAATTCGAGAAAAGTGGGACCTCAGAGAAGCATAGTATTACAGGAAACTTTTTAGGGTAAGAGACAGCTATCGCTTTCAGGATGGCCGGCATTCACCATCCTAAATGTGTGCTGCCACGGCTCCCTAAGCAGCGCAGCCTGCAACCTCAGCACGTGCTGACAGGAGTAACGGGGGCTGGAGCGGAGTGGAGAGCCCGCGGCCAGGCTCTGTTATGCTCCTGCAGGAAGGGGAACTTGACGGTACCACAGAGCTGATGAGATGTCCACTGCCATGATTTTCCCTTTTATAACAAATTCTACCAGGGACGAGCAATGACGGAAAAGGCAGGAATATGGTTACCCCAGTACTTCACAGTCCCTTGAACTTGTTGTAGTTCCAGCGTACTGGATGGGTTGTGCCCAGATTCTTTCTTTTCCAGTGAGTCTGGTGGAAGAGAGGCAGCTCCTGCAACCCACCAGACTCCTTGGAATTTAACTTCTCGTGCTGGCCCTTGGCACTTTGACTCTGGGACTTCCAGTCCCAACTGGATTAGTGTTGCCCAAATGGTTTTCATTGCATCTGTAATGCTTTCTGGCCCTTCTGCCCCGCTGAGGATGCCATCGATGTATCGATAGACTGTGAGGCCAGGTGGAATGGTGATCTGTGCTAAGGCTGTGGCCGGAGCATTGTGAGCGATAGCGGGGCAGTGTTTGTATCCTTGCGGAAAACTGTTTGAAAACATACTGAGTCCCGCTCCAGGCAAAGGCAAACCGGGCTTTTTCTTGTGCGTGGAGCGGAATCACGAGGAATGCATCTCTAACACGTAAAGCATCTAAAGCTAACCTAACATCTATGCTAACCCTAATGTCCCACAAAAATCACTGGGTTACTGACAATGAAAGGAGAGGAAACAGCACTGTGAGAACGAAAATATCCCACTAAGTCCATTTTTTTGTCTACCTATACAGCAGAAGTGTTCTTTCGTGTTAAAGTCAGAGTATGTTCTGATTTGCACTGCCCCACTAAATGGTTTGATGCTGGAAAGGTTTACTAAGAAATAACTGTTAGTGTTCTTCCTGGTTATGCACCCACATCTTATAATGAAAAAATTAGATGATAACGTCTTTGCTGTGCTACACTGTTCTATAACTGAGAGTTAGGTTCTGTTTCATTTTAAGCATTCTCAAAAAAATACGGATAGTTACAGCTTTTACTAACAGCACTGCGGCAAATGTGAATTCACAGGTGGGCTTTTAAGCCTCACCTCAGCATGTTTGGTGTAGGAACAAACATTACAAGTACTCCAGTATTTTTGCCAGTGCTTTCCTGCACAAATTGTATTAAAAGCATAGATTCTTCTGGTCTTCCATGCAGAAAGTATGGTGAGAATAAATCTGATATTAAAATGACTTCTTCAGATGTCAGAGGTTTATTTAGAAATGTCCACTACCTGTATTTTTTCTTATATACTTGCAGCGGGTCGTAACAACCTGCAGAGAAGGTATGCAAAGTATGTCATCCCTATTATTTCCATTCCTGGGTTATGATAGAATTTGGCACAGAATTTTAGATCAGTTGCAAAAAGTAGTGCTGGGCCACGCATATTCAGATTGATCCATGATCCCAGGTAGCTGTATGGGATTTGGTCATTTTCTTTAATAAGTAAAGGAAAACTGCATGTATTATAGAAATGAGAATTTAGTGAGGCAAAGGGCAGGTCCAGTTCCTTTTCGACTACTACACAGAGATATTCTAATACATCAAATGAAAAGAATTTCTAAAGAAGTAGACCTTTCTGAGCTGGAGAAGAGGTAGATGAAATAGAAAAGATAGAACTAAAATCTGCAGCAAAATATTGCCTCTAAAGGAAGATGTGTTGGGGTTTTTTTCTTTCACGGAAACAAATGAACAATTCCTCTGCGATTCTCCAGACTGGAAATTTGCAAAAAGCTGTGTAGCGTGGTTTTCAGTAGTATAAAAAGCAAAAGCTCTTCAGGGTTTCAAGTACACCTTTGCAACAGCTGTGAAAAAAATGCAAGCATGCAGATTGTTCCATTGTATGAAAGCACCTTCATTTACTACTGATTTGTCAAACAGGGAATAAACTAGCAGTGACGACTGTTGGAAAGTTTTAGGTGAATAAAAAAATCCTCCAAACCAGGAAAAATACTGTGCTGTCAGGTAGCTGCAGCTTTGCTGTGTGAGCTTAATATTCACGTAGAGACTTTTTCTAAATGCGTCACTTAAGGCAGGGATGGCTTCTAATTCTAAAAAGTCATTTGCCTAGAGCAGTCGCTCATGTGCCACATACAGGATTTTTATGCTAACACTATTAAAAAATTTCCCTAGAAAATTTTCCACCTCCTTCGAGTAAATACAACCAATGTCCCTAACTGTCTCAGTTTCCTATTCCACCATAGGTTGCTGTATTTCAAAGACAAAGTTAACCAACGGCTGGTTACTAACCGAGGGCTCAAACCCATTTTTGCAGCAGTCAGGTAGAGAGTGGCCATTTAGTCTGGACCCACTGAAGTGCCAATGTAAATACAAACAAAATAAGGTCTATCAAACTTTAGATTCTCTAGCAAAACAACGGAAAAGATATGAAGAACTACGTCTTGTCTACTGTCTGTTTCCCATATGTGTTGTGATCGGCTCCCTGGAAAACAAGAGGCTGGACTGGTCCTGGCTGTGCCCATGAGCTTGCCAGCTGAGTGCTAGGTGGTAGCAAGGAGAGCACTAGAGAAAAGCACAGACCCATTGACCCAGCACCACCGTTCTCATGTTCTTCATGCATGTGAGGCCTGTTAGCCATTGTACTTGTGTTTATTCTAACACAGGACATCAGTCAACAGTCACAACACCGGTGGATTACCAGCACTTCCGTCATATGCTTCACATATAGTGTTACAGGAGAAATTTACACAGATGTGGGTACCACTAGGTTTGCTTTAATCGCCCCTCAGAGCTGGGCCACCACCCCAGCGAGTGGCAGAGAGCAAAGGGATACAGCACGGCTTATATACACTTCTCAAACCATTAGTCAACGTCCAAAGTTTTTAGAAGTTTCCTTTGGTCTTGTCCATTCTGCAAATCCATCACCTGACCCTGTCCCTGTTGATTCATCTGTTTGCTTCCAGTCTCTGCCTCGGTTCCAAGCTCTTCCTCGGATCATGATCTTTCTGCCTGCTTTAACTCACACACTCCTTCAAGCACACTTAGTCTTTGAGCAATTCCTATGCACATATACTGATTTTTTTTTCTTGAAACACCTGCATTTCTGCGAGCACCTGTGTGCACAAGGTGATCATCTGTTGTTTCTGTGTTCTCCCAGTGATTAACTGGACTGGGTGTTAAACCAGCCTTGGATTAGGGCTATACTGGGGACGAGGCCTGGTTCTGCCACTTAGCTGCTTTAGCACTTTAAATTTCTGAATTCAAAACACATTTTCTTTAACAAGCAATACCAGAACAATGGAGAACAATTAACAAGGGTTTGGTCAGTGCTGTGACAAAATAATGACAATTATTATTTCTGGTGTAGGTTGCTGTATGTCGTATTTATGAAACTAGGATTTGCCGGAAGAAAAATGTTCTATTTCACACCCACAGATGAGCTCACTGAGATGAGCATCCACGTTTTAACAAGCCTTTACATCAAAGGCTGTAAACGAGTGTCAGTCTGCACAACCACCTGGGAATCTTGTGTTGTTCCAGGCACATCTTTTTGTCCCATTCAATACCTTGTCTGTGTGATTTGCCTTTAGTCTGTCCTGTGCTTTCCTGCTAAAGATTTATAGGCTTCAGTCTTCTGATACTGCTCCAGCTCCCGCATCTAATGCTCCTTATCTCTATCTGCTCCATCAAGGTGTTGCTGAAACAAAGAAGTCCAAGAGTACCAGGGAGTTGCCTCCCCTTCAGGAGGAAGGGAAGAAAAACAACTTGCCAGATGAAGTGCTGATCCATTTCACCTATGCAAACAGGAAAGGAGTGAAGAAACAATGAGAATGTACGTGAGATGCAAAGACGCAGGATTTCCGGATAATATTGCTGTATTCTGGTGTGTCGTGTCCGTGTCTCCCCACCCTCCCGCCTTTCCCTTTTTTTTTTTAAATTCAAATCACTATTCTGTTAACTCTTTTTTTTTTAGATCAAGCTTTAACGTTCAGATCTGTAACAGCAGGGTTCCAATACGCCCTTGGTTTTTTGCCCCACAGAAAAAAATGCACTACCATTCTACAACACACACTTTTCCCATCTGAGAGGCGAACAAAACATCATGGCTATTGGAAAAGAGTAGCATAAAGGTAAAAGAGCCTAGGTGATATCAATTTAAGCTATCTGCGTTTAGGTTAAAAGAAAACTTCAGGCTAGGAAGAAAAAAAATATTTCACACGTGCATAATAGAATGAGCTTAACTGGAGAACTCTTTAGGGGGACCAATGAACCGAAAACCATTTAAGGGGTGGTCACAGCACTTGCTAAAGGGATCCTTTCCAGAAAAAAAAAAAGTTGTTGAGCAAGTTTTTCATCCAATGAGTTTAAAATTCAATGGAAGTAAGTACTCAATCTGAGTGAACATTAGTCACTGGGCATGCCTTTTTATTTTCATTACGTCATCACAAGAATACATGCAATAGTTATAAATTTCATGCATTTGCAAACCTGTTTTGATGCTGCTGAGGACACAGTTAACATTCTAGATTGGGGTGCAAATTTAGTGATGCTGGGTTTGCGTTTCTGTTGGACACTGTATTCTTCCAGAAGACATTAATTCTTCTCTTCTGTCTCCAGCAATGTGCTGCTGACAGAGTACAGTAACTGAGTCAAAAACAACACAAGTTTTTCCTCAGCTTGTGTCTTGGATGGATTGTTTTGAATCAGTAAGGAGGAGTTCTACTCTACTACCTGTAAGTAGATGTCCTAGGTTTTCTAGCACAGATCTATACAGTTCTTTAAATATTTCTTTATATATATATATTATTTTTTTTTCTTATAAAACTTAAACAAGAAGAATGATTTTTAGGGTGTTTACTGTATAACTATAGTAATGGTCTTTTTCTAGGGGAGACTCGCTATTCGGTCAGCTCAACCAGTCCTTATTTCAGTCAATTCCAGCCAGCTCAGCGGTCCTTATGCTCACCAAACACAACAAGCAGTAGCAGGACTGCAAGGCTGGGACAGGGGAAGCGCGAGACTTTCCCTTCAACTGTTGTGTCAGACAACTAGTTTGCTGTTGCTGCAGCTCAGACACTTTTCCCCTGGGTTGCGGGACACTCACCCACACACAGTAGTATACTATTGTTATCGATTTGTTAATAAGTTAAGATTGATTGACTTTATTTGATTGATTATTTGATTTTATAGAATTATTTTATAGAATAGAAATATAGAAGGATAAAAATATATTTTGAGGAAACTTATAATTGCTCAGTAAAAGCTGCTATGAGACCCTCTGTACATCCTGTACCAAGGCCAGAAGAATGGGCTGGAATTATTGTTGAAACTTAGGTAATAATTTAGGGTTTGAAAGGTTTCTTTGTATCTGACCAGTCTTCTGTACGCAGAGGTGTACTGAAATGTCAGAATATGAGATTAATGGAAATTGGGAAGAGTCGACTGGAACAGCTTGTGGTTACCTGCCAAGAAACCGTGAACTTTAGTAAAAGGTAATTCCGGCAGGGGGAGATCGCGACCACCGACTCACATACCACCTACCCAAATCGTACCCCAGACCCATTTCTAGACCTTTCTAAGCTCTACTGCGCAGAATCGGATATAGGAGGAGAGTATGTTAATGATTTACTGGAAATATTATGATTATGTATGAATAATTAATGAATATGTATGAATAAGTTCTATATATGGAATCTGATTTTGAGACCTGGCGTGCGTTGATCGTGAGGGGACTCGCTCACGCACCCGGCCGTTAATAAAGAAGTGTCTGCTTATCTACATCACATTGGTGTCGATAAGGTCTTCATTCCGAGATTTCGGTAACAGTTTTGGCGACCCAGATGGGACCTCGCTGAAGGAGACCGGAGGAGTCGGGGACCTGATCGGTTCCAGCCGGCACCAAGGATTTCTCGGGGACACCCATCGATCCCCGATCCGTAAGGCTCTTCGCGACGTTCCCTGGATTTTTGGTAGGACACTTCTTTTTTTCAATTGTATTAAGTGGGTTGGAGTCCCACTAAAGTAAGTAAGTAAGTGCACTAGAGGAAGTGGGTAGGAGTCCCACTATAATAAGTGTATGGTAAGGAGTGGGATGGAGACCCACCAGTGGGTTTGAGTCTCACTGAGTAAGTCTGCCTGTCAGACGCGGTGAGAGCTGCACAGGGTTGGACTAAAAGGATCCTTGTGGAAGTGGAAGCCTAGGCGCCTGCCCGTAAGACATGAGCGAAAGCTATTGCAGGGTTGGACAAAAGTGGAAACAAGAGAAACTATATGCTATAGTGTTCTCTAAGGTAGTGCCTCTAACAAGAAGTTAGAATAAGTTTTTGGGGTTTTTTGTTGTTTTTGTGAGTTTGTGTATTAAGAAGAAAATTAAGAGGTATAATATTGTGTTATATGTTTGTTTAAAGTAACTGTGGGAAAGTGTGAGTGTGGCTGTAAGGGTGAGACGTGTAATTGAGAACGAAAGCGAGTGTGGAGTGTGGATCCGCAGATCGGAGTGACAGAGTTGAATAATTGTGTATTGTACTGTGAGTAATTACACCATGGCAACTAAATTAACTCGGTTGTTTAAAAGTAAAAGCATGGGTAATCTTGCTGTAAATGACAAAATCCTGAAAAATTCTTTGTTGGGATGTTTATTGGCACATTGGGGAAATTTACAGGATGATCTGCAAAAGAGCCAGATGATTGAGTATTGTAATAATTTGAGTATTGTAATAATTGGTGGCCTTTGTATATATCGGATGATCAGGAAAAGTGGCCCACGAATAGGACACTGAATTATAACACTATTTTGCAGTTAATGCTGTATTGTAAAAGAGAAGGGAAATAGAATAAAATGCCAGATGTGGATTTGTTTTCTTTTACTTAAGACAAAGAAAGGATTGGCAGATGAATGTAAGCTAACTATTGGAGATAATTTGGTAACGGCTATAACTTCTGATAATAAGAAAGTAGAAAAAAATGTTGTTTAAATTGTGAGATTGGGAGTGGATACAGGAGCAACATTTTTTTATTAAATACCTGTAAAGGAAAAATTGGAACAAAAACAGGCCATTCCTGCAACCCCTGGATTTGAAATTTGGGAATAAGATAATTACACATGAATTTTTGTGTGTACCAAAATGTCCGATACCCTTCTTAGGAAGAGACTTGTTATCCAAATTAAATGCACAGATTGTTTTTGACGAAGGAGAACTTTTCTTGAAAATACCTGAGTCAAAAACGGGAGAAGTTTTGATGATACAAGAAAAGGTAAAGGAACAAGAAATTCCACCAGAGGTGGATTTGGCAGTGATCCCTACTGTATGGGAAACAAATATTCCTGGTAAATCGAAACTAGCAGAACCTGTTAAAATAGATTTGAAGGAAGGCGCAGGAACAGTGAGAATTAAACAGTATCCAATCAAACCGGAAGTGAGACAGGAATTGAAGAAATTGAGTGATAAATTTTTGGAGTATAAAATTTTGGAAGAATGTGAATCTGAGTATAATACTCCTATTTTACCAGCCAGAAAACCTTCGGGTGAATATAGACTGGTACGAGACTTGAGAGCAGTAAATCAAATAGTTAAGGATATTTATCCTGTAGTAGCAAACCCTTATACACTGTTAACAGCATTGAGGGAGAATTATCAGTGGTTTAAAGTGCTTGATTTAAAAGATGCTTTCTTTTGTATACCTTTGGAAAAGGAAAGCAGAAAACTGTTTGCTTTTGAATGGGAAAATCCTCAAACCGGGCAAAAGATGCAGCTGACATGGACTAGATTACCCCAAGGATTTAAAAACAGTCCAACTATTTCTGGAAATCATTTAGCAAAGGAATTTGAAATCTGGAAACAGGACAAACCAAGACCTGGGCATTTACTTTTACAATATGTGGATGATGTATTGATTGCTACAGAAGAAAGATTTACTTGTATACAGGTGACCATTGACCTCTTGAATTTCCTGGGACTAAATGGGTATAAGGTATCCAGGAAGAAAGCCCAAATAGCCTGCCAGACTGTGATATATCTGGGCTTTGAGATTTCAAAAGGACAACGACAATTAGGAAAAAATCACAAAGAAGCTATTTGTAGTATACCTGAGCCGAGAAATATTCATGAACTGGGAGCATTTTTGGGAATGACCGGGTGGTGTCGCCTTTGGATCATGAACTGTGGGCTAATAGCTAAACCGCTGTACGAGGCCCAAAAGAATTCCCCCTTTGTATGGGGCCCACAACAGCAAAGGCTTTTGTAGAGTTAAAACGTGCCTTAATGTCTGCACCTGCTTTGGGACTGCCGGATCTAACCAAAGATTTCCAGCTGTTTGTTCATGAAAGGCAACACCTTGCACCGGGCGTGTTAACCCAGAGGATAGGAAGCTGGAAACGACCAGTCGGATATTTCTCTAAACAACTGGACACAGTGAGTAGAGGGTGGCCAAACTGCCTGCGAGCAGTGGCCGCAACAGTGATGCTCATACAAGAAGCTCGGAAATTGACTTTGGGAAGAACAGTAACAGTCTATGTCCCACACATGGTGATAACTGTCCTAGAACAGAAGGGGGGACACTGGCTGTCCCCCAGCCGAATGATGAAGTACCAGGTGGTATTGACTGAATAAGATGATGTGATTCTAAAGACAGCTAACCTGGTAAATCCTGCAGTGTTTTTAAGTTCCATACAGGAAGAAGGACGACTGGAACATGATTGCTTGGCTACCATCGAGTATGTTTATTCCAGTTGTGAAGATCTGAAGGGTGTGCCACTGGAGCGACCAGACTGGGAATTGTATACTGATGGAAGCAGCTTTATGGAACAAGGAGTCCAATACGCCGGATATGCGGTAACAACAGAGACTACAGTTATAGAAGCAGGAGCATTGGCGAGTACTACATCAGCCCAAAAGGCGGAACTCATCGCTTTAATTCGAGCCTTAGAACTAAGCAAAGACAAGAGAGTAAATATCTGGACTGATTCAAAATATGCCTTTGGGGTAGTGCATGTCCACGGAGCTTTGTGGAAAGAGAGGGGGTTATTGTCCTCCTAAGGATCAAACATTAAGCATCAAACAGAAATTTTATGATGATTGCAAGCAGTTCAAAAGCCAGATCAAGTAGCAATCATGCACTGTAAGGCACACCAGTTTGGGAATACAAAAATAATAGCTGGGAATAATTTAGCTGATAAAACAGAAAAAAAAAAAAAAAAGGTAGCAAAGAAACAAGCATTGCAAATGGCAATAATTCCTTCTAAAACAGTAACCCGTCCTAGGGAAAACCCGAGATATTCAGAGGAAGATGACAAATTGGGTCAGTTATTAAATGCTAAGAAAAACTTAGCTGGATGGTGGATAACTCCTAATGGACAGGTAGTAATTCCACCTCCTGTGATGAGAGAGATAATTCAAACGAGACATCAAGAATGTCACTGGGGGGCAGAAGCCTTAGTAACATCTTTACGAAAGCAAGTAATATCAGTTAAGATGTTGGGAATAGCTAAAATGGTAACTCAAAGTGTGAAGTATGTTTGAAAAATAATCCAGTGATTAAGAAAAAGGTTCAAATGGGTAGACTGAAATCTGGTACAGAACCTGGAGATGATTGGCAAGTAGATTCTTCAGAGTTACCTATAGACAGAATGGGTACCGGTACATCCTGGTAAGGGTTGATACTTTTACAGGATGGCCAGAAGCCCTTCCCTGTCGCACCACACAAGCAAAAAGAGGTTGTGAAGTGGTTATTACAAGAAATAATTCCGAGATTTGGAGTTCCTATTGGAATTTCCTCTGACAGAGGTCCACACTTTGTGGCTGAAGTAGTCCAAAGCATTAGCAAAGTATTGGGTATTAATTGGGATTTGCATGCGTCTTGGAGGCCACAATCTAGTGGAAAAGTGGAGAGGATGAATCAAACTTTGAAATGACAAATAAGTAAAATTTGTCAAGAAACCAGTCTAAAGTGGCCTCAGGCACTTCCATTGGCATTATTATGAATCAGGGTACAGCCAAATAGTGGAACCTCAGTCAGTCCTTATGAATTATTATATGGAAAACCATATGAGTCTCCAGAACCAAATCTAAACATACATGTAAAAGGAAAACAAGATGTGTATAACTAATTGCTTTTTCTAAGGAAAACTTTGGCTGCGATTTGGAGTGCAGTAATTTGGAATAGACCTTTACCCCTGGAAAATTCAGTGCATGATTTCCAACCAGGAGACTATGTCTATGTGAAGACCTGGACCTCCGAACCTTTGCAGGAGCGCTGGAGAGGACCTTTCCGGATACTGTTGACCACTTTTACAGCTATCAAGATAGCAGAATCAGATGCTTGGATACATTATACTCGAGTGAAGAAAGCACCTACTCCATGGAAGATTGTCAATCGTGACCCAGAGACTTTAAAATTGACACTGAAACATGTCTAATTTTTATATTGGATTTTATTTTGGTCGGTAGTGTTGGTGGGATCATGGGCCGGCTTGGTGGACAGGAACAAAAGACAAATAGAAACAGAACAAGTAATTGACATTCCCAAACAAATGGCTGAGGAAAATTTGATGGTAGGATTGATTAAAGAATTTGCCGGTTTACAAAACGTCACGCAGATCACTGCTTGTTTGCCAATACCGAGGGCAGTAGGTGAACCTATTCCATGGGGAATTTTAACTATGAATCTGACTAATCTGGAACATAAAAATGAAACCACCTATTGTGAACAAAGGCCAGTGACTCAATGGTATGAACAAGTAAAGGTTATTAGAAAACAGTGGAAGTCGCCAGGTAAAGAAACAGATTGTAAAAAAAAAAAAACCCCGAAACTATTGAATTATGATTTTATAACAGGATCCCGACCTAGTGCCATAGCTTGAGTTCTTCTTCCTGGGGGTCCAAATCTCCACTTAGGATGGTGTTCTTATGATGAACAACTTAAAACCAATGTGAGCAGAAGTATCATGAAATGGACGTGTAACAAAACTGGCCAAGGTACACAATTAGTAGAACAATGGGACTCTATATGGTCTATGTCCATATTTTCCCATTTTCAGTACATGGCCAGAACTTCTTGGTGTTTTACCTGGGATGGAAAAGTTTTTTCAGTATTACCCTGGGTCAATGATAGGTCAACTTCATCGGGAGAGAAGGAAAATAAAATAGTGCCATGGTGGAAATGTGAAAAAGTGTATGATTGCAGTAAAGCAGACTTAGTAATCCAAAGAATTCCTCTGTAGGCCACTGTTTTAACATATGGTTGTTTTTGTCAAGGTCTTAAGAACACTCTTAATTTAACCAGCACTTTTATAGTTAGAAAAGGAACTTTGTTTAGTTGTAGTAAAACTACTATTTGAAGTCCAGGACATTTAGTTCGGGCATTAAGAGATGGAACCTGGACCACTCATCTAGCATTAGATGGTAAAGTGAAACAAATTATTTTAGGCATGCCAACATTGTGTCCGATTTGGAAGAAATCACCATTTAGAGGATCTCTAGAGAATATAGAACTGAAACGAATAAAGAGATCTGAGACAAATGATGATAATCTGAATGAACCATCTACAGGAGTGAAAATTGGCTGGGCACGTGAATCACTTTTATATCCTATAGCTTCATATAGAAACAGCATGGCTTTACAAGTTAACTGGTCAAGTGGAAAAATTAGCAAACGTTACTAAAAAGGGGTTTAAGGAATTGAATATACAATTACAGGCGACCTCTAGAATGACTTTACAAATAGAATGGCACTAGATATGCTCCTACTTAAAGAACATGGAGTGTGTGGATATCTCAAGGATAAATTGGACCACTGTCATATCCACATTCCAAATTCACTCAGGATGTGGAACATGATCTAGACCTATTAGGAAAAATTGAAAAAGAAACTGAAACAATTCAAAAGGATATGTCAGAAGATTGGCTTGGAAAAATTTTTAACAAATTAGGATGGAACTTGAGTGTTGACGGCGAGGGAAGTCAAGCGGGCAAACTCAATATGAGTGATAGAGCAAGCTTCGATTCATTACGGCGCGATTATGTCTTATATACAGTTCCAGTTAATTATGCCTACTAGTCATCTGCTGATTGGCTAAGCTCTAAAGGGTTACATTTTCATACGTCCTCCTACTTGCGGTTTCTGCGGATAGCTAGCTACATATTTTTTTTCTCTCTTGTCTACGCGAATTCCTCAAAGTTATTTACAACATTAGGCACAAGGTCAGTGTTTTTCTCAGCTTCCTTATCAGCATGCCTCAGCACAGCTGCAAGGCCTGCTTCAGCTAACTTACGCTAACTTTGTTTCACAAAGATCTTTAAGGGAGTCATGGCCATGATCACACAGCCATTCTGCAACACTTGAGCTCTTGGATACAATCCATAATCAAAACTTTGTTTTTGTTACCGATTGTCTTTTTGATGATCATGCTAGTATATGCATGTTTGAAGAAGCAGTTTACCAATAGGATTGCAGTCAATCGTATGATTATGAGAGAAGTACCTACTAGTCCACCAAGGTATAGCCCACCACCAAAATATGTGGAAACAAATGATATGTAAATAATGTGAAAGTATTGAAATAATAATTTTCAACACTTCCAAAGGGGGGAAATGTTATTGATTTGTTAATAAGTTAAGATTGATTGACTTTATTTGATTGATTATTTGATTTTATAGAATTATTTTATAGAATAGAAATATAGAAGGATAAAAATATATTTTGAGGAAACTTATAATTGCTCAGTAAAAGCTGCTATGAGACCCTCTGTACATCCTGTACCAAGGCCAGAAGAATGGGCTGGAATTATTGTTGAAACTTGGGTAATAATTTAGGGTTTGAAAGGTTTCTTTGTATTTGACCAGTCTTCTGTATGTAGAGGTGTACTGAAATGTCAGAATATGAGATTAATGGGAACTGGGGAGAGTCGACTGGGACAGCTTGTGGTTACCTGCCAAGAAACCGTGAACTTTAGTAAAAGGTAATTCCGGCAGGGGGAGATCGCGACCACCGACTCACATACCACCTACCCAAATCGTACCCCAGACCCATTTCTAGACCTTTCTAAGCTCTACTGCGCAGAATCGGATATAGGAGGAGAATATGTTAATGATTTATGGGAAATATCATGGTTATGCATGAATACTTAATGAATATGTATGAATAAGTTCTATATATGGTGTCTAATTTTGGGACCTGGCGTGCGTTGATCGTGAGAGGACTCGCTCACGCACCCGGCCGTCAATAAAGAAGTGTCTGCTTATCTACATCACATTGGTGTTGATAAGTTCTTCATTCCGAGATTTCGGTAACAATATGACTCCACCACTTGTTTCGAGAACGACTTCGCAGTCGTTAGCTAGCCAAAACCAGGCTTACGCAGCATTTTGGCTGCGGACAAGTGCAAAAGGCCGGGTTCCACATCTCGCCCCAGAAAGCGGGCAGCACAGCTCTTGTGGTGCGCTGCACATGGCTACCAGGGCAAAGTGAGAAGCACCACCACGAGAAGAAGCACCAGCCGCCCGTTCAGAGCCGCGGCGGGCGGGGGCTGGGCTGCCGTTCCGCGCCGGGCCGGGGCTCGGTGCCGCCGCGGGCTCCCCTCAGCCTGCCGGCCCCGGGGCTCTGCGGGGGCCGCCCGCGGGGTGCGGGCTGTGCCCACAGCGGCTGCCTGGGGGGGCTCGGTCCCGAGGCGAAGCTGCTGGCCGAGAGCAGCTGCCGCTCGGTGTCACAGCCCCCCGGCCCGCCGCTGACCCCGCCCTGCAAGGCGCTGCACTTGCTTACAGACGCCCTGCCGAGAGCAACCGAGCTGCCCCTGCGAGCGGCTGGCACGGCGGAAAGCAAATCCTCGCCGGAGGGTACCCGCTGCCGGGGGGCGGGGGGCGGGCGGCGGGTGGGGGGGAGGGAGGGAGGCAGGAGGAGGAAAGACCCCGCTCCCTTGTCCCACCTTTCAGCCCTGCCGCGTGCTCTGCACCCCTTCACTCCGGTAACGGCTCACTTTCCCGTCGCAGGGAGCGGCTCTGAACACAAGAGCTCGTGATGGCTTAGTGGTGCAAGGGGAAACCTAGTGGGGGCTTCTCCTAAGCCACACATTTACACCGCTCGTTTTTCCCTACTCAGAAAGTGCAAAGGCTCTTCTCTTTTGTAAAAAAATAATTTAAAGGTGCTGTTACTAACAGCTGCTTCCAAATGCAAACAGAGCAAATGCACCCGTTTCCCACAGCGAAACAGAGCGCATCATACGCAAAGGACTGAAATGCTTGAGGCACGTAGATGCTTTTGCATACGGAGGCAATGAGTGTGAATGCCGGGCTGCGAGTGGGCAGAGGGCAGAGCGAAGGGAACGCCGCAGCCGCAGCGAGCACTCCCGGGGCCCGGTGGTGTAAACTGGGCTGAGACCCGGCCCAGTGCTCGCCCGGCCAGTGCTCAGCGCAGGGCTGGTGGGGACCTGCTGCCACCTGGCGACCAAACGTGGGTACTGCACCTGCCCGGGACCTAGACCCCTGGGACCGGGACCCCCCGCGGCTCGGACCGGGACCGGGACCGGGATTCTCGCAGCTCAGGACTGGGACCTGGACCACCGGGACCCCTGACCCCGCGGCTCGGGACCGGGACCCCGGCGGCTCCGGACCGAACCGGGACCCCGGGGACCGGGACACCCTGCGGCTCGGGACGGGGACCGGGACCCCCGCGGCTCGGACCGGGACCGGGACCAGGACCTGGACCGGGATTCTCGCAGCTCAGGACTGGGACCTGGACCCCTGGGACCCGTGACCCCCGTGGCTAGGGACCAGGAGCTGGGACCTCCGCGGCTCGGGACCGGGACCCCGGGGACCGGGACGCCCGCCGCTCGGACCAGGGACCGGGACCCCGGGGACCGGGACACCCCGCGGCTCAGGACCGGGACCGGGACCCCCGCGGCTCGGGACAGGGACCCCTGCGGCTCGGGACCGCGACCGGGATCCTCGGAACCAAGACCCCCGCGGCTCGGACCAGGGACCGGGACCGGGACCCCCGGGACTGGGACCCCCGCGGCTCGGACCGGGACCGCGACTGGGACCGGGATTCTCGCAGCTCAGGACTGGGACTTGGACCACTGGGACCCGTGACCCCCGTGGCTCGGGAGCGAACCGGGCCCCGGACCCCCGCAGCTCGGGACCGGGACCCCGGGGACACGGACCCTAGCGGTTCGAGACCAGGACCGGCACCCCCGGGACCTTGACCCCCGCGGCTAGAGACCCACCGGGACCCTCGGGACCGGGACCCCCGCAGCTCGGACCGGGACCAGGTCTGTGACCTCCGGGGCCGGGACCCCCGCAGCTCGGGACCGGGACCGGGATCCTTGGGCCGGGACCCCCGCGGCTTGGATCAGGGACCGAGACTGGGACCCCCGCGGCTCGAACGGGGACCAGGACTGGGACGGCCGGAACCGGGACCCCCGCGGCTTGGATGAGGGACCAGGACTGGGACCCCCTGCGGCTCAGGACCCTCTGCGTCTCGCAGCGAGACCAAGACCTGGAGCCCTGGGACCGTGACCCCTGCGGCTGACGGCTCCAACGGGGACCGAAACCCCCGTGGCCGGGACCCCTGCGGCTTGTGACCTGGACCGGGACCCCCGGAACCGGGACCCATGCGGCTCGGGACCGGGTCCGGGACCGGCACCCCCGCGGCTCAGGCTGGTTCCGAAACCAGGACCACCGGGACCACCGCGGCTTGGGACAGGGACCGGGACCCCCGCGGCTCGGATCGGGACGGGGACCGGGACAGCCGGGTCTGGCGCCTCCGCAGCTCGGGACCTGGACCGAGATGTCTGGGCCCGGGACCCCCGCGGCTCGGACCGGGACAGGGACCGGGACAGCCGGGACAGGCGCCCCCGTAGCTCAGGCCGGGCCTGAAACCAGGACCGCCGGGACCGGGATGACCGGGACCAGGACCCCCGCGGCTTGGGACAGGGACCGGGACCCCCGCGGCTGGGGACCGGGACAGGGACCGGGATCGCCGGGACCGGCGCCCCCATGGCTCAGGACCGCGACCGGGACGAGGCTCTGAGGTCGGGACCAGGACCGGGACCCCCGCAGCTCGGGACTGGAACTGGGACCGGGACACCCATGGCTCAGGATTTGGACAACCGGGACCGGGACCCCTGCGGCTCGGACCAGGATCCCCGGGCTCGGACCGGGACTCACCGGACTAGGGCTCGAGACCTAGACTGGGACCGGGAACCCCGGGATGGTGACCCTTGCGGCTCGGACCGGGCCAGGACCGGGAACCACAGGGCTCGGACCGGGACCGGGACCCTGGGACCGGGACCCCCGCGGCTTTGATAAATGAATTGTAAAGGCAAACCAGCTCGTTTTATCATGACTTGTGGAAATGCATCCGTATCCTGTGCTGACGTGCTGTTTTGTTTTGCTGCAAACCACACAAGTCTGCATCTAGAGAGGACAACGTATCAGTCATCACCAGTGTCCTTACACAGCCTCTTCACAGCCTCACTGCCGGGACCGCAGGCGTGCTCTTGCCTTTTCCAGGCATCCGAGTGATGAGTTTTGCCTCAATATTGCCTCCACAATATTTTATTTTTCCTCAGTATTTTCAGATGACTCCTAATACAGTTTCACATATGAAGCACTTTACTCACTTGTGTAGATCATTCAAAACAAAAAAACCCACCCACCCACCATGAATAGTGTATCTACGTATTTTGCCACAATGCAGGTATGTTTTTTAATTATAATTTCCAATTCAGTACCAGGGTTAGTTTAAATAATTTAATTTTTCTTCTAAATGCTTTACCAAAACACGTAACAAATTCTCCCTCTATGAATGCTCTGCCAGCGCATGCTATAAGCTTGGCAACTTGATCGCTTGCTCAAAGTGATGATATATTGAGCTGCTTTTGCTTCACAAAAATATTTTGCTGAGTTGTCAACCCATGTTTCACTCTTAATAACTTTTCTCACTTGTCCGACCAAAGAATCATATTTATCTTTATGTTGAGTTTCGTAGTGTTGATGCAAATTGTATTCCTTGAACGCAGACACTGAATTCTGGCATATCAGACAAACAGCTCACTCTTTGTACTCCGTGAAAAAATAATCAGAAGTCCACTTTTCTTGGAACACCCCGCACTCGGAGTCCATTTTTCTTTTTTTTTGACATGATGGTGTGCGCACTTCCCACTGGTGCTGGCTTGCTTGTCCTGCCCGGGAGCTGGAGGGAGGGAGGGAGGGAGAGACGGGGGAGCCGCCCCCCTCCTCAGCCCGGCCGCGCAGTCCGGACAGGGTGGCCAGAAGGGACTGAAGGGACTTTGCCGCGCCGGGGCTCTGGCGACTCGCCCGAGTTGGCTGGGCCTCGCAGTGCAGAGGCTGCCGGCTGAGCTTGCCCGGCAGAGGAGATGCCCGCGCCTCTCGCCCGCCGCGCACCGCAGAGGAGGAGGAGGGGGAGGGGGAGGAGGGGGGGGAAAGGAAAAAGCTCCTTTCTTGAAAGTGGAATGGCAGAAGGTGCCATCGTGTTTTAACATATGTGGACAAAATTATTCTTTAGAGCGCCTCAGTTTACTTTTAATGACTCAAGAACCCAAAGCCAGAGTATGCGGTGCATTTGTAGTTTATCAGTTGAGTTTTTACTCCCAGATTCGTTTGGAGCACAAGGCTGAAGTGCATCTGATACCATCAGTACATGCCATTTAGCCCACAGCAATCATCCAGAAAGCATCAAGTAACCTCTCTGTTACTTTCTGGCCGTAAAAGTGCTCATCCACAATGCAAAGCCAAAGAGCTTAGCCTGAAACAAGAAAAAGCCGAGAGAGGGTTTCCACAGCTGTCACCTAAAGGTTCCCAGCTGAGAGGCACGTCTACAGGTGCTTTCGTTTCTCAAGTCTCAGCTAAACTCCTGGCTCACTCTGGCGTGATCTGAAGAGCCCGAGACTGAGCGCTCAGCCACGGTGCTGGAGCAACGCCCGCTGGTTTCCCACTGCTGCCCCGACAGCCGCTGCAGCATGAACAAGGCAAGGTGGTGCTGAGCGTCTGTGAGGAGCTCTCTCGCTAACATAGTCCCAAGGTCTTCTCAAGGTGGCTGTGCAGACAGAGAGTAGTAACGAGGAGCGGCTGGCATACAGTGCCCGTCTGCCTCTGCAGTCAGCTGAATAGTTAACTGCATCCTTGGCGTTGTTTTACACAACTCACTGTTGTGCCTGGAGGCTCCTGCATCTCTGCTGTACATCTCCACTGAGGACCCAGAGATGGAGACCTGAACTTCTGCTTTGCCTAACAGCTAAATTACACTTTGTATAGAAAACTGATCACCTTTGGTGTCATGTTGTATAGATCTGTGACCCAATGAATTCAGAGCTGCTCTCCCAAACCTCTGAAGTCTACCAGCCTTACGGTTACAGAGTCCCTACAGGGATGCACACACCCCAGCTGGGTTCTGCGCTCTCTCCTGAACTATGAGCGAGGAGGAGGAGGAACTGAGCGTAGGGCTTCTCATCTCTTCCCCTTTCATGCAGCACAAGGCACTCCAGAAGCAGCCACGGCCTCACCGAGCCTCCTGGCCAAAAGACTTCGATCTTGAGGGCAAAGGCTGAAGAGTGCATGAAAGTGAGAGAGACACAGGGGCAAGCACTTGTCCCACCTTGCAACATCACTTGTTGGCATCCTCTCATCTGATCCCAGGCTGCAAAGGGTCGCAGCTCCACTTGTGAATTACTGGGTACCCTTACAGCGGTATTATCAAGCAAGGAACAGCGTCAGAGTAGCACAAAGACACGGCTCTGCCCTCGGCTGGGGAGGCACACTGGGACAGCCTCCAGCGCCAGACCATTTTTAGCAAAAGCAATCACAAATACAGTTAACTTCTTAGCTGACTTGTCTACAAAGAGGGAAAGGCTCCATACGATAAGCAGCACCCATTATTACTCTGCTGCAGAATTTAGTTCTTCCAGAAGTAATACACTCTGTTTTGCCAGCATCTAACAGCAAACCATGTAACACGAAGATGCAGAGTTAAGGTACCTGTAAATGCACTGGTTTTGTTTCCCGGCTTTTGTGCTTCCCAGGGCTGTCCTTTGTTGTGCAGCTCTGATATTTTCCAGTTTTTTTATATTTGGATATAGTAATTGCTAACACAGAGTCTAAGGCTAGCAATCGTAACATCTATTTACAACACGCACACTGGCTGTGTGCACCTATTCCACCAGCCTCCCGTTTGCTTCAAACATGTCAGTCTCCCTGAGGACACGTTCAATGAGAACCCCCCCACCCTGCAAAGCCCTGCTTTACTTGCTGCCAAGCCTCCTGCATCCCCCTGGGCAGATTACTTTTGGAAGGCTGACCAGGGAATATTTACCAGCTATGGAATCAACAAAGTTCAGCCACATGCCAACATTTCATGCTGTTACCTAAACGGTGTCAGAACTCTCAGAACTCCATCAAAACAGAACTGGTTTGCACTTTGGTATTAAAAGTTATGTCCAGGCCTGAACACCTCCTTGAGAGCTGGGCCACACAGCAGGCTCCTCTGGGCAAAGATTTCTTTTCTAAGCAGCCGTTACACAAGTACCAATCTGTGAAAAAAATCTGAAACTCAAAGAGAGAGAACCTTGATTTGACATAGTGCTCTTGCTGCATGTTCCGTAGAAGGGAGGTCACCCACATCTTTAGATCTAACGGAAAGTAGGAAAGAAGCACCAAGTGCAAGGTTCTGCATGTGGGCTGGGGCAACACCAAGCACAAGCACAGGCTGGGCAGAGAACGGACGGAGAGCAGCCCTGAGGAGAAGGACTGTGGGGTGTTGGTGGATGAGAAGCTCAACTTGGCCCAGCAACGTGTGCTTGCAGCCCGGGAAGCCCAGGGCCGGGGCAGGTGGAAACTGGGCTGTAAATCCTGGGCCAGAGTTATTTCCTGCAGCTTAAGAAAACTGCGTGGGTCTGGTGATGTCTGGTCGCTGTTTTTAAACCCACACCCCCCCCAGTTGGTATTTCTAATAACAAAGGGTCAAAAGCCAGCAGGCAGTCCCCGCGGCGCGCAGGCAGCAGGCAGGCAGGTGCGAGCGGAGCCCAGAGCCCCCAGCAGCATCAAGGGCAGCACCCGCCGCTGCAGGCAGCGCGGCCGAGCAGAGCGGAGTGTCCGCAGCAGCCGAGCCCCGCGCACCGCCCCCCCGCGGGGCACCCCCCCCTCGCTGCCACGGCCGCAAACCCTCCGCAGCCGCACAGAAAGCGCGCACGGGCCGGCACGGTGCTGGGAGCTGCCGCCGCTGCCACGGCTCCCGAAGAGGGGCCAGGGGCCGGGGCGGCTCGTTGCCGTGCAGCCAGGCTCGCCCCTGCAGCCGCCCCGCAGGAACCGGGACATGGCGCAAAGGAAGAGCGGCCGCCGGCTTGGGAACTGCTCCGCCGGGCAGCGGCCGCTGGGTGATACACGTGTCAGCGAGAACCGCTGGAACAGGAAGCAGCTGTTTCTTCCAGCTGTGACACACTCACCCCTGGTCATCGAGAACACGGAGAGAACACCGATGCGACACCCGTTGCCGTGCCAAAGCTCCATTTCTTGCAACACCGCTACACGTCTGACAAGGGAAGCCAGCTGGCAGCTGCTGCGCATCTGTCACCGCCAGAAAGCACCCCCGCTTCCAAGGGGCGTCCACCAGCAGACGGAGATCTAGGAAGAAAAGGGAACGCTGAGTACACAGCAGGGCCCGGGTATGTTTCCCTCGGCAGCGTACAGAGCAACCGCATTTCTGTCGGGCACTACAAAATACGCTTCCAACGGCAGACTAGAACCTGATCACCTGAGGCCGACCCTGCCTGGGCAGGGGTACAACAGGGCACACACGGGAAACCACATCCCACCCTGCTCCCGGTAACAAGACTATCGGTAAAAACATCTTTATTACAGAAGGTGCTACTTATTTAAAATACCTTATTACAAAACATCTTATTACAAAAGTTATTTTTAAAAAAGTAGTATCTTGTTACAAACCACCTTATTACAGAAGTTACTACTGGTTAAGAAAGATCTTATTACAGAAGCTGTAAGGAAAGGTTTCGCCTCAGTTCATCTTACTGCCCGGTGCTCCCTTAGCACATCCCGGCCACAGCTGGGAGCTACACAAGCCGAGGCGGTCCTGACAGCTTCTCTGCTCCCTTCTCGTGCGTTTTGCTCAGGGCTGGCTCGTATGAACACGCATGAAGCCATTACATGGATGGTTTAGGTGCTCTTCCACATGGATCTCCTGAACACCACAAGTAGAGGATGTGCCCCCTTTATCCTTCAAACAGTATTTTAACATGAACACAAATGTATAGCTATTAAAAACTTAAGATCTGCTATCAACGTAAGTACAATCTTCCTCTAAAAATTTAAAAAATATTTTCAAGACATAATTAGAACAGAGTACTAGAATAATAAATAACTTATCATTACAGATACCATTAGCATCAAAAGGAAATTATTAAACCAGAAGAATTCCCCAGGAACGTAAAAGATCAGCAGCTGTGACATACATACACTTGCTGGTGGAACAGAGAGCTGGTTCAGGAAGGAAGAAGGTTTCCTGGTTAATCACTTAGAAAATTAGCTCATCTTTCCTTTAGCTGCTCTCCTGAAATCTCAGACCCATTCAGACCCAGAATCTTGCGACTTTCCAATGCTTTTGTTTCATACACGATCCCCAGTAAAGGGCCACGGTACGACTGCAAGCAAAGACAGCGAGAGCACCAACCACCACCTATGCCGAGCATACTGTAGCTCCCAACAACGTTAAATAGATAAATAAATAAGTGAAACAGATTCCTAACAGAGCACTAAAACCCATTTGCTTCCCAGTAAGGATGTCTCAAGAAAGTGTTTAAGGGTTCCTGTAAAGTTCAGACTTTCCAAATCTAAAGAATACAAACAGCTAAGGAATTACTTCATATTAATTACTCTGACCACCCGGTGCTTTATAACTTGACAGGTAGAAAATGTAATGAAAGAGGCCTACTAAACAACACCCTACCAAGTTAAAAAGAAAGCACAAAATAAGAGTGGTGTGGGGCTGGTTTTGTTGTTGGTTTTTTGTTGTTTTGTTTTGGGCTTTTGTGTGTGTGGTCTTTGGTGTTTTGTTGGAGGTTTTTTGGTTTGGTTTTTTTTTTTTTAAACACAGCTGAAATGATCCAAAGTGGCTGTTGTGGGCAAAGCTCCACTGCTGCTGGAGTCTGACAGGGGAATCCAGCTGGCAGCTGCTGCACATTCGTCACCCACTTCTCACTCTCTTATTTCGTCCTCCAGAAAGCACCCCCGCTTCCGAGGTACATCCACCGGTAGACGGAGATCTAGGAAGAAAAGGGAACACTGAGTACGTATCAGTGCTTGGATATGTTTCCCTTGGCAGCATACAGAGCAATTGCATTTCTATCAGGTACTATAAAATATGCTTTCAATGTCAGATCACCTGAGGCCTACTGTTTAAAGAAACAGGAATTCTTCCAATTTTTCAAAAATTTAAATATAAAAACCCAAAGCAGATTATAAGAAAAGTGCTCCCATTCCTCAGTGCGTATTATTTAGAAATGCCTTTGCCACCATGGATACCAAAAGCCAAACATTAATTACTATAAGCCCCTGGCAGTATCTACAGAAAGGCCTGACCTGCCTGTGCCATATCCCTTTGTTTACCCAGAAAAGGCACAATTGCCTCGAAGCACACCACAGCCAGCGCCAGGATCCCAGAAAAAACTCATGGCGTCACAGAGAGGACAGACAAGAGGCTCCTTTTTTGACAGTTACCTCGATCCACAGCAAAACAGAGATACTTCCCACGTATGGCCAGATCTTGCAGGTCAAGAAAGCGAACAAGTACCCTGATAAAGTCACAACAGCGCTACCACTGCAAACATCACCCACAAGAAATTTAACCTCTAAACAAACACATTCACATCTTCCAGCCTCTGTTCGTTCTCTGTACTACAAAGTTCCTGCCCAATAGGCACCACTTTTGCACTTTCTGACACCTGCCTCCTGCCAAAGCAGACTCCGTTGGGAACACATCTTGAAAACGCATAGGGATGGAGAAATGAGGGGGCTTGTAACAATGCACCTCTAAATTATGGCAAGTTAAGACACAGGGTATGACACCCACTCATCCCAAAGAGCAGACTGCCAGGACAGGCAATTTGAAATGCCTTCAATGAATATATAATGACGTCAAGGTAATGGCAACTGAGCTGGAGCAAGCAGCTGCCGCTCGGACTCCCGAGAGCAGCTTCGCTTTGGGCTTCACACAGATGTTCAAGAGCTCAGGGCCAGGCCTGTCCCCACATTAACTTTTAACACCTTTGTAGGAAGAGATCTCACTGTGACCGGATAGGAAAACTAAATGAACATTAACAAATTTTTGGCTGGAAGGTGCAGGAAACAGTTCAAGGGAACAGACGACAGCATGGGAGACCTTGCCTGAATGAAGATTTGCCCTTAGCAATTGCACCTAGAAATCTATTTACCTTGGAGGGAATGAGAGAGAACACACAGTGACACAACTGCAGCGGCATGGGAGTGGGTGGTAAATGTCTAGGGCACCTTGCAGCATAAAAAAGAAAAAAAGTCAGAGACAGTCTTCAGATTTTGCAGGACTAGACGGCTCACAGAAAATATATGGTCAGCCATCGAGAAATAAAGTTTTTTTGCTTAATGTCTCAGCATCAGCTTAAATGCTTCAATCCAGAAGTAACAAATTCCCCCTGCTCCATTCTGAGATGCCTATTTCCAGAAAGACGGGCTGCAAACAAAAATTCCTCCCATCAGAATCTGGTCCTTCTCCCGTGCTCTTTTAGAAGAGGAAGCACAAGCCACAGGTATTAGGTCCAGTACAGCTGTGCTCACTAGCTGAGTGTGCCTGTGCAGCACAATGCAGAGGAGATGGGGAAGGAGACTCAAAGTATTTACAGAGTTCCTCTCAATCCTTTGTGAAGTCCAAAAGGACTCCTGTTGCAAGTGTGTATGCTGCCAACAAAAGCGGACAGATTTATTTCAAAACTCCCATTTTAACAGACAAGCTCAGCTAGAAAGTAGTGGGAAAAGCAGATGCATCATCAGCACCTTCAAATCTATGTCCTAAGAGCGAGCTTGGGGCTGAAAAAAAGCAGTCCCTGAAAGGTGAACTATTTATTCCTTGCACCTCCGTGTGATAAACACAGCAGGAGCTAGAGCACCATACCCATCGCCTCTCAAGAAAAAGAGTGGGAAGGGAACAGATGGCACAGCCCGTAATCACTTGCAATGATGTATCTTAGCGCCGAGTTAAGTTCTGCACCCTTTGTAGCAGACTCTGGCTCCCGGGAGGACTCAGAAGTAGTTGAAGAGGAGGGTTCTTCACCCGCTGCGTAGTTAATCTGCATTAATGACATTAACTTACAAAAACCACAGTGGGTGCTAAATGTTTGCACAGCTTCAAAAAGGGACTCTAAAAATCAACTGAAGGTTACTGAGGCCTTTTCTGCTTAATGGTACAGAAATGCCGAAGACACTGTTGGAGACAGGACAATGAACTAGAGACACCTTTCATCTAGATTCTGCTGGGCAGAATGTTCTTAAAACTGGTAAACTAGAATTTAGCTGAGAAGGCTGGTTAAATACATTGGTTTTCCATTTGAAGGAAGCAGATAACCCATCTCAGTGATTTATGGTGCTGCAGAGATGGGCTGGCAGCTATGGAGGGAAACCCTGGGGACGGTGTTTTAGGGAAAGGACGCTCATCTTTTCTTGCTACAGAACAGCTGTGAAATGCAAAGAAGTCCAGTCCAGCTCTTTGGAGGGAAGCAATGCCTTCTCCACAAAGGTAGGTTTGATTCTTGGTGCATTTTTACAGATTAACACCTCGGGTTGGGCTCAGAGCTGCTCCCAGTCACTGAAATGTACCACATTATATTGGCTCTCGCTGTGTGGTATCTAGAACTTGGTGTCACCGCGTAACAAAGAAAAGTGATGTTAAAGAAAAGTGACATTAACATAGAAAAAAACAGCCTACTGAAATAGATGGAAGAAGAGCCTTTTTCACAGCAGGGTGCATGTATCAAAGTGCAGGCTCAGAAAACTTGCAAAGGAGTGCCCAAAGGAAAACAGGAAAACAGAGAGGACTCCATCACACTCAGAGGGCAAGTTGCCAAGAAACACCTGGAAATCATCGTGATGCATTTTAGCACAGAGAGATTAAGAAAGAAGTTGTTTCCAAAGTCTCACAGAGGACGGGAGGTGCTGACAGACGAAGGTGTAGTCAGAGCAGCAGAAGTCAGCTCGCACTTGAGCCTGCCTGCTTCAGGCTTACAGCTGACATGCAGCCGACAGGCTATGCCAGCTTGGAGGCTTCTATCACGCACCCAACTGACTTTGGGCTAGCTTGAGCCTGATCACGTTGGGCTCAGGTGTGCTGTCTATCTCTACCCTTAACACGCACACCAAGCCCCAAAGGTACAACAGTGGAGATGCAGGCCTGGATGACCGTCACATTTCCCAGAGAGCAGACTATGCCAATCGTTGCTAATTAGCGTTAGCGTAACAGTGTTTCATCCCTGTGGAACAATCCCATGGGAATGCTTTCCAACATGTTCCTGTACATAACTTTACAACTGGCACGTTAAGCAAATGTTTTGCTTCAGATATGAAAGCTGAGAAGTTTGCTAGTTATCTGTGATACCAGGAAGTAATTGAACAAGAACTCCTGATTATGTGTTTTAAACAAAAGCTTGTCTTTTTTCAAGGTGGCATCCCACCTTTTTTTCTCAGCTTCCTGACAGAAAGACTCTATTCCTTACTTAAATGTTTCAAACTGATGGGCATTATGAGCTGAACTATTAACTAGCATCATGATCTGGAATCTAGAAACCACCCTTTGAAGTGAGCAACAGCTCTTCAAACCCCACCATCGGCTCTTTGATGAACAGCTGTGAGGGAAACAGCTTCTTAGAGACTTGCAGGCTGAACCAAATTCCCCTCTAGAATGGATCCCAAGTACTTTTTGTGTCCTCTTATGTCTCTCTAATCTGTGGGCATTTCGGTTTTCCCTTCAGTTACTAGATTTGTGAAGTTTTTAGCCTCAGATACTCTGCGGCTAGTTTTTCTCATGTGCTTCAGGACACTACCAGACTGGTACAATGTGTTCAGTGATCTGAGACAAAGAGTTCAGACTTCTACACTAGCTTCATCAGTTTGGTGGGTTTTGCCCCTGGAACTTCCATAGTTACCTCATTACTCAGTGTTTCCTTCACAGCACTGTCGCCCTCCAGCTAACACGTCTATGGACTTAATCTCAATATTGTGACATCCAGGTTTCTGGCACAACTCCCAGAACTTCAAGTTTTATTTACTTACATAATTTATACCCTTGCCCACATCAGAGTAATTAGCATAAGTGTCTCTGTTGAAGTGTGTTGCTAAGTGCACTAAGAGGTTGTACAAGTTTAGTATTTTAACTGAAGGAATGAGGTACTCACACGGCAGACAACAAGTAAATTCTTCTACTCTCCCCCTTCTGTAATAGTTAGTTTCAGAGTAGCTGTCGCCGTAATCTCTGAGAAAACGTAGAATCTTTCTTACCGAGAGAGCTGCCTGTGTATGAACTGTGTCTTTTCTGGGAGAAAGATTTTACAGATGAATCTGTCTGTTCTACAGATTCGTTCACAGGCTCAGCTCCTGAAGTGAATTGTCTCTCTTCTGTCTCCGCTGTCCTGGATTCACTTTTAACACTAGTATTCTCCTTAAAAAAACACAACACAACACCAAAAGAAATAAAACCAAAGATCACTCAATGTTATCTTATAATAAAACTAATATAAAACCAATAAAACAAAAGCTATTCTTCTCCACTCCAAAAGGGCACCTAACAGGTGGTGAACACTGCCTAGACAGTTGACACAGTAAGTGTTTTTAACTCAGAATTAAGGTTGCTAAATTGAAACAACCTCTTACAAAACATCATATTAAGCAAAATATGAGATCAGAAAACTAGAATACACAAAGTTAGGGTACATGTCCCCACAGTCTGAACTTTTCCCTCAGTTATTAAACTAGCTAGAAGAAATAAGCTAGAAGAAATACAGGTGCACTCATTCTTACCAGCACGTGTAATAATAACGACAGATCTAGCTCAAACAACTTGGCAGAGCTGTGTGATGCAGAACCACACGTGAACCACACATTTCTGGTTGGGAATCTCACCCCACCCCATCCAGTCGTTAAGACATTAAGTTATAACGTGTTGCTTGCTTTTTAGAGCCCTCTGCTGCTGCTCTACATGTATTTTGCAGGCAACCATTTGGCAAACTGGTACATTTCCATGATCATGTGGCAAAAACCTGTAGCTTAAAAAAAAAAAAAAAAAAAAAAAAAAGGCCCGAACAACCAAGTTCTGTTTCTATTTCACTGAGGCAGTACAGGCCCAAAGTTAAGCACCTGGAATCTACCTTTAGACAGAAAAAATTTCACAGTATCACCTGTTCTAGAATAGTCATCTCTTCTGCAAATATCTTATCCATCAATAACCTAAAGATGAATGACTGCTCAGAGCCTGCAATGTTTCCTTCTATTAAGGGGAAAAAAGGCTTTTGAAAACCATTATGTGTGAGTTTACAGAAGACAAGAGGTCACACTTGGTAATAAGACAGTCTTTCCAAAAATCACGCTCACCACCTTGAGTCTGTCATTACTCAATGTTGAGTATATAACAGGCTATGTGTATACGTATCAATAGAAACACACATACATTGCTTGACAAAGTTGTATAATAACATCCAAAAAGGCCTGTGCAAATACAGTAATGGAGTACTCCAGGGAGAACTAGTTCCCTCCCACACACCTCCTGCACTTGCTGGATACCCATTTGACTCGGTTTTTCCTCTTTGAAATGTGCTGTCTGGATGTATTGCTTTAGTACTGTTAACAAGGCCACGTGAAAAACACGTGGCTAGCAGTGCCTTTTGTCTGATGTCTGAACCACAACTCCTTCCCAGGCACAAAAACAAAGAAGGCAGGCAGGCTGTAGGTCACTACCTTCACCAGCTAGAATCCAAGTCTCACGAGTGATGATGACATCTCTATTCCTGGTGACATTTCCATAATAACAAGTTCTAGAAAAATCAGTGAGCAGCCTTCATCAAGTAGTGAGAGAAGGGAAGATTTCTCAGGTAAGCATTCTAAACCAGATATTCCACCGGACAACTGCTCTAGAAACAATTCTGCAAACTTCATTATTTAAAAAGAAGAGACTAATGAAGAGCAATACCAGGCAGGGGATGTAGAAACCAAATTGCAGTGTTTGATAAAGAAAAAACAAATAACATGCATATTGGGATCACCATTATTAAGAAACTGTTACTAGCCTACGTGGTGAAAGAAGTCTAGACACTCTAACTAGCAGTTCTGCAAAGGACTGCAAAGGTGCTGCAGTGCCCAGTAAGGCTAACGACACCTTGGGCTACACCGGGACGAGCATGGCCAGCAAACTGAGGAAATTTCATTCCCCCTCACTGGTGAACCTGTACTTCCAATGCTGTGTCCAATTTTAACCCTTACAGCTGCGTGTGTGGAAACTGAAGAGCAGTCATACTGCACAGCACCCCTTTCAGATTTCTTTTTATCACTGTGTTTATAGAATCTTACACACCAACTCTTCAGTAATCTAATGTAATAGGTAATAATACCATTTTCAGCCTAACAGCATCAGCCTAGCCCACACAAGTCTGGTTCCCAAGCTATCCCTTTTTTTTATTGTTTGGTCTTTTAAGCGAACATGTTTCTGACCACGGATTCACCGCACCTGTGGACAGACCCTCCACTCAGGTCTGATACTTCTGCAGCTTCAGAGTCCGAAACATTGTTTGGCAGAGAATCAAGCAAAGCTACCAAAGCTGACAGACGTGAAAGTTTTGCCTTTTCACTTCAGTTACTGAAAAATGCCAAAACTGCTGCATCTCACTACTTACACGACTTACGAGACACTGACTGGACTATACCTATACCCAGCTGGAACCATGATGGGAAGCTGAGGTACTAAAACTAGCAACTCGCATGAACGGGGTTTGCTGGATTAACCTTCCCCAAAGAAAGCAAGCGTTTCAGCCTTCACATAGGTATGCGGCCAAGGAGACTGAACGAAATCAGAGGCAAATTCCTCTTGATCAAGCATTACAGAAATGTTCTATTTCCACTTTAAGAAGAAAATAAAACATTTCTTAGGAGTAGGAGTGGAATAAGAGATGCCCATTGAAGGCCAAAGCCTCTAAAAGTCTAGGACAGAAATTCACTGAGGCTGAGAGGACAACGCTGGATCTGAACTGTTGAATGTACTAACTCTTTTCATGTAAAGAGCTGCTCTTTAATTTGCTGTCTTTTAGGAAATCGGGAAAGCAGAATAAAGCAGGTTTCTACTAAGCTGTTACTTCTATGAGGAAGACAGTTCAAGGCTCAGTGCTGGTCACAAGAGTAATAAATGCTGGGAAATACTGTGAATGAAACAGAAAACAAAACAGTACCAGCTTGGTCAAAAGGTCCCGTATGCTAAAACCGACGGTTTCAAGGGCTGACTTCAGTCCACAGAGCAGAAACCCAAGATGAAGTACACAGCATCATCGCAAGTCCTCGGGCTGAAAGTAGCTGGAAAGTATAAGCAGGAATGCCCTGTTCTGTTTGCGGGCCTTGTTCTTGCTCTTCCCTACACATCAGATTACAGCTGTTGTTTTGAGACTTGACACTGGGCAAGACAAACCTTTGATCTGACCCAGCAGAGCTGTTCTGATGCTCTTGTACGAACACTGGAGGAATTTGCTCCCCCTCTGCTCGTATAGAGAGGAACAGAGCGGTCTCTGCGCACGCCCACTATTCTGTCACAAGCTTGCTCTAAAACACATGGTACCAACAGCCGCTGAAAGCCTGAGTGCTTCCGGACTCAGGGATGAGGAAGAAAACTGTGCTGGAGCCTGATGTGAGGAGTACAGGCACAGAAGCCTCCTCTGGAAAGTTCTGCACCTGCCATGACCCCAGGCTCTGGACAAGCAAGGGGTTAAGTTAACCTTCCCTCTCCCGAGTTTGGGAGGAGGAGACTAGTTAAAGAGTAGTTCTAACAGAAAGAGGGAATCTGTCAAACAAAACGCTCAACAGTCCCTGAATTGCTCTTCAATTGCTCAAAAAATGAGGCCAGTTATTTAACCAGTTACAGTCCAGGACCAACATCAGGATTCTCACAAATATACAAAACCTCCCTCCCAAACAACTACGTGGTTCGTGTGCTTAATTCCCCCAGTTCTTGACAAGGAGGTTCGGGTCACGGACTCCAAAGGCCTTCAACAAGGGACAACCTATCATTCAAAAAAAGCAGTTCCAAAATTCTCAAAACTGACAACATTTAAAGTGCGGTCAACACTTAATATATTGAGTGGGCACCAATTAAGGAGTGCTGCCAACTCTATGCACTAGTGCAGGGATGTGCTCTTCCCTACACAGTACGGAGCAGAACAGTCTAGTCTAGGCTTGAGCTATGCAGAGGCTTGATCAGAATACACATCCCTTTCTAGAAAGATACCCAAGAGGAAGATGACTAATCTTTATAACGCTGGCTGAAAGCAACAATGGGAGGTTTGCACCAGCTGATGATTTCCGATCTAGAAACTTCAGTGAAGGCGTCAAGCTACCGACAGAACAATAAAACAGTAGCCTCAATGCACACACAAAAATGAGATTGAGTGCCTACATGCAAGGTAGGTCTCATGCAGCAGAAACAGATGCAGTCAATCTCCTGAGCTTACCTTGTTTTCAAAACAAAACACACAAAAAAAGCAGAGCACGCATTTGCTGCCTTAACAGAGTAACATCTAGAATGCCCCTCACTCCTCATGAGACTTACAATTTTACATACCGGGAAGACCAGCTACAGGCAGACTGCAGTACAATTACAACTTGTTGTACACCACAAAGTATAAACCATGAAGATGCTTTATACCAGTCAAATGTCAATAAACTATACTTTCCACAGAAAACAGAACTTACAACTATTTATCAGAAACAATCTAACCGTTTATCTAAATTTAAGCAAAAATCTGCCTCCAGTGGCAATTCTCAAAATACTCTTCTTTGTTGGAGATTAAAGATGGTATGTTACAACCTAAAAAAGCATCCACTTCATCACCACGAATACACCTGCACTACGTATGTTTCCCATGCAAATGAACACCCTAACTTGGCCAACAGGCTGACACATGTCATGCTCATTAACATGGGAAACATGGGATACTTTTTCATTCCATCTTCTTTTTTATATCTTGCTTTACCAAGCAAACCCTTCACTGTCCATTAAAAGCCTTCAGTTCTTAAGCAGGCAAGAATATTGAAAAGCTACCGGTCCAGACCCTAGCATTACTATCAAATATAGTTAGCTCAAGAAAGATGTTGGTTTACCTCCCTTTACCCCTTACCTGCTCTGGACTGGACAATTCTTCCTGAAAAAACATGAGGGAGAACTCAGCTGGGCGGTGATCTGGTTCTTTGCTCCGTTCTTCATCTGCTTCCTGTGTGGTCAGAAGTTCTTGTAGTATTTTAGCAGCAGCAGCAGTTTCTATAGACAGAGTGGTATCGGCAGCACAAAGAATGTCAGAAGGCTGTAACGGAGACAAATCCAGTGCTCCATCTGCTGCCACCAGAAATGACGTGTCTGAAGTTACAGGAGTGAGACATTCCAGCTGGCTTTCCTCAGTTGAAGAAGGTGTGTAACTATTAACAGGCAGTGCCTGATTTCCATTAAGCTCCAGGATTGAATTCTGGCTCTCTACAGGTGCCACTCCCACCTTTTCAGCTTTGCATGATGAATGCACCTCAGCGGCAACCTGAAACATGGCTTCAAGACTGACTTCTGCCTTCTTGTTTTCTTCAGATGTATTACATAGCCAGTCAGACGGCATCAGTTCAGCTTCATAAGATGACTGCATTGGAGGATTCTGGAAAAAACAAAATACAGTGAACTTTTGTATAAAAAATTACCATGACAGGATGTGTATTGATTCTGTTTATCCATTTATCCAAAAGCTTGAAAGATTGTCTGTTATTCTCAGTTAAAATAGCAAGTTTAACCAGAAGAAAAAAAAAACAACTGCTACTTTGTCTTGGTTTTCATTAACCACCTCACTCTTGGCACGCTTCCTTTCTTCTATTCATGGTCTATCCTGGAGAGAAGGTTACTTACCAGGAGCTGGTGTATGCCTGCAGATGCATTGTCTGCACACCCTTTGCACCGCAGGTGTTAAATATACCCAAGCATTCAAATCAGAGACTTCTGGTCTTAGTAGGACCTGTGGGGGTACATTAGAACCACCCTCTTCACGTGCCACATACGTAATAGAAAATGAGAGAGAAAATCCACCTGCCTTCAGTTCCTTCTGAAACTCAAGCATTCCTGTTGTTGTAGTATAAATAAATCAGTATAAACCACAACATTTTTAAGCAAAAGAAAAAGGTCCACGTGCTGTAAATGTGCATATGGACAACACAACTTGAGGAACTCACCGCTTCTTAACCAATAATACCATTTTCCTCCTCAAGTGATTGTCCATAGGCACATCTACACAAGGGGTGCCCCCCAGGAACGCCCCAGTCCCAGGATGAGTGGGAGTTCAAATACCGGTGACAGCAAATACTGTAAAACTGCCCTGCCTGTCACAGCCTCACATCTGGACTCTCCTGTCATGACAGGGTCCCACAAAGGCACAACTCAAAGTCTGCATCAATCTGCATAAAAACCCGACAGAATTTCAGGTCAGAAACCCTTCTTGTAGAACCTACAGAGACTGCCTTTGCCATCACAGATCAGGTCTGAACACTACTACAATTTTTCACTGTAATGACATCACAGGACGACAGGACACAATCAGCAATCCAGTGATGATTTTTTTAGTAGCATTCCTATATATCGAATAACCTTTAAAACAGAATGAAGACAATGAAAGAGTTTTTCCAAAGCAGCAAGTCCTGCCCAAGTGAAATGATAGATGGCATTTTAACAGCCAGTGTCTGTACTGCTACTTCTTCCGGAGGTGACTCTGTCAAAGGACACTAGAAGGGTCATTTCTTCTGACAAATACAAGTCATACAATGATGTTGAACAGAAACTCAGGTCTATTTAAAATACAGCCTTCTTTTGGAAGAGATCCAGTGTGAAGGATTAGTCCTTAGTGCCTGACTATCCTTAGACCTCCTAGCTGAGGTCATGGTTAATGAAAAGCTACTTCCAGAGACGAGTAAATTAGAGAAGAGGAAGCTACAGGATCACCTACTAGGAAAGCCGTATCAGATCAAATGCCAGTGAAGGACTTGGCCTCTCCCTGATGGAGATACCACAAAGAGATGAGATCCCGTCTTCTGGGTGTGTGAAGTCAAGTCCTAGTGTGGATTCGTGTAGATGTGCCAGTTTGTAGATAGCCACAAACTGTGGAGGGTGGGGGGAAACGGAGGGGGAAATAAAACCTGGAATTTGAGAAATTTCGGTTAAGCTAAATCTTTTCATTAAAGGCTAAGCCACCTTTATGTTTTTATGAGATAGGTTCAAACACTATTCCTCTCATTTGATTTTTTTTTTCAGTTCTATTTTTTTAAAATGTTAACAAGGTGTTTCATTTCTGTTGCATTGCTTGTTTAGTGTCATAAGTAGTCAGGATTCTAAGTAAGATCTGGGTTACCAAACCGTCCAGGAATAAGATCATCCCTGCCAAAAACCGACCAACCAACCCACCCATACTGAAGCTTTTTCTGCCTCTTCTTAGGGGACCTCAGCTTGAAGCTGTTACAGCACATATTGTCCTCTTGGATGCACTACAGGATCTCGTGTGTATTTCCAACAGGAGAAAGGGGCCACGCAAAGGTACGATTTAAATCCTTTTAGTTCACCTGGAGAAGGATGGGGGGGAGGCAGCAACGAAACAAGGAAAACTGATAAAAGATTGAGAAGTCAGGGCCTGAAAGACTAATAGCTTGCTGGTCATGCAAGCTCAAGAGGAAAAATGGTCTGACTTAGCAGAAGTGGTGAAAGAGAAGATGGGCATTTCACTTATAAGATTAGTGTAGCGTGTGCAGGAATTAAAGCACAACCACACCTTTTCAGGGACCGCTAGGACTACACAAATCTGGCTTGAGGGCTTGGGCAATCGGAATTAGTTCAGACTTGATTTCTTTTTGAAATAACATGGCTGATTATCATTCCTTATTACAAATAAAAGCAAACTACTTAGGACTGCTTTTAAGGTCAGAAAGTTGTTCTTCTTTTTTCTTGCACGTCTATTTCTTCCATTTCCCGTTACCTCTTGCTTCAGTTCCACAAGGAAATACTGACAGCTTAATAACCACGGTAATAGCAATAATCAAACGGCAGGGCTGCTATTAAAAAAAAACAAAACGAGGTGGGGGCAGGAAAAAAAAATTTTTAAAAATCGCTGAAATCCAATATGTAGCCTCAGTTCACATCTATGATAAAGCAGCGGGGAAGTATTGAGCTAATGGTTGTGAGCTGCCAGCACTGCTGTTGCAGAAGATAGCAGGAGGTCTCTCAAAAGACTCGTTCCTACCCAAGGATACTGATTCATCACACTAATCCAAACCCCACTTAAGAGAACCCAAATGAAAAATGGGTAAGAAGTTGTACCTGAGCTCCCTGTTTTGTAACCAACCGTGATGAGAGTGTAATACAAACCTCTGAAACCCCGATTTCAGAAACCTGGTGAGATACACCATCATCAGCCACCATGTCTGGGTATAACCACCTCTGCCCCCTTGCCATTCCACGCAGTAATTCTCTGTAGCTTTTCCTGGAGAGCAAACTGCAGCCAACCAACCAGTTAGTTACCAGCCTGGTCTGCCCGTGTTCCAGGCAGGGTCACCTAACACTTTCAGCAGCTCAGGTGCGTACTGTACAAGCCCAGCAGCTGGCCTCCAAGACCCAGAAACTCCGCCTGTCTTAATCTCTCCTAAACTTAAAAGCGATGCTCTCTGCAAGACCCAGTAAGGAACAGCACAAGGTTTAGGCTTCCTTGTCCAAGAGTGCCAGCTTTTCCTTCTGAGACCACAAAGCACCGTCTGGATCCAACAGAAACGGGGCTGGTAACCAGCTTGCTGACTGCTAGTGCGCCGATACGGTTTGCTGTCTTCGGGACTGGTCCAGCAGTTTCGTATAGGCTCTGCCACTCCTATCTAGCAGCACACAGCGGGACCAAACAGCCTAAAACGCCCCGCAAACCACGCTTCAACAGCATCGCACTGAATTCCTGCAACTGGTGGAAGGTATTGAGTGGAACGATAGGAAATACACCATGCAATAGTTCTATTTTTTGTGAGGAACAACAAAAATGCTTAGTCAGCCAGGGCTGATGAATTTTACCGCTTTTGAGGATTTGTGCAAGTGGTTACTGATGGATGATCAATACACCAGCCGGGCAGGATGCTCAATACTGCAGCTTGCCACATCCCCCAGCAGACGTTTGGGGAAGTATATGCCCCAGAACACACAAAAGGCAAACTGATTATTCCCCACAGCTCAGCAAGAACCGCAGGCAAACTGCTGTCTTCTGTACCACCTGCACAGCCTGTCACCACGTTCCAGGAGAAATGACCTATGCTATGCTAAGACTCAGAAATCTCTAGAAGTCCCGTTGATCCACGCGGTACGATAGCTGTGTTACCCTGCTCAGAGACAGCCGGTTACTGACCTGGTGGAACTGATACAGGGCACTGCTCGCCTTTGGCCTTCTCACGCAGAGGATCGCCTTCCCGCAGTCTCTGCCCAGATGCTCGGCAGCTTTTTGCTGGGGGTTTCCAGGAAACAAAGCAACCACTAGCAAGTGGCCTAAAGCTCTTCTGACTCCACACACTGCCCACGGACTCGCTTCTCCAAACAACTGATTTTTACTAGACCCTTTGGACACTGTATATTATCCTTCAATCTAGCCACAACACCACCTTTGACAACTCCTTTGGAATGATTTACTATCCCATGGATCTCGGCCTTCCAAGATAAGCTATTTAATTGTGACTGCCCATCGCTCAGATGGATCCTCATGTCCTGGATGAAAAAAGCAGCTCACAATGAAAGTGAGAGGACAAAGATGCACTGCGCGAAAAATAAATACTACAATATCGACAGCATGACTGGCTGTTGGCTATTTATAGCCTTACACTAACGTGTTATCCTGGCCATAACCTGCCCATCTTGGATAAGCTTATTTTTTAAAAGAAGTCATGAATAAAAGAGAAAGGTTGATATTTGCAAGACAGGAAACTGGATGATCAAGCTTGGGTAGGTCAACCCTTTTTCAACATGCATAAGCATAACTTGCTTCGCTTGTCCTCTGTGAGGGGGAAAAAAGTATATGCGTTATGCTGTAATAAAAAAGGAAGCTCTTGCATTTTTACTTCAGATCTTCTGATATCTGATAAGCCAGGCCCTCCAAATAAGGCGCAGTTTCCACTAAAATTACATAAAGCATTTACAGGAAGTACTGGAGTTATCTTTAATAAGAGATCTCCGAGGTGGGGCCCATTCCACAAAGTCACCTTAGTTTTTCTCGTTCATCAAATGAAACTCAGGACTGCAGGAATCTGAGACAAAGAAGTGGAGCTGCTTCTCAGTATTTTCATAATATTAAAGAATCTCTTTTTGTCCAGGCAAGAACATTCTTCCAATACAAATGCAGGCTCATTAACTAAAAGTGATTCTGGTGAAGTCAAGCAAAACCACTCCACTGATGAGGACACCCATTATGCTGCTACCCTGAAACCTAACCTGAATTACAAAACTACCTGTTTAACATTCAGTGGTTCTTTGAAATAGGTATTTGTAAACCACATCACTTTCACTTTATCAAGCGGATCAATTTTCAAATTTATATCCTTAATTTCACAAGCGTACAAACCTGCAGTTCATTCATACAGTCTCCTTCGCTTTCACCTCCTTTCAGTAGGCTACGCTCACCTGGACAAAGCTGTCGTGGGTGCACGCTGAAGCAGTAGGACCAGCACAGCCAGCCAGAGGATCTGTGTGGGCTGCTGCTGAGCAGCTCTGTGGTGTGGCTGCAAGAATTCAAACACAGCTATCAGACTGCCGGGACTTGTGCCTGGTGTGCAGAGTTCTATTGCTTACTTCGATTAAACATTTCAATAATCACACAGTAAACAACATTCCAGAAATTTATTGTTACCTCCCAAGTCATTTTAAGACCAATTTCTTAACCTTAAAAATATTTAAGATATGTATAGATATATTAAAAATATATATTGTAAAACTGGTAACACACACACATACATGCAGAAACTTCATAATCAGTCTTTTGTGTCTTAGTATCACCTCTCTGATTTGGCTGCTTGAGTTTCTTGTCACAATACACCACAGAAAGCGTATTCACATAGCTGAGCCTAGGTGCTCATACACACTTGTGACCACGTGAATTTTAAGACTTACAAAGAAAATGAATTCTCTTAACCAAGAGTGTATCATTCCGAAGAATATAATGACTACTCCTAAACTACCACTCACCAGAAAGGTCTTCATAGGTAAATGAACCCTACAGGCACAGATGCATTCAAAAGGCGCGACTGGACTTGCACTGTCAGGTGGCACCAATAACTAATATTTCTCACATGGTCTCCACGACTGATTTTTCATTATTAGACACTCTCAGATAATGAAGCTTCAACGCATTTCTTTGACGCGATTCTACTACTGTCAAAGGTTTTGCAGACAGTTGAAAGTAAACAGAACTAAATCCTTAAACTAATTATGGTCTAAGGCTAGTGGGGAAAAACTTAGATGAGCATATTTTATTTTACTGACTTTTCAATAAGAATCATAATGAAAAACCAGGAAAATCTTTTTGTCATGGAAGTTAACAAACAAGTTTGAATACACACAAAAAGAAATCTTTTGACAAAGTTCTACTTTGATTTTATTTAATGGGACTTCAAAAGTGAAATGAAAAGAGTCAAGAATAAGATTGAACATACATTCTTCAGTTCTCTCACTTATTAAATACGTATCTTAAAATTAACTATCACTTTCCAAACAAACTAATCTTACTGCTGTGCTCTCATGATGAAGGAAACCAGACTTTTTCATGTGGACATCTGAAGAAACACGCTTTCAGCATTCTGTATGTTATAATAGACAGAATTCTGTATGTTATAATAGACAGAAGAAAGGATAGCGGAGAGATTAAGAGATACACAGGCACAGAAGTAAAACCACTGAGACAGTCCTAGAGTGAGAGTGAAAATTAAAAGATTTAGCATACTCCAGTGAAATGTCACTTACGCTCTCAGAAACGCTGATTAATTCACTGGAGTTTTCGAACGCCTCAGATTCCCTAAGTTTCTGCATTTTAGTTTTGATTACACCTTGCAAGATTTGGTATGTTTTCACCGCGTTCTCACACCCACCTCCCACCCCAGAAGATTCTACCTGAGCAACATAGCCAAGTTATCCTTTAAACTTAAAGCAACGAGCGTCATCCAGTGAGAGAGATCTCCATATTCATGTCTAAATCTACGCTGGTCTCCCTCAGCTCCCCTACAGGCAGTACTTCAAAACAGGCACTTCCAGGACACCAGTAATCTCACCCCAAGACAAACTCTAAACCGAGCAACGTGAACCGCGCCCAAGACGCCCCTTTTCTTCCCTTGACTACGGGAGAGGGCTGGGGCCTTAGCTGAGATAGAGACAACTACAATTCATCATGATGAGTTTCAGCCTATGCTCTGTAACGAATAGAAACGCAAAGCAGGGACCACCTCCCACCTCCCACCCTAATGAAGCAAGTATTCTGGATGAGGCTTGGAGCAACCTGGTCTAACAGAAGGTGTCCCTGCCCACGGCAGGGGGGTGGGAACTTGCTGATCTTTAAGGTCCCTTCCAACCCAAACCATTCTATGACTCTCAGGACACCTGCTCCTGGGAGAAGACTTGATAGTTAGCAGCTGGTGAGGCAGGCTCCACACTCTGGCCACCACAGTAATCTTTGCATAAGGAGCACGTAGCAGAAGTTGCCTGTCTCAAACATTTAAGTGTGTCTACAAGAAATGCCCAGCTCCTCAGAACCCTTCCTTGAGAAAAATGACGTTATGGAAACTGTTGATTATTGTCTGAAATGTTCTCAGCAGAGGTCTCAGAAGAGATGCACAAAAGATGTAATGATTTCACTGTGTAGGATTTCTAAACAGGGATAGCTAGCTGTCTCTGTGAAGGTGCGGCTGCCAAAGGAGGAGCAGGCAGAAGGAAAGAATGATAACTGAGCTTTAGTTTGTTCAAGGAAAGAGTCACTGTTCTGAATTTCAGAAGTTTTACGGAAATTAAACAAAAACACCACAAAACCACAACAAATACACCACCACTCCCCAGAAAATACCCTATCACGTGATTTTTCCAATTCAAGGTAAGGGCAAGGAAAAGAACAGTAATTTGCTTCGACTCCTCTTCTGAAGAATAAAAACACTTAACTGAGACTGATTTATTTTGTAATCAAGTGATTAAGTGAGACTGACAATTACGGCAGAAATAATTTCGAAAAAAAAAAGGAGCCAAGACTTTTGTACTTTCTAGTCTTCAGTGCATAAAAAAATACAACATAAAGAAGCTAAGCAAGAAAAAAAAAATAGATACAAAAATAGTATGAGCAGAATTAAATATTCTACACCAGGAGTCCTCAAACTACGGCCCACAGGCCGGATATGGCCCCCCAGGGTCCTCAATCCGCTCCCCCGTATTTACAGAACCCCCACACCACCACCACCCTGCCGGGGGTTGGGGGGGGGAAACCAAGCAGCCGCAGATGACTTCCGGCCACCTAATCCGCGCACCGGCCCCCTGTTTAGAAAGTTTGAGGACCCCTGTTCTGCACAATACTTTTGACTGATCTTTGAGTTTAAAACCTCAACCTGGAAAAACATGAGACCAAGGCCTAGGATACTACTTCTTAACAAAGTCTCAGTGCTTTAATATCATTGTCCAAGTTTTGCTTAATTAAAAAAAACAAAAATTAACGTTAGCCTCACACCGACCAGTTTTGGACAAATGTTCTTCTCCTCGCCCTTTCACCTCAACAGAAAGGCTATCCAGAAAATCACCAGGGGACACACAAAATCTGGAGGAAGGACACGAATACCAAACAGAAACTCCTTTGCTTTAAAGGTCCATCTTCCTTTTAGACTTGACACTTTCTAATTCTCACTTGAGATATGCACATGGCAGAGTATTGTAGAAAAATATTTGAAAGTCTCACTTTAAAATCCTTTTTTGAAAAGCAAATGCAGAACTTTTTTTTCATACCTGTTGGATAGCAGGCTTGTGAGTACGGCACTCAAGATGCAGACCTGCTACAATTTGCAATGGATGCGGCAACGCTTTGAGTCCCTTGCTGAAGTGGCGGAAGAGAAGCCACAGGCTGGAGTGTGTACGTGGCTCCCGTTGGAAGCGTCTGGAGTACCGGAAAGGCAGCCCCTTTATCTGGAAAAGCTGGGGAAGCCCCTTGCCCTGGCAGCAACCCAAGTGGTCCCTGCTGGATCCAAGTGGAAGGGACTGGAGTCGGATCTACTCTTTGTGCCGGTGAAGTGCTGGGGGCTCGGCACGAGGTTGCCGTGTAGGAGTAAGGAGGGAAAACACCTTGACCGTAAAGTTGATGAAACTGTCCTCCAGTCAGCAGTCCTGCAGTGGGTACAAAATAAAGCGAAACAAGTGTTAAGGAAAGGAGTTTTCACAGGCAAAGAAAGGCAATATGAGGAGCCAAGGCTCTACAACATTATTTGGGAAGACCGCCTTTGCTCCAGCGTACTTAATCCAGAAAGGAGACTGTACTCTTAGACCCGAGCATGCAGGAACTGCTGTGTGGCACACGAGCGAAGCGCCAACACAAAGTTAAATCAGACAATACATTCTAAAAAAGGGACATCATAAAGCAAGATTTGACCAAACTCCACTACTGACAGCTCACAAACAGCTAAGGGAAGGGCAATGTCAAAATCCTCCAATGGACTTTGCAAGTACTTTATGACAAGTCATTTATTTGGTCAAGAAAAAAATTTCAAAGCCAATTTTTTCTCAGCTCAACTAGTTCAGTGCAGACTAAAATATCCCAGACTTTGCCATTTTGTTATTTCCTAGATAGTCCTTTTATTCTTCTCTATTATTTTATAGTTTCCTCTCTCAGACAGTTACTGTTTCATGAAATGGTATTTGCTTTTATACCATGACAGCTCAATTTCTGTTTTGGTGGCTTTCTTGAAACACTGACAGTAACACCCCGAACGCCTGTGCTCATTGATTTCTCTAAGAACTACTGCATTTGTGACTCCCCTGCAGGATTGCATTTAGCCATGAGAATTACAAGTTTCAGGATGGTTCACGTCAATAGGGTTGATCTAGAAGCCAGGCTTTCTCAGACCTGTAGTTTCCAATTCTCGCTCAACAGGACTTTTTTTAAAAATAGCCTCACATTTACCTCTTGCACTCCTCTGATGAAAGCTAATTCAAGAAATCAGTAACATACAGTCATTATTCTGCAAGTTCACATTTAACCATTAAGAATCACTAAATAAATACCAGCTGACCCTGAAAATTTGCTAAGACTTAACGTATAGGACTGTTTATTCCCTGTTCAGTACTTTCACCATTTATAAACAGAGAAGGAACAGGGGTATGAAAATCCTTTTGTTTATATTTTACCTTTGGATAGGGACATGAAGACTATCTAGTTCTAACACGTAAACAAGACACCACAGGATGCCAAGTTACCCACCTCCCGTTGCTGTACAGGAATTGCTCCTGAATGTTTAACACAGCGTTACATGCTGCAAGACACTGGGAACAGACTGACGCTTTGCAAACACAAGTATCTCTTATCTATCAAATCACCTCACATTTACAGCAAAGACGTGTCCCTAAATAGTCAGTACAGAGCGCAACAGTGCATCGTCAGCCTGTCAGAACTTGACCGCATAGAAACCCCAATGTTTTCCTTGTTCTGTCTTTCTAGAAAAATGAGACTCCTAGAGCAAAAACTCTGAAACTGCAGCCATCAAAACAGAGAACAAAAAATGAACAGGTCATCTCTTTCTCATAATTTCCTTTACCAGTGGTCTGCATTACATCAGACAAACCACATGTCATTGAAGTCTGCAATGACTCATCTTAGCATTAACAACGTTCACATCAAATCATTAATTTAAATGCTTCCTAGCCTCCCTACTGAAATAAGTTCCATCCCTTCTCCGATGCTTCATTTTGTTTTCTTGGTATTGCACGTGCAGTTCCATACACATCACGGAAAACACCACTTGAATTAGATGACAGTTCCTACCCTGACACAGTAACCAAGAGCATGGTGATACCCTACTCTGCTCTAAATGCCAGCCGGTGCTGCAGAGAGCAGTACCGTCAGCTGCTTCTCCCCTTCTCCTGGTCGCACAGTCCTGCCGCTCCTCCTACACCGCACCTTACAGCTCTGCACCCATGGGGTGCATCACCCGGGTCCAAGAGCCAGCCACAAAAAGGCTGTTAAAGTCTTCTCCGATCGTTGCGCTGAACCAACACGTTGCTGTATCAGCTGCAAGGAAGATGACAGTTAACACGCCACCAAGGGAATGGGAAGCCGGAGTGCTCTTCTGGCAGCAGCCCACAGTTAGAGCAGCCCAAGAGCACTGCAAAGCGAGATATTCACATCTGCCTTACACAGCGCCAGCTACAAAGCTTTCGGGCCGATACAAAATGTGTGGAATAATCCTGAGGGCTCAGACTTGTCTTGGGAAAACTCAGATCCTCTCAAAGAGCGTTAGAAAGAAAGAAAACACGTTGTAGGGCTTTTCAGCAGTATTATTTTCTAATTAGCTCTCACCTACTCATGCAATCCGTTTTAAAAACTGCATAGCTTGTGAATTCTTTTTCAGGAGACAACTGACAAAAATCTTACTACCAGGCCTTGCCTCCTTTGCACAAAACTAACAGGATGCTCTAGTTATCACTTCACATGACTCACTGTCTCGCACACATTTAATGACAGCTTATTAAGCACCCCTACTGATGGGCATCCTTACCGACGGGCAGGAAGCAGTAACGTTCACCTGGTAGAGCTGTGCCAGCTCCACAGAGATCGGGCAAGGGTGTTCTTAGTGTAGTACGCAATGGAGACTGTACTGTAGTCTACAGGCAGCCTGAAATACACGTGAACCATGCTACTCATGCTTACTGGCAGCAGATCTACCTGCATAAACGACAACAGCTTCCCTACACCAGGTGAACTGAGATGCCACCGGCAAGGACAGGTAACCCTTCTCCCTCAGGGGAGTGCTGATTTTCAAATCCCATGCCGGCGCCCAGCAGCTCGCACTCACAGCGCGGCTGGTTGATGACCAGCCCCCGGCCGGAGGCATCCCAGCGAACGGAGCGGCAGCGCGGGCTGTTGACCAGCCGCCGCAGCCTGGCGGGGGAGGTGTCGGCACTGACGGGGCCGGGCTGCTGCGACGCGTCCGTGTCGGTAGGTGGCACCAACGCCGCGCTCAACCGCCGCCCCGCTCCTCCGCTTCCCCCGCGGCCCCCGGCCCTCAGCCCCGCCGCGGCGCTGGTCCGCGCAGCGCCCCGGTCCCTCGGCACGGCACGGCCGCAGCCCGGCCCCCCCTCAGCTCGCCGGTGCCCTCAGCCCCGCCGCCCCCCTCAGCCCCGCCATCCCCCTCAGCTCCCGCCGTCCATTCAGCTCCCCAAGTCCCCTCAGCCGGGCCATGTCCCTCAGCCATCCCCCTCCGCCCCGCCGGTCCCCTCGGCCACCCCCTCCGCCCCGCCGGTCCCCTCACCCCGCCGGCCCTTCAGCTCTGCTGCCACCAGCATCTCCCGTAGCTTCCGTGAGCGACCGGGCGGCTGAGGCCCGGGGCCGGAAGCTGCCGCTCGGGGCGGCCCCGCCGCCAGCCCACAGCCGCCCCGGGGGCAGCCTGGAGGTCCTCGAACCACGGCGCGGGTGGACGCCGGGCCGTGGAAAGCGGCTGCAGGCGGGGCAGAGCGGGGAACACGCGCTCCGCGGCCCCGCGCCCCGCCATGGCTGCCCGCCGCACCGGGACCGCGCGCGGGAAAGGGGGCGGGGCCGCAGGGCCACGTGACACATCGCATCCCAGGGAGGGGCGGTCTCGGGAGGGGAGGGGCGATCCCGGGAGGGGCGGGGCGGTCTCGGGAGGGGAGGGGCGGTCTCGGGAGGGGAGGGGCGATCCCGGGAGGGGCGGGGCGGGGGCGGGTTCTGCTGAGCAGCCGGACCTGCCCGGGCCGCCGCGGCTGCCGCGGCGTGCGGGCGGCGAGAGCTGGGGAGTTGCTCCATGTGCCGAGGGCACCCCGGGCTGGTGCGTACCCCGCCGGGAGGAATGCTGCCGGCAGAGCAAAAGTGTCGGCTTAAAAACCACTGGCAGTTCACAAAAGGAAAAGCAAATTTATAAGGAGCGCAGAGGAACGCGGAACAAATCGGGAATTGTGTCACATTTGCCCTAAACCCCCCCAGACCTGTGCAGCTCTGATCCCCACGCCAGAACAGATCAGGTGGGGTTAAAATGGGGCAGAGAAAATCAGCAGCGAGGGTAAGAACTAGCTTCAGCGGAAGGAAATACTGAAGAAGGAATCTTCAGAGGGGCGGTTATTGTATAAAAACATAGGTAGTAAAGTTGTAGTTAGTGTAAAGGAGGCAAGCACGACTAATGGAGGGTTTCAAATAGGAGAAATCAAATCAGGTACTTAATCACAGGGAAACCGGGGAACTAATTGCCACAGGATGTTTTGGGTACCACAATGTTACTTGGCTAAGGGAGGGTGTGGGGGGGTGCATGTGTGTGAAGAAAAGAGAGAGGAAAAAAGAAAAAGAACAAGATTAGCTATATTCACAAAGACTAGAACTCTTAAAGCGGCACCTTTGTCACTGCGAGTGCTTGCACTGTGCGCTGGCACAGCTCTGAGGCGGTGCCTGAGCTGCACTGGTGCAGATCTGCCCTCTCCTCTGCCTTGTGCTGTCAGCCGTGACTGCAGGCAGACTGCAGGAACCAGCAGAACCATCCTTAGCGCTGCAGAACAGGAATCTGCTATGAACCGAAAGGCAAAGAAGAGCAGGGAGCCGGGGAAGGAAGAGTGCGGTGATCTCTCTCTCTGCTTGCATCTTGCCCACAGCTCACCAGCAGTGGCGGAAGAAAATGACATTCCTCTGTCTTGGCTGCCCTCAAAGCAAGGCAGGAGTGAGAAGACTGAGCACCTGTGTGTTTCGTGACCTCAAATACATTACCTTGGAGTTGTCGTAAGATTTCTAGCAAGAAGGTACAAAACCAAACCTCTTCTTTAACTAAAGTCATCCTTATTGCTTTGGTTTACAGCACAGCCCCTAACCACCAAGGCAAGTAAAAGCGCAGTAAGTTCCAGAAAGGGGGCAAAATTGAATAAACTGATGGGAAACTGTTCCTATTTTTAAACTGAAAGCAAAATCCCTCTGCTCTTCTGCATAGCTGAAGTGAGGAAAATGATGTTTGGGTTGGGTTGCTTAACAGAGTTTCACACTTCAAATTAAACCAGAAGCAGAAATTTTGTCAATGTTGTCATCAAAGCTAAATCCAGCACCACAGAAGGATGCTGCTTTACCCAAGGAATTAATGGCCTGCGATTCTAATAAGCTCATGCTGTCGTCTTCCCAAGAGGCTTTGCAATTTTTTTCCCCTAGGTAATAATTTATTAAGAATTATGTTGCTCAGTGTAAACAGCTAAAACTTAAGTAAAGCATATTGAATGCAAATCTGAAAAATCCAGAAAAATGTCCATTTCACAAAAAATTCTTCTTGGCATTCCTGAGGTTGTCTTTTGCATTACTTCAGTTAAATGAATCTGGGTTTCTCTCCCCCTGTGCAGCAAGAGTGCCAGAAGACCATGACTACCTGATGGTGGGACAGGTGAGGTTTTTAGTGTATCATCCGTAACTCAGGGCAGAGCCAGCAATACGTAGTCCATAAGTGAAATGCAGAGCATGATTCCCTAAAACTAACACACAGAAACATCGGTCCCTTTGGTACCACCGGCCATTCTTGACTTCAGCCACAAGAGCGGATTCATTTGCCACTTCTTGGTCAGTGGGTTAAATTTGGTCCTGAGGACTTTAATCGTTACTTTAATCGTCAAAGATTGTTATTAGCCAAGGGTGATGGGAGCTGCAAGAAGAAATAGCTTATTACTAATTTGTGTCATTGACATATGAACTCAGTGCTTTCCTTCTTTTTCACCCATGTGAACTCAAATTGCTGTTAGCCCGCACGCCCCTGTTTGCCATGTACCATGGCAGTTACTCTCTGGTGTGTGCCTCTCTCACAGCTGTGCCTTTCTCTGCAGCTAGCTTTCTTCCTCCTTCCCTGCTGCGGGACAACAGAGATGTGTCCATTTTACAGACGAGAAGGGGGGCCTTTGCCAGAAATTCATAATCCTCTTCTGCCAGTACTTAACCTCCATTCCAACCTTTTGTAATAACCTCCTAGTTTTCTACATTTCTCTTGCTTATACATATATATAGTACAAAAAACCCCTACCAACTTAACGATGTAAATTATACATTTTGCAAACTGATTCTGCAGAGCTGAACAAAAATGGTATTGTTAGCTTGTCTACTGTATGTCAGGGCAAGGACGGCTGCATTTCCATGCGGTGTGCTGACCCTGACTACCATCCAAGGACATACTACTGTTAGTAAAGGCAGCACTTAATCCCTGGAAGGTCTTACCAGCTTAAGTGGAGGATTTTTCATCACCTGGAAAATTTAAATCAATGTGTGCTTTTGTTCAGCTACCAGTTAGTTGAGGAAGTGACCAGTTTACATTATCAAGCCTGTAATTTGAGAAGGCCAGACACGCTACGTACAGTCACCCTTCCTGGGCTGAAAAAGTCCACCTCTAAATGCATAAGAGGAATGTACATATATAATATAAAGCTGGAAAATAACTGCTCTTACCATGATTATATGCGTGTTAGATTTGTGAGTGGTAAGAAGTGTTGCTGTAATTATTTTCAGTTTTGTTAGGAAGATAACAAAGAACCGTTGAAAAACATTCCCTAGAGAATTAACATTTTGGAAGAAAACGTGATTTTTCTTACATTTTTTTTTCTAGCTAAAAAAATAATCAGCTAGTACAGTAGGATGGATATTATTTTCTTGTTGATGTATAGCAGTACAAATCTTTGAGCTCCAGACCTCTTGTAACACAGCTAAGGCAGAGTCTCATACTACTACATTTTAATTTGTTCTGAGTCAACATAAGTAAACATTGAATATTTCTATCCATGTCATCTTAGTTAGGAAGGAAAGAAGGACCTAGATGCTTTGCTAATAAGTCAGATAAGACTAAACTCAAAACTGTTTTCAGATCTGACAAATTTTGGCAAATCATCTATTTTTAATTACGGATGGGATTAGGTCCGGAAGCACGAGCATAGTACAAGACAACCAACTTTCCTACTCAGCTGACTCGTCTGAAACTATGGAACATGACAATTTTAGAACAGAAGCCTAAGAACATATCATCAGCCCATTTTTCTCAGTTCTGTTTTAAGTGATCTTTGAAAAGCATAGTTAACCTCTGTTTCATGTGTTAATACCATATTAAATTGCCTTATTGCTTTGTGATGTAGAGAAACTTTGGTGTTGACTTCTCTGATTTATTTCAATTTTTTTTTTTCTTGTAAGCTTGAAAAAAGGATATTCCACTGAAATAAGTTGATTGCAAGCAGTTTCAGTAATTGAATCCCTAGATAGTTGTCTTTATGCTGGGAGGTTTTGTCCCACTTTTAATGGATTTTTAATGCTGAAACAGTTTAATTTAAAACTGTTGCCATAAAACATGTTAGAATTTTCTAATTTTGTTGCAGGATTTTTTTTCCCCAAAACCTTTTTAAAAGCTGAGGTTGAAGATAATATTATTACACTAAGAAATACTGTAAAATATATTCTGAGAAATCAGAAAGATTTCTACAAGATAGACCTGTTAAGACTATCATGCTGTCAGTCTGTTGCAGAGTGTTCACCAGCACCAAAATGACTGCATTTAAATACTATTATAAGTTACTGAGGTGTTTTTTCAGTGGGAAGAAAAATCCTTTGTGACCAAAATGTAAACCAAAGACCTATCTTCCACAAAGTTCAGAAGTCTGTGGCTATCCAGCTGCACAGCAGTTCTGTCATCAGAGCAGCTTACCTAAACTCAGCACCTGTTAAAGGGGGATGATGAACTTCTTGCTTCCTTTAATTGCACTCCCTATAAAACTGGTTTCATTTCACTCCCTGCTGTTCCTGGTGTGGGGTCAGCAGGATGCAGACAGCACCCTTCTGTGCTGTGAATTGGGGTCTGATGGGTGAGCAGTCTGCGGGGCTGGGGGGGGGGCAGGAAGGGTACCGAGGTGACACCCCCCAAGCCCAGGGCACACTCACTCCAAGGACAGGCAGCCCCCCTAAGTCAGCATTTGAGAACCAGAAGATGCTGGTGAGGGCTCCCAGCATAGGGCTCTACTCCATTGTCTGTGGAGGAAAGAGGGTTGATGACTTTGATGTTTATCAAGACGAGTGCTCTATAAATTCATGCTCCCGAAAATTCATGCACTACTCTCATGATTTTTGGGTGCGGAGCGCAGGAATTTAGTCGGTGGTCCTAATCCACCAAGCTAATGCAGCTTAATAAGATACTATCTGTCAGCTGAGCTACGGTAGCCACAGGTGTGTTCTGGTCAGCCAGAGTTGCAAAGCAATTTGGCTAGATAAGCATCTTCTGATACAAAAAGTTTTAAGGGTAGGACAAGCCTTACATGACTGTTTCTTGTAATTATTCATTCACACAGATCATCTTTTTTGACATACTTCGGAAAAATTTTGAAGTGTTCCCAAGAGTAGGACAAGTGGCTGGATCATAAGAACACAGGTATTTCAGATCCAGGTGGGTAAATATCTGAACTACCTCAGGCAAGATAAACCCAAAGTTTTGTTCCTTACAAACCAATCACAGAAATGAAAAATTACTGTTATTGTTACCGAAATCTCTGAATGAAGAACTTATCGACACCAATGTGATGTAGATAAGCAGACACTTCTTTATTAACGACCAGGTGCGTGAGCGAGTCCCCTCACGATCAACACACACCAGGTCTCAAAATTAGACACCATATATAGAACTTATTCATACATATTCATTAAGTATTCATGCATAATCATAATATTTCCAGTAAATCATTAACATACTCTCCTCCTATATCCGATTCTGCGCAGTAGAGCTTAGAAAGGTCTAGAAATGGGTCTGGGGTACGATTTGGGTAGGTGGTATATGAGTCGGTGGTCGCGATCTCCCCCGGCCGGAATTACCTTTTACTAAAGTTCACGGTTTCTTGGCAGGTAACCACAAGCTGTTCCAGTCGACTCTCCCCAGTTCCCATTCATCTCATATTCTGACATTTCAATACACCTCTGCATACAGAAGACTGGTCAAATACAAAGAAACCTTTCAAACCCTAAAGTTATTACCTAAGTTTTAACAATGGTTCCAGCCCCTTCTTCTAGCCTTGGTACAGGATGTACAGAAGATCTCATAGTGGCTTTTACTGTGCAACTATAAGTTTCATTAAAAATATTTCTTATCCTTCTATATTTCAATTTTATAAAATGATTTTATAAAATCAATTAATCAATCAAAGTCAATCAATCTTAACTTATTAACAAATCGATAACATTATTTTAATATGACAATATGTAAAATGACAAACAAAATATGACAATAGGGAAGTCAGTGGCTTTGTTACATGCTCATATAATCTGGTCCTTAAAAGCTATCTCCTGGCTACATCATTGTTGCAGTGAAATTCATTGTTCTCTTTACACATCTTTGAAACTCTCATGTATCAATGACTGTAAGATCAGAGTATGATCATCTTCAAGGAAGAGTTGGTAGCTCACTCTTCGCCAAGGTTGTAGAATGACCAAATCAGGACTTCTGCACACATTGCCAGGAATTTTGTCTGATTTTGTATTTTGAGGGATGGGGGTGTGTGTGTGTGTGTGTGTGTGTGTGTTGCACAGAATGTGCTCTTAAGTTCCTGTATTCAGTTAATCCTGTGATCATGCTCAAGAAGGTCCTCCACTGAAGTCAGGGCAGGTACAACAAAATGAGAAATCTGGATTTGGCTTCATTGTCCAAATTCACAGTGTCTGGGAGATGAATAAGCCAGGCTGATACTTACAATGATGCATAGCCGTTCTCAGACAGTTTAGCATAATACGTTAATGCAAAATCTTTTAAACATGCCAGAATTTGGACATTTATAAGGTTTTTAACAAAGAACTCTCTAAATGCTTTTAAAACCATTTAAAGCCTTGTATCACCAAAAAGAAGACCGGAAAAATTTAAGTTGCTGTGGCTTTGCATTAGTGGCCATGACAGCATACATTCAGTTCTGACATTTACTGTTATTCCCATGACACCCATAAATATTGCAGACAGCTAGCTGCCTGATCACACATTGCTTGGCTTAGCTGCTTCTATAATTTAGGGGGGATTAAGTTAGCATTTGAAAAATAGAAACTTTTTTTACATTTCATATTTATTACTTTGCAATACCCCCCCACCATGTTCTGATCCATCCAGTGAAAAGTTCTTCAAAGACCAATAATTCCTATTGTTGTTAGTCAGTTCTCTAGTATTACAGATTAATGTGGAATAATTTTTTCTGACTCCTGTTTGTGGCCTTGCCCATATGATTTCCTTCACAATATTTTGGGATGTGTCATTTAATCATTCAAGGTCATCACAGACATTTTGCCTCCTGCAGCAGTGAATCCCACAGTTTACTTACACATGTTAAATATATTTCCCAATAATTGTAAAACACGCTGCATCCTTCCTTTTCTTTCCCTCCATTCACACTGCTAAATATTACAGTAAAAGGACCTCTAAAGCTTATTTTTCCTGCTACCATTTCAGCTAGTCCCTTTGTCTTAAAATCTTTGCTTTAGCAAATAATTTCAAATACAACAGTAGCATTGAAGAATATAAAGATGTCATATGTTTGATTTTGCTCTGCTCATTTAAAAAATACGTTACCTGTATTGTTAACTTCTGGTGGAGGCTGGGCAGAAATTGATATTGCTATTTATGTTGCTCCTGTGGAAAGGTTCTGCCTACTCAGAGCACAGTAGTTGTGCTCAGTAATTGAAGTATGGGATTATTTTAGGCTAATGTTTGTTTGCTTACTCCAAGTTAAATTTCATCACTGCTACTTCTATTTCCCTCTGAAATATTTCTTAATCCTCCATAATTTGTCACCATCTCTGCTGAAGCACTCTTCTCCAATAGGATTACCGACTGCCCTGTTTTGTCTTCTTCCTTCCGCACATCAAATGTCTGGGACTTTTTGGTTTTATATTAGAAGTTTAATTTGTATCTAATGCAGATTTGGACCATTATATCAGATACTGAGCCAGAGTCGTGTGGCTTTTGTGATGAGCGGTCCTGTCTCACCAACCTGCAGGTTCTAGGAGTTGACAAGCATATTGATACGGGCTTGACTGCTGGTTTTCCAGAAGGCTTTTGGCAAGGTCCTTCACCAAAGGCTCTTAAGGAAATTCAGACATTACAAGGAGGAAGGCAGTTGCATGGTTAAATAACTGGGTAAAAGACAGGGAACAGAAGATAAGGGTAAACGTTCAGTAAATGGTCAGAAGGCCGTTTTTCGCCTTCACGAGCAACTTAGGAGTAGGTATCAATGACAGATGAGGTATCAATCTTTACAAATAATATGAAGTTATTCAGGATGGAGCAACTGTCAAGAACTGCAGAAGCTGCTAACAAAACTGAGAAACTGTTTAGATGTATTTTGCACCCAGTTATTAAATGTGTTGCTTTATTTGCCTCATCTCATAAAGACAGAGTGGGAAAAAGCTCATAGGAGAACAGCAAAGATCACGGGTATGGAGTATCTTCCATGTGAAGGAAGACTGTGCAGACCAGGACTCTTCAGCCCAGAAAAGCTCCAATATGTGACAGAGGCATATAAAAGCATAAATAGCCAGAGAAGCTTATCGTTTATTTTCTTTCCCTGTGGGACAATTAGGGTTCAGCCAATGAAGCTTGCAGGAGGCAAGTTCACACTGACCAAAACAGGGTGAATCTTTATACAATATGTACTTAAACTGGTGGAAAGCCTTGCTGTAGGATGTTATGAATGATGGCCATTTACACGATCTCAAGAGGACACTGTGTAAAAGCCTGGACAGGAAATCCTGTTGAGCTATTAAATGCAAAGATTTACCTGAATCCCTCTGGGGAGGTCATGTCTCAGACATGATAAGAACATGTTAAGGGCAAGGGGTAGAGGGGCAGAATGTCTTACTCCCTCCCTCTCCCAGCAGACAGCAACATCATTCTCGCTACAGATGTGTTACCAAATCAACTGTGTTACCTTGACACACATTTTCCATTATGGCTAAGACGCTATGCATATGCGCCATTTTATAATATCTCTGTATAACTTACATTCTACAAGCTTAGTGAAAAGTGACAAAAGGAACCCTTGTTTTTTGCATCATCCCACTTTTCATCCAGCCATCATAAAAACTTTTAAGCATTTTGTCCTTGAAGTATCTTCAAAAGCTTAAATGTCCTGATAAATTCACGTGATAGGCGTTTGGCAAATAGGCAAAGAAAACAGAAACACAGAGGCAATTGATGAAAATGCATCAAAAAATAATTGTCTTATATTTTAGGCCAGTACATCCTAGACCTAAATTCTTTTCTTCTCCAAAAGAATAAAGATTGCATTGATATTCAGATACTAAGTTAGAACAGATACGTATTGCCATTTTAGACTTCTAAAGAGTGTGGAGATCTGTGGCTAAATGAATCTCCCCACTAGCAGAACAGTAGCAAAGATGCTGACTATGTGCTATTCATTATATAAACTAATACATTTGACAGCTGAACTGAGACTCTCGCTGTTACCTTCAAACTTGAACTTTGACTTGACCTAATCCCATATCGAATGGTAACAGTTTACCATCTATCCTTGGTCAGCCCAATGGAAGACTTCAAAGGATAGATTTAGTAGCATATAGTTTGGCCTTGACATGCAGACAGTATCTGTTCTTACTTAAAGAACAATAAAACCTTGTATTTCATTTCTCTTTTTTTTCTTGTTTTTTAACAGATGGAGGGCTGGTGCCTTATTCCATTCTGTCTCCCCACCTGGATGCCTTAAATGTGATAATAAGGGAAGCACGGGGTGAGCCCACCAAAAGCTCAGTTCAAGTTGGGATACAGTGAGAAAGGAAAGGAAACAGACTGATACCTGTCTTGTGTCATGGCAAATTAAAGCCTTAAATAGGCTGCCATAGGAGAACGTGAAGCAGAAATCAGCACTGACTTCTGAATTAACGGTGGCAGAACATAACAATGCAGGACTGGAGTGAACTGCACCCTCTCAAAGAAGTACAGATGCTCCATCAGTGACACCTAATTGAAAATAAACATTTTTGTCAGTCAGTTTATGTGGCACATTTCAAACCAGCAAACTGCAAGTCTAAACATCACCGGAATCACTTTCTGGTTACTATTCCTCCTGAGATCTCACCTGGCTGAGTTTACCACAGGAAAACCTTCTTTGGGAAATTCAAAGAACGTGTTTCACTCTCACTACAAAATTAACTATTTTGCTCTTTTCTGAATGAGCTTTTCATGATAATCCAGAGTTCAAAAGTTCTTTTGTGAAACACCTTAATACAGCCATGGCATTTTTTGTAACTCGTAGTAGTAGATTTGGTTAACATTTTTCAAAGGATGAA